>NC_073647.1:81370734-81676912 GCF_029407905.1 Bubalus kerabau
TATAGTGGTTTTACTAGTTTCCATTATCACCAACAGTGTGAGAGAGTTCCCTTTCTCCACGGCCTCTCCAGCATTTATTTTTTGTAAACTTTTTGATGGCAGCCACTCTGACCGGCATGAGATGGTACCTCACTGAGGTTTTGATTTGCATTTCTCTGATAACGAGTGCTGTTGAGCATTTTTTTCGTGTGTTTTTTAGCCATCTGTATGTCTTTGGGGAAGTGTCTGGTTAGTTCTTTGGTCCATTTTTAGATTAGGTCATTTATTTTTCTGGTATTTAGCTGCATTAGCTGCTTATATATTTTTGAGATTAATTATTTGTTAGTTGCTTCATTTGTTATTATTTTCTCCCATTCTGAAGGCTGTCTTTTCACCTTGCCTATAGTTTCTTTCATTGTGCAAAAGCTTCTCAATTTATTAGGTCCCATTTGTTTATTTTTGCTTTTATTTCCATTACTATGGGAGTGGGTCATAGAGGATATTGATGTGATTTATGTCAGAGAGTGTTCTGCCTGTTTTCCTCTAAGAGATTTATAGTTTCTGGTCATATATTTACATCTTTAATCCACTTTCAGTTTATTTTTGTGTATGGTGTTAGGTAGAGTTCTTGTTTCATTCTTTTATAGGTGGTTGATCCGTTTATCCAGCACCATTTGTTAAAGAGATTGTTTTTGCCTCATTGTATATTCTTGCCTTCTTTGTCCAAGATAAGGTGTCCATAGGTGTGTGGATTTATTTCTCTGTTTTGCATTTTGTTCCTTTGATATATATTATTTTTGTCTTTGTGCCGATACAACACTCTCTTGATGACTGTAGCTTTGTAGTATAGTCTGAAGTCAGGAAGGTTGATTCCTCCAGTTCCATTTTTCTTTCTCAGGATTGCTTTGGCTATTTGAAGTTTTTTGTGTTTCCATACAATTTGTGAAATTATTTCTTCTAGTTCTATGGAAAATACTATTGGTAGCTTGGTAGGGATTGCATTGAATCTCTAGAAAGTTTTGGGTAGTATACTCATTTTCCCTGTATTGATTCTTCCAATCCATGGTATATTTCTCCATCTAGTTGTATTACTTTTGATTTATTTCATCAGTGTTTTACATTTTCTATATATAGGTCTTTTGTTTATTTAGGTAAATTTATTCCAAAGTATTTTATTCTTTTCATTGCAATGGTAAGTAGGAATGTTTCCTTAATCTCTCTGTTTATTCATTGTTAGTGTATAGGAATGAAAGGGTTTTTTTGTGTGTATTAATTTTATATCCTTCAACTTTACTGCATTGATTGGTTAGCTCTAGTAATTTTCTGGTGGTGTCTTTGGGGTTTTCTATGTAGAGGATCTCTAGTCTTTCCCATTATGTTGTTTTCCTCTATTTCTTTGCATTGATTGCTGAAGAAGACTTTCTTATCTCTTCTTGCTAGTCTTTGGAACTCTGTATTCAGATGTTTATATCTTTCCTTTTCTCCTTTGCTTTTCGCTTCTCTTCTTTTCACAGCTATTTGTAAGGCCTCCCCAGACAGCCATTTTGCTTTTTTGCATTTCTTTTCCATGGGGATGGTCTTGATCCCTGTCTCCTGTACAGTGTCACAAACCTCAGTCCATAGTTTATCAGGCACTCTATCTATCAGATCTAGGCCCTTAAATCTATTTCTCACTTCCACTGTAGAATCATAAGGGATTTGATTTAGGTCATACCTGAATGGTCTAGTGGTATTCCCTCCTTTCTTCAATTTAAGTCTGAATTTGGCAATAAGGAGTTCATGGTTTGAGCCACAGTCAGCTCCTGGTCTTGTTTTTGTTGACCGTATAGAGCTTCTCCATCTTTGGCTGCAAAGAATATCATCAATCTGATTTTGGTGTTGACTATCTGGTGATGTCCATGTGCAGAGTCTTCTCTTGTGTTGTTGGAAGAGGGTGTTTGCTATGACCAGTGCCTTTTCTTGGCAAAACTCTATTAGTCTTTGCCCTGCTTCATTACGTATACCAAGGCCAAATTTGGCTGTTACTCCAGGTGTTTCTTGACTTCCTGCTATTGCATTCCAGTCCCCTATAATGATAAGGACATCTTTTTTGGGTGTTAGTTCTAAAAGGTCTTGTAGGTCTTCATAGAACTGTTCAACTTCAGCTTCTTCAGCGTTACTGGTTGGGGCATGGACTTGGATTACTGTGATATTCAATGGTTTGTCTTGGAAACGAACAGAGATCATTCTGTCGTTTTTGAGATTGCATCCAAGTACTGCATTTGGACTCTTTTGTTGACCATGATGGCTACTCCATTTCTTCTGAGGGATTCCTGCCCACAGTAGTAGATATAATGGTCATCTGAGTTAAATTCACCCATTCCAGTCCATTTCAGTTTGCTGATTCCTAGAATGTTGACATTCACTCTTGCTATCTCTTGTTTGATCACTTCCAGTTTGCCTTGATTCATGGACCTGACATTCCAGGTTCCTATGCAATATTGCTCTTTACAGGATCGGACCTTGCTTCCATCACCAGTCCCATCCACAGCTGGGTATTCTTTTTGCTTTGGCTCCATCCCTTCATTCTTTCTGGAGTTATTTCTCCACTGATCACTAGTAGCATATTGGGCACCTACTGACCTGGGGAGTTCCTCTTTCAGTATCCTATCATTTTGCCTTTTCATACAACAGAAATGGTAAAACAACAGAATGGGAAAGACTAGAGATCTATTCAAGAAAATTAGAGATCCCAAGGGAACATTTCATGCCAAGATGGGCTCGATAAAGGACAGAAATGATATGGACCTAACAGAAGCAGAAGATATTAAGAAGAGATGGCAAGAATACACAGAAGAACTGTATAAAAAAGATCTTCATGACCCAGATAATCACGACGGTGTGATCACTGACCTAGAGCTAGACATCCTGGAATGTGAAGTCAAGTGGGCCTTAGAAAGCATCATTACGAACAAAGCTAGTGGAGGTGATGCAATTCCAGCTGAGCTCTTTCAAATCCTGAAAGATGATGCTGTGAAAGTGCTGCACTCAATATGCCGGCAAATTTGGAAAACTCAGCAGTGGCCACATGACTGGAAAAGGTCAGTTTTCATTCCAATTCCAAAGAAAGGCAATGCCAAAGAATGCTCAAACTACCACACAATTGCACTCCTCTCACACGCTAGTAAAGAAATGCTCAAAATTCTCCAAGCCAGGCTTCAGCAACATGTGAACCGTGAACTTCCTGATGTTCAAGCTGGTTTTAGAAAAGGCAGAGGAACCAGAGATAAAATTGCCAACACCCGTTGGATCATAGAAAATGGAAGAGAGTTCCAGAAAAACATCTATTTCTGCTTTATTGACGATGCCAAAGACTTTGACTGTGTGGATCACAATAAACTGTGGAAAATTCTGAAAGAGATGGGAATACCAGACCACCTGACCTGCCTCTTGAGAAACCTATATGCAGGTCAGGAAGCAACAGTTAGAACTGGACATGGAACAACAGACTGGTTCCAAATAGTAAAAGGAGTACGTCAAGGCTATATATTGTCACCCTGCTTATTTAACTTATATGCAGGGTACATCATGAGAAACGCTGGACAGGAAGAAACAAAAGCTGGAATCAAGATTGCTGGGAGAAAGATCAATAACCTCAGATATGCAGATGACACCGCCCTTATGGCAGAAAGTGAAGAGGAACAAAAAAGCCTCTTGATGAAAGTGAAAGTGGAGAGTGAAAAAGTTGGCTTAAAGCTCAAGATTCAGAAAACGAAGATCATGGCATCCAGTCCCACCACTTCATGGGAAATAGATGGGGAAACAGTGGAAAATGTCAGACTTTATTTTTCTGGGCTCCAAAATCACTGCAGATGGTGACTGCAGCCATGAAATTAAAAAACGCTTACTCCTTGGAAGGAATTTTATGACCAACCTAGATAGCATATTGAAAAGCAGAGACATTACTTTGCCAACAAAGGTTCATCTAGTTAAGGCTATGTTTTTTCCTGTGGTCATGAATGGATGTGAGAGTTGGACTGTGAAGAAGGCTGAACGCCAAAGAATTGATGCTTTTGAACTGTGGTGTTGGAGAAGACTCTTGAGAGTCCGTTGGACTTCAAGGAGATCCAACCAGTCCATTCTGGAAATATGCCCTGGGTTTTCTTTGGAAGGATGATGCTAAAGCTGAAACTCCAGTACTTTGGCCACCTGATGCGAAGAGTTGACTCATTGGAAAAGACTCTGATGCTGGGAGGGTTTGGGGGCAGGAGCAGAAGGGGACGACAGAGGATGAGATGGCTGGATGGCATCACTGACTCTATGGACGTGAGTCTGGATGAACTCTGGGAGTTGGTGATGGACAGGGAGGCCTGGCATGCTGCGATTCATGGGGTCTCAAAGTCAGTGACTGAGTGACTGAACTGAACTAAACTGATGTAGAGGATCGTGTCATCTGTAAACAGTGAGAGTTTTACTATTTCTTTTCCAATCTGTATTTCTTTTCTTTTTTTCTTTGATTGCAGTGGCAAGGACTTCCAAAACTATGTTGAATAGTAATGCTGAGAATGGGCACTCTTGTCTTGTTTCTGATTTTAGAGGAAATATTTTCAATTTTTCACCATTGAGTATAATGTTTGCTGTGGGTTTGTCATATATAGCTTTTATTATGTTGAGGTATGTTCCTTCTACATCTGCTTTATTTAGATTTTTTATCATAAATGGGTGTTGAATTTTGTCACAGGCTTTCTCTGCATCTATTGACATAATCATGTGATTTTTATGTTTCATTTTGTTAATATGGTGCATCTCATTTATTTGCAAATATTGAAGAATCTATGCATCCCTGAGATATAGCCCATTTTGTCATGATGTATGACCTTTTTAATATGTTGTTGGATTCTGTTTGGTAAAATTTTGTTGAGGGTTTTTACCTCTATGTTCATCAGTGATATTGGCCTGTAGTTTTTAAATTTTTTTTCTGACATCTTTTCTGGTTTTGGTATTAGGGTGATGGTGACCTCATAGAATGAGCTTGGGAGTTTACCTCTGAAATTTTCTGGAAGAGTTTGAGTAGGATTGGTGAGACTCTTCTCCAAATTTTTGGTAGAATTCAGTTGTGAAGCCATCTGGTCCTGAGCTTTTGTTTGTTGAAATATTTTTCATCACAGTTTTGATTTCTGAGTTGTGATGGGTCTGTTCAGATTTTCTATGCCTTCCTGGTTCAGTTTTGGAAGGTTATATTTTTCTAAGAATTTGTCCATTTCTTCCAAATTGTCCATTTAATTAGCATATAATTGCTGATACTAGTCTCTTGTGATCTTTTGTATTTCTGTGTTGTCTGTTGTGATTTCTCCATTTTCATTGCTAATTTTACTAAATAGATTCTTCTCCATTTTTTTCTTGATGACTTTGTCTATTTTATTTATCTTCTCAAAGAACCAGCTTTTAGTTTTGTTGATTTTTGCTATAGTCTCGTTTCTTTTTCAATTATTTATCTGATTTTTATGATTTCATTCCTTCTACTAAATTTAGGTTTCTTCTTTTTTTCTTTTTCTTGTTGTTTTAGGTGTAAAGTTTGGTTGTTTATTTGAAGTTTCTCTTGTTTCTTGATGTAGGCATATATTGCTATGAACCCATGCCTTAGCACTGCTTTTACTGAATCCCATAGGTTTGGGGTTTTCATTATCATTTGTTTATATGCATATTTTGATTTCTTTTTTGATTTCTTCAGTGATATGTTGGTTATTCAGACGTGTGTTGTTTAGCCTCCATATATTGTATTTGAATAGTTTTTTTTTTTTTGTCTTGTAATCTTATCACATTGTGATTCAAGCAAAGATGCTTGAAATGATTTCAAGTTTTTTAAAATTTACTGAGGCTAGATTTATGGCCCAGGATGTGATCTGTCCTGGAGAATGTTCCATGTGCACTTGAGAAAAAGGTGAAATCCATTGTTTTTGGATGAAATCCCCTATAGATATCAATTAAGTCTAACTGGTCCATTGTATCATTTAGAGCTTGTGTTTCCTTGCTAATTTTCTGTTTGATTGATCTATCCATAGGTGTGAGTAGGGTATTAAAGATCCCCACTATCATTGTGTTACTGTTAAATTCACATTTCATACTTGCTAGGATTTCCCTTACATATTGAGGTGCTCCTATGTTGGGTACATATATATTTATAATTGTTACATGTTCTTCTTGGATCAGAGAAGGAAATGACAACCCACTTAAAGTATTCTTGCCTGGAGAATCCCAGGGATGGAGGAGCCTGGTGGGCTGCCATCTATGGGGTCACACAGAGTCAGACACAACTGAAGTGACTTAGCAGCAGCAGCAGCAGCAGCTTCTTGGATTGATCCTCTGATCACTGTGTAGTGTCTTTCTTTATCTCTTTTCACAGCCTTTGTTTCAAAGTCTATTTTATCTGATATGAGTACTGCTACTCCTGCTTTCTTTAATCTCCATTTGCATGAAAGATCTTTTTCCAGCCCTTCACTTTCAGTCTGTTTGAGGTTTGAGGTGTGTCCCTTATAGACAGCATATATAGGGTTCTTGTTTTATTATTCATTCCACCCATCTTTGTCTTTTGGTTGGCACACTTAACCCATAAGTATGATCCTGTTACCATTTATTTGGTTGCTTTGGGTTAGTTTTTTATAAACTTTTTCTGTGTTTCCTCTCTAGAGAAGTTCCTTTAACATTTGTTGAAGAGCTGGTTTGGTGGTGCTGAATTATCTCAGCCTTTGTTTATCTATAAAGCTTTTGATTTCTCCTTCATATCTGAATGAAATCCTTGCTGGGTGATCTTGGTTGTAGGCTTTTCTCTTTCATTACTTTAAGTATGTGCTGCTATTCTCTTGTGGCCTGATGCATTTCTACTGAAAGATCAGCTGTTATCCTTATGGAAATCCCCTTGTGTGTTATTTGTTGCTTTGCCCTTTCTGCTTTTAAGTTTTGCTCTTTGTGTTTGATCTTTGTTAATTTGATTAATATGTCTTGGGGTGTTTTGCCTTAGGTTTATCCTCTTTGGGACTCTTTTGGTGTCTTGGCCTTGGGTGGCTATTTCCTTCCCCATTTTAGGGAAATTTTCAACTATTATCTTCTCAAATATTTTCTCATGCCCTTTCTTTCTTTCTTTCTTTCTTTTTTTTTTTTTTTTTTTTTTTTTTTTGTCTTCTTGGACACCTCTGATTCGAATGCTGGGGCATTTAACATTGTCCCAGAGGTCTCTGAGGTTTTCATCATTTCTTTTAATTCATTTTTATTTTTTCCTCTCTGCTTCATTTATTTCCACCATTCTATCTTCTTCCTCACTTATCCTCTCTTCAGCCTCAGTTTTTCTACTCTTGGTTCCCTCCAGAGTGCTTTTGGTCTCAGTTATTGCATTCTTCATTATTGATTGACTCTTCTTTATTTCTTCTAAGTCCTTGTTAAACTTTTCTTGCATCTTCTCAATCTTTGTCTGTAGTCTATTCGTCTGTAACTCCATTTTGTTTTCAAGATTTTGGACTTCTTTACTTTGATTATTCTGAATTATTTTTCAGGTAGACTCCCTATCTCATCCTCTTTGGTTTGGTGGGCATTTATCATGTTCCTTCACCTGCTGAATATTTTTCTGCCTTTTCATTTTGTTTAGATTGCTGTGTTTTGCATGCCTTTTCTGCAGGCTGGAAGTTCGTGGTTCCTCTTAATTATGGAGTCTGCTCCTTGTGGGTGGGGTTGAATTAGTGGCTTGTCAGGGTTTCCTGGTTGAGGGAGCTTGCATCTGTGTCTCTTGAGTGAATCTTGATCTCTTTTCTCTGGAGTGCAATGAAATGTCCAGTGGTAAGTTTTGGGGTGTCTATGGGATTTTCATGGCTTTGGGAAGCCTGTCCTGTAATGTTCAGCGTTCAAGTCCTGTTTTGCTGGAGAATTAGCATTGTGTGTTTTGCACTGGAACTTGTTGGCTCTTGGGTGGAACTTGGTTACAGTGTAGGTATGGAGACTTCTGGGTGGGTTCTTGTCTATTAATGTTCCCAGGAGTCTGGAGTTCTTTGATTTCTAATGTTGTGTAGTTAAACCTCCTATCTCTGGCTTTCAGTCCTTCACTTACAGGAGCCTCAAGACTTCTCCATCCATACAGCACAGAAGATAAAACCCTTAGGTTAATGGTGAAACAATTCTACACAGCCAGGAACACCCAGAGAGATTCACAGAGTTATGTAGAGAAAAGAAGAGGGAGGAGGGAGATAGAAGTGACCAGGAGGAGAAAAAGGGGAGTCAAAAAGGGAGAGAGCAATCTAGCCAGTAATCAAATCCCTAAGTGCTCTACATAGGCCAGAACACCCAGATAGATTCACAGAGTTATGTAGAGAAGAGAATAGGGATGAAAGAGATAGAGGTGACCTTGTGGAGAAGAGGGAGAGCCAAAAGAGGAGAGAGCAATCAAGCCAGTAATCAAATCCCTAAGTAAAATTGGATACTGAAGATTAGATTCTTAAAGGTACAAAATTGATAACAAATATCAAAAGTCAAATATTAATAAAAGTAGAATAGAGGTTAGATTCTCAAAAATATAATATAAAAATATAAAACAAAATCAATCACAAAAATGAAAAAGAGTATATATGGAATTTTTTTTTTAAATAGGATTTTTTGGAAAGGTAACAGTAAGCTATAGAATGAAAGTTAAAAGAGTAATAAACAACTACAATTTTTAAAAACTTAAAAAGTGATAATAGTAAAAATATATCTAGGAGTTTCTTTGGAGCTGTTGTAGGCAGTGTGGTGTCAATTCAGTGCCAGATAGTCCCTTGTTCTGGCTTGTAGTTTTTCTTAAGGTCTCTAGGTGCCCCTCAGATGCACCTTCTCAGTATTAACTGCAGAGTTTTAATCTGTTACACCTGTTACTTTCAGATCGGTTCCCTCTTCTTTGCTTATTTTGGCTTCCTCTGCAATTCTCTTCAGTGTCTAATTTCTGCCCTAACAGAAGGAGATAAAGATGGTCACTTATTTGAGCTCACTTGTTCAACTGTGTTGTGGGGATGGAGGGACACTGCAGACAAATACTGCTGGCATGTGTAGGGAGTGCTCACAGTGGATGGACCACACTGGGCTCGCCACCACACAAGGCAGCATGTATTTCCCAGGTCCACACTGCTTAGGCTCCAGGGTGCTCTGCAACGGCACTGTCCCAAGTGGGCACTGTGTTTCATGCACTTCCCAGGAAGATCCCCTGGAGAAGGGAAAGGCTACCCACTCTAGTATGCTGGCCTGGAGAATTCCATGGGGTCACAAAGAGTTGGACATGATAAGTACACTACATCTGTGATATACCTCCTGAAGATGCATCACCTGAACCTAATTATGAGGGAAAATCAGACAAATCCACATTTAACATTTAAAGGAACTCTTAACAATCTTCAAAAGAATCAAGGTCATAAAACTCCAGGAAAGACTAAGGGAATGATCCAGGTTGAAGGAGACTTAAGTATCCTGGAATTTAAATGCGACATGTGTGCATGCTCAGTCACTTCAGTTGTGCTTGATCTTTGCAACCCTATGGACTTTAGCCCATCAGGCTTCTCTGTCCATGGGATTCTCCAGGCAGGAATACTGGAATGGATTGCCATGCCCTTCCCCAAGGAATTTTACCAACCCACGGATTGAAGCTGCATCTTCTGTGTCTCCTGCATTGCAGGAGAATTGTTTACCTACTGAGCCACCTGGAAAGCCCTCAAATGCAACTTGTGATTCTAAATTAGATCCTCTGCAATAGAGGACATTATTGAGACATTTGAAGGATCCTATATAGAGTCCAGTAGGACTCTGATTTTCATAGCTGTATTGTGATTATAGGTGAATGCTTTTGTTTATAGGAAATACACACTAAATTATTCAAGGGTGATGGTGCATCTGGTCAGCAACTCAGAAACATTTTTTCTTTGATGTTCCAGAGATAAAAATGTTCTCTACTATATTACACAATTTTTAAATTATGTGGTTATTTCAAAATAAAAATATAGATTTTTCTATGCCCCATCCCTTGAGATTCTCTTTTAGTATTAGGATCTAGTCTCAGAATTAATCTTTTATCTGATACTCCAGGAGACGTTAATGTACAGCACATTTGATTGTTGTTGCGATCAAAATTGTCTTACCAACAAGTTTGAAGGAACATATGTAATGATTTCTTTGGTATGATTAAATCATGATTAGATGCCATGACTTAAGACTTTGCTGTATTTTAGAGAGACAGAATATTCTTCCAAAATTCTTCTAGTAGCAGAAACCACTTGATATTTATCCAGGGATGTCTTATATTATAATGCAATAAAAACCTAACCAGACCTTTTCATCAGTGTTAATGCTTTATTTATAGCTAATTTTAAGAGTTATTTCTTATAAGAAATGCGACCAAATAATTACCAGTTACTGCCAGAGTGGCCTTTCATGACCACCTTAATCATTTACCCTGATTCTACAACTAGCGATCAATGCAAAGAAATAGAGGAAAACAATAGAATGGGAGAGAGTAGAGACCTCTTCAAGAAAATTAGAGATACCAGTGGAACATTACATGGAAAGTTGGGCTCGATAAAGGACAGAAATGGTAGGTATCTAGCAGAAGATATTATGAAGAGGTAGCAAGAATACACAGAAGAATTGTACAAAAAAGATCTTCATGACCCAGATAATCACGATGGTGTGATCACTCACCTAGAGCCAGACATCCTGGAATGTGAAGTCAAGTGGGTCTAAGGAAGCATCACTATGAACAAAGTTAGTCGAGGTGATGCAATTCCAGTTGAGCTATTTCAAATCCTGATAGATGATGCTGTGAAAGTGCTGCATTCAATATGCCAGCAAATTTGGAAAACTCAGCAGTGGCCACAGGACTGGAAAAGGTCAGTTTTCATTCCAATCCCAAAGAAAGGCAATGCCAAAGAATGCTCAAACTACCGCACAATTGCACTCATCTCACACGCCAGTAAAGTAATGCTCAAAATTCTGTAAGCCAGGCTTCAGCAATACATGAACTGTGAACTTCCAGATGTTCAAGCTGGTTTTAGAAAAGGCAGAGGAACCAGAGATCAAATTGCCAACATCCGCTGGATCATGGAAAAAGCAAGAGACTTCCATAAAAACATCTATTTCTGCTTTATTAACTATGCCAAAGCCTTGGACAGTGTGGATCACAATAAGCTGGAATCAAGATTGCCGGGAGACATATCAACAACCTCAGATATGCAGATGACACCACCCTTATGGTAGAAAGCAAAGAGGAACTAAAGAGTCTCTTGATGAAGGTAAAAGAGGAGAGTGAAAAAGCTGGCTCAAAACTCAGTATCCAAAAAATCAAGATCATGGTATCCAGTCCTATCACTTCCTGGCAAATACATGGGGAAAAAGTGGAAATAGTGGCAGAGTTTATTCTCTTGGTCTCCAAAATCACTGCAGATGGTGACTGAAACCACGAAATTAAGAGATACTTGCTCCTTGGAAGGAAAACTATGAAAAACCTAGATAGTGTATTAAAAAGCAGAGTCATTATGTTGCCAACAAAAGTCTATATAGTCAAAGCTATGGTTTTTCCAGCAGTTATGTATGGATGTGAGAGTTGAACCATAAAGAAGACTGAGTGCAGAAGAACTGATGCTTTTGAACTGTGGTGTTGGAGAAGACTCTTGAGAGTTCCTTGGACGGCAAGGAGATCAAGCCAGTCAATCCTAAAACAAATCAACTCAAAATATTCATTGGAAGGACTGATGCTGAAGCTGTAGCCCCAATACTTTGCCCACTTGAAACAAAGAGCAAATTCATTGGAAAAGAGTCTGATGCTAAGAAAGTTTGAAGACAGGAAGAGAAAGGGACAATAGAGGATGAGTTGGTTGGATGACATTACCAACTCAATGGACATGAGTTTGAGCAAACTCCAGAAGATAGTGAAGGATAGGGAAGCCTGGTGTGCTGCAATCCATGGGGTCTCAAAGAGTCAGACGCGACTTAGCAACTAAACAACAACAGAAGCAATATCCACTATTGTCTGGTACAGTACATGCCCCATGATTGGTGCTCAATTGTATGTTGAATAAAATGAATGAATCATAGTTCTCTCAGGTTTTCTGCAGTAATTCTCCTCTTCTCAATGAAACATCAAGACACTGATGTTTATTTATTCATTGGTTGGAATAATTTTTTTTTCCATATAAGGTATCTAGCTTTTTAAATCAGAAAGATATCCAAAGCCATCAGATTTAATTTGGAACTTAGGAAAGAACAGTAGCTACTTTGGTTTGGTTTTAATCATCACTTTGTGTCTCATCAACATAAAGTAGTTGGAATAAACTTTAATGTGTATAATATATTATTATATATGTATATTTTCATTAAAATATCAATATTTGCTCAACACCTGTTTCATGGAAAGGGATTAATAGTGCTCATCTAGAGATATGTTAACTATAGTGGAATCACTAAAGTTCTTGGAGTCCCCACAGGATGAATTCAGCACATATACATCTAGAGAGTATCAAAAGGATTATTTCAAGTTTGGTGAACTGGGAAGAGAGGCTTTTAGCACAGTTGTAGCTGTAGACTCATGCATGAAAGAATCCTAGGATATGAGAGAAGATTGTGTTTCTTAGAAATCCTGAGGTTATTAGGCCTTGATCACATACAATTAGATAGAACAATCAATTCCTCAAGGTTTAGAGTAGTACCATCAAACTTGCTTGAAAGTTTTTTAAATGATTGGACTATTTTGGTTGGGGGGTTATGCTTAAGCTTTCAAACAGTCAAAGAGTTACTCTTATTAATTGCCTGTATTAAGGATGCGAAATTAGGGGTGTTTGCAACACTAAGTAAAGTGTTTCTAAAAGAAATTTAAAAGTAAAACAATATTTAAATACAGATGACACCATTTATTGAAATTTAAATTTACAAATGAAGTTTATAAAACAAAAGGCAAATTTGGATTCAGAAACAAATAGGTTCTTTTCACTATTGTGCCAAATACATATATTTTTTGCAAATTGATTTGCTAGAAAAAAATTTTAGGATTTTTGCCGTGCACCTTGCACATCATTGTACTGTATCAGAAAATATATACCTAATGAGGACAACAAAGTGATATTTCCCATCAACAAGTTTTATCAGACACAAATATTAACATGCTAATCTTGCAGAAGCCTTTGACTGTGTGGATCACAATAAACTGTGGAAAATTCTGAAAGAGATGGGAATACCAGACCACCTGACCTGCCTCTTGAGAAATCTGTATGAAGGTCAGGAAGCAACAGTTAGAACTGGACATGGAACAACGGACTGGTTGCAAATAGGAAAAGGAGTACGTCAAGGCTGTATATTGTCACCCTGCTTATTTAACTTATATGCAGAGTACATCATGAGAAATGCTGGACTGGAAGAAACACAAGCTGGAATCAAGGTTGCTGGGAGAAAGATCAATAACCTCAGATATGCAGATGAAACCACCCTTATGGCAGAAAGTGAAGAGGAACTCAAAAGCCTCTTGATGAAAGTGAAAGTGGAGAGTGAAAAAGCTGGCTTAAAGCTCAACATTCAGAAAACGAAGATCATGGCAACCGGTCCCATCACTTCATGGGAAATAGATGGGGAAACAGTGGAAACTGTGTCAGACTTTATTTTGGGGGGCTCCAAAATCACTGCAGATGGTGACTGCAGCCATGATATTAAAAGACGCTTGCTCCTTGGAAGGAAAGTTATGACCAACCTAGATAACATATTCAAAAGCAGAGACATTACTTTGCCAACAAAGGTCCATCTAGTCAAGGCTGTGGTTTTTCCTGTGGTCATGTATAGATGTGAGAGTTGGACTGTGAAGTAGGCTGAGCGCCGAAGCATTGATGCTTTTGAACTGTAGTGCTGGAGAAAACTCTTGAGAGTCCCTTGGACTGCAAGAAGATCCAACCAGTCCATTCTGAAGGAGATCAGCCCTGGGATTTCTTTGGAAGAAATGATGCTAAAGCTGAAACTCCAGTACTTTGGCCACCTCATGCGAAGTGTTGACTCATTGGAAAAGACTCTGATGCTGGGAGGGATTCGGGGCAGGAGGAGAAAAGGGAAGACAGAGGATGAGATGGCTGGATGGCATCACTGACTCGATGCACATGAGTCTGAGTGAACTCCGGGAGTTGGTGATGGACAGGGAGGCCTGGCGTGCTGCGATTCATGGGGTCACAAAGAGTCGGACATGACTGAGTGACTGAACTGAACTGAATCTTGCAGAAATATGATAGGAAAAAAGTTGTCAGTTACAATTATTACCACAATTTACTCGAAGAGAAACATTGAACCCTTACAGCTTATATTTTAAGAGTTTAAGTTTCAACATGGTACAAATACAAAGTTGAAAAATTTAGGAGAAGTAATATCTTTTCTAGGAGTTGAAATTTAGTTTTAAAGATACAAGAGGGGAGTTAATTCTTATATTTGTAGCATCAAACATTACTAGTGTTCTAGTTTATAAGGTTTCTAATAAAGTTTGTGTTTCAGAGAAGAGTTCACTTTATGAAAACAGAAAAATTAAACTTTTGATGAAATTTTGTGTATAAATAAAATGTGAAACACAGAACCAACCACAATTGTCAATGTATAAGTCTGGAGGTTAACTGCCCTTTCTATTTTTATTCATGATTGATTAGAACACAAAAGTCAACATTTGGTATATCTATTCCCTGGCTTGCAAACTTACCAAGGCAAAGGTTTGTATTATGAATGCAGATGAAGTTGTATTGGAAGGTATTACTTGGGGGATTATTTTCTATCAAAATATAAAATAATACTTTTAGGTTGGTTAAGAAAAAATATGTTGTATTTTCAAAACCACCAGTGATTAAATGTAAGTGTTAATAATAGTGTAAATTTTTCTTCAGATCCCCTTGTTCCTGGATTGTTAATATACGGATGTGCACACACAAACCTACACATACATGCTCCTGAGAAAGATCCAAAAGTAAAAATGTCCACATTGGTACTACTCTTAGACAAAAGGTCATGGAATGGGAGCAGCAGCTACACCAGTAGGTGTAAAAATAATTTTGATTTTGTCTGTTTTTGAAAAGAGTCTTAATGAATGTTTGCTGTATTTTGCTACAGAAATAAGATTAATTTGGTAGTTTAGTTTTTAAATAGTCATAACCTCTCTGTAATATTCTTAATTTAAATTTTAAGTTAGCAACATATTAAAATCCATGGAGAACGAAATGGAGACCCACTCCAGTATTCTTGCCTGGAAAATCCGATGGACAGAGAAGCCTGGTGGGGTACAGTCCATGGAGTCACAAGAGTCAGATATGACTGAGCCACTGAATCACCACCATCAAGATATTAAAATACCTGTTGAGAGCCTTGGAAGCTTAGGATAATCTTATAGACTTAGCACTAGCAGTTCTCCAGTCTAGTGCTGTGACAATTCAACCCCTGAATAAAAGAATGCATCACATCAATCTACACCACACTTTATTTAAAGATACAATACAGGTCAAGAAACATATATCACAAATACATTAAAATATAACCTTGAATACATTAAAATATAACCTTGAATGGTACACTGTTTGAACATGTCACAGTAGATACTTAATAAATGAGAAAGCATTCAACAATGGCCAACAATTAATGGCAATATGCATTTTGAAAAATGTAATATAATATCAATGTAAAATGCAAATATTTCACAATATTAGTATACTTTGCTGTCTTCCTTTTCTTTGAAAATAAAACCAAGTCACATGCTTCATTTTCAAAAGGTGGAAAATTTTAATTCATGATAAATGCTAACATTACATCAGCTCTCACTGATTTTCTTCAAGCTGTTTTTTTCCCCCCAAGTTAAAACAGATTTGTCCTCTAATCACTGGTAATAAATGTAGTAAAAGAGAAATATGGAGTTATTTGCTTGAACATATTGGACATAGTCACAACAAACTGATCACTTGGTTTGAGAGCTTGATGGGTTTAAAGGTTTGAGAAAGTGCAATGTGTAAAGGTGTTATCAAATTTTGACAAAAGTGGGTATTTCCAAATCAATATGCTATTTAATTTTTCTTCTTCATAGACTTTTGAATCCCTCCAAGTACTTTACATTTATTAGCATTAACTCATATTATACAGTACTGAAATGTTGGGTTTAAGAAATGAACTTTGGCCATTATAATTCTGTGACTTTAGAATTATCAAATTTATGTGTATTTATTTTCAACTGACTAGATGCATTTCTGGAGGAATTATAAAAATTAGTTGATATCCTCAAGATTCTTGGGCTCTGAAGGACAAATCAGTAATATTAGCAGTTGATATTTCTAACACTGTTTAATATTATATTAGCTATAGTTTTGAATGTAACTGCATTTTAAAGTGAGTTTTATTTTGAAGATGATATCTTAATTTTATTATAATATGTGTATAAGAATAGAGAACATGATTTTTAGATGGATACTAGGTGCATAAGATAATGACATTTATTAGAGGTGAATCAGCTTTAAAAATAAACTTTCAAAATATTATTTTTTAATAGTAAAAATATTTTCTAGATAAAATAACAAAGTAAATGTTTTATCTTTTTTCATTAACTTACAACTAAGAATAAGAAATTGGTTATGTACATCTATTCATTTATTTAAGAAGCCTAAAATGAGTACTTTGAGAGATATTTTATAATATATGAATGAAGGAAAAAACCTTCAAGTCTTTTGAAAATCATTTAAAAATTAAAATTTAAAAATAAAACAGACAAAGGTTTTAAATGATGTTTATATGATTGTACAGTCCTTTAAAGTCTGCTATAAACTAGTCTATTTTCCCTATTAAGGATGCCTTTATGGCATACAAAGTATCCAGGGCCCTATATTTTGGCAAAATCATTTTGACATAGCTGCTTTGATATCATGGATGGCATAATTTGGGATATTCTGACATAATCTGGAAGAAATACAACCTTGGGGTTTTATTTTAATAAATCAGTAAAGGTATGGAATAAACATCTTTAATTCATTCATGACCCTCATATTAGTCTTTATTCTATTCTTATCTCTGAAGGTCAAGATTTTGGGAGAGTGTAAGATTAGTGTTAGGGTTGAGTTGAAGGGTCTAAGATAGGGCAATGCTTGGGATGGGTGAGGTCAAAGGTGGAGTTAGGGTTGGGATAAGGCTCAGGAATAGGTTGATGGAAAGAATGGTTATAGGAATTTGAGTAGAGTACATAACAGGGTAGAGATCAGGGATAGGGTGTGAACTTAGAATGGGATGGGAAGAGAAAAATAAGTAGGAAATGGGGTGAGGGTAAGAGATGAGGAAAGATATCCAGAATGAGGTAGGGTTGGGTAAGGGCAAGGGAAAAATAAAGTTAGGAATGAGGTTTGCAGTGTATGGAGAAGAGGTCAAGGATAGGGTAAAGGGAGGTGTGAGATAAGGTGAAGGATGGATTGGAATAAGTTTTGGGGTGAGGAAAATGTATAAGGAGTGAAAATTGGGAACCAGGGAATAGTATAAGATTCAGAGATGTAAATGATAAAGTTGAATTATTTTAAGGCTTATTTGTTCATATTAATAAGAAAATAGATTTGAGAAACTGAAATGTATATTTCAGTTTACTGAAACATGTATATTATCATATGTGAAACGTATGAAACATGTATATGTTTCATATACATATATGAAACATGTATATTATCATATGTGAAACAGATTGCCAATCCAGGTTTGATGCATGAGACAGGGCGCTCAGGGCCAGTGCACTGAGATGACCCTGAGGGATGGTGTAGGGTAAGGGAGTTAGAGAAGGCGAGGTTCAGAATAAGAAGGAAACCCTCATTTTACAGGAGCAGATCGCCTTTAATGAGGCCACAAGGGGCAGCAGTCAGATTAGTGAGCTGCTGCACTTACCCAAGAAAAGAGTAAGTATATATAGGCATGCATGTGGAAAGCTACTGTCTAAGGGGGCCTGTTCTTCTCCAAGGTTGTTTGGAGTAGTTATCTCTTAAATGGCTGGGGCAGGGGAATTTGGAGATCGGCCAGAGGCTGGACCGGCTGGGAGCTGGGCGTAATCAACCTAATGTCCATTTTTTTCTTCGGGTAAGAGAATTCTTTGTTTTGCATAGAATGGTGGGGAGGACCTGGAGGGGAGTTTTAACTCCAGGCTATTTTGAGCCATGTAACTTTCCTTCAGATGGGATGGGTAGGGAGGTGGGAGGGGGGTTCAGAATGGGGGACACATGTACACCCATGGCTGATTCGTGTCAATGTATGGCAAAAATCACTACAATATTGTAAAGTAATTAGCCTCCAATTAAAATAAATTACTTAATTTTAAAAAAGAAAATAGCTTTCAAAAGAGCAAAAAAAAAAAAGCAAACAGAATTATCTTCAAAATAATATCATTTTTAAAAACTACAATTTTATTCTAATTTTTATTTTTCTGTTCTTTCTTCTTTTCACTTTTCACTAGTGAGGGTCTCTAGTCTTGCATTATGGAAAAGGCACATGACTTTACACCCTATGACCTATTTAAAGCACTTTGCTATATTTTGAATTTTCACTTCTAAAACACTTAAAATATAATCATTAGATGGAAATATCACATGCAATTAATTAAGCTTTCTTACTAGTTAATGGATTTTAGAATAGATAGTGCACATTTTCTGTATTTGCTTTATTCTTAAATAGAGATACCACTTACATTAATTTACTATTATATTAATAATCAAAAACAATTCCCCTTACTTGGTTTTCCTTTTGGTTAGATTTTTTTGATAGTTATATATTTTAATATTATAACTGCTTTTGATACTGTGGTTTTCTGAAGTAAAGTTTCACTACATGTATAAGCCCTCAATTTTACTTTTTAATTATGGGCATAATTTGTTCTCAGTTTAGTATTCAAAATCATTTCTAATTATTAGTCAAAATTCAGTGTTCTTAGGTTGTTCTTAAGATTAAAGTTATTTTATTTATCAGCTCATTTTTTTTTACACCAAATGGTCACAATGCCCTGTTAGTTGGACAGTAGTAACTGTCCTGCACAATATGGCTGACTTCTGGTAAATTTTAAATTTAAATAACAGAAGAAGATCAAATCAATATAAAAATGAACAATTTTACTTTCTGTGATTTTTAAATTTACTGTTACAATCTAATAAAAAGGTGATTACAGATATTAAAACTTTTAATAATAGATCATTTCAAAGGTTTATGAGAAAAGAGATATATAAATCTGTAGAGTTAGAAAAATTAATCTTCTATTCACACTGAGAACACTTCATGCTTTTCTAGTACCTTGGAAGGAAATTATATGGCTAATTAAGCTAATTATATTATTGTCTTTTAATCAAATTTTATTTCCAGTACAGAACAATATGCAGAAAAATTTTCAAGTTCTTTCTCCCACTTAGTGCCATTATTAATTTTAGCACATAATTTTCTTATTTTAAAGAGGATATATTAAAATATAGAAGTATATATATAAATTTAATCTATCTTTGGTAAGAGTGAAAGAGTTAGAAATGGCTTATTTTCTTCCTTCAACATTATATATTTAGCATTGCAACTTTAATTTTTTTTTTCATGAAAATCTCAAATTCATTTGGTGTGAAATTTATGATAAAAGTTTTCTTATTCAATATATTGTATACTCCTTACTATCATTTCTGTTGACTTCTGATGATTACTGACTGACTTTAGATAACTTCCTTGATATGTGTAAGCCTAAGACATGGTACAATCTTTGACTATAGATAACAACATATCACTGAAACTTTTGCATTGCCCAGTTTTAAACAAACAATATTTAGCAGAATAAAACCGATTCTATAAGTAACTTTCTTTACAAATTTCATAATTATTTTCTTAGACTATATTTGTTTGCTGCTTTATCTTAGTTTCATTCAATTTTTATTATTTTTAATATAAATTTATTTATTTTAATTGGAGGCTAATTACTTTACAATATTGTACTGGTATTGCCATACATCAACATGAATCCGCCACGGGTGTACACGTGTTCCCCATCCTGAACCCCCCTCCCACCTCCGTACCCATACCATCCCTCTGGGTCATCCCAGTTCACTAGCCCCAAGCATCCTGTATCATGCATCGAACCTGGACTGGCTATTCATTTCATATACGGTATTGTACATGTTTCAATGTAATTCTCCCAAATCATCCCACCCTCTCCCTCTCCCACAGAGTTCAAAAGACTGTTCTATACATCTGTGTCTCTTTATACTAAGGCATATATGGAATTTAGAAAGATGGTAATGATAACACTGTATGCCAGAGAGCAATTTTTTAAAAAAAATTACAAAAAAGATGCAGGTAGCCATCTTACCTATACTGTTTTTTGATATATTTATTTTAATTGGAGGCTAATTACTTTACAATATTGTATTGGCTTTGCCATACATCAACATGAATCCACCACGGCTGTACACGTGTTCCCCATCCTGAACTCCCCCTCCCACCTCCCTCTCCATACCATTCCTCTGGATCATCCCAGTGCACCAGTCCAGAGCATCCTGTACCATGCATCAAACCTGGACTGGCGATTCATTTCACATATGATATTATACATGTCTCAATGCCATTCTCCCAAATCATCCCACCCTCGCCCTCTTCCACTGAGTCCAAAAGACTGTTCTATACATCGGTGTCTCTATTGCTGTCTTGCATACAGGGTTATCGTTATCATATTTCTCAATTCCATATATATGAGTTTATATCCTGTCTTGGTGTTTTTCTTTCTGGCTTGCTTCACTCTGTATAATAGGCTCCAGTTTCATCCACCTCATTAGAACTGATTCAAATGTATTCTTTTTAATGGTTAAGTAATACTCCATTGTGTATATGTATCACAGCTTTCTTATCCATTCCTCTGCTGATGGGCATATAGGTTGCTTCCATGTCCTAGCTATTATAAACAGTGATGTGATGAACATTGGGGTACACGTGTCTCAATTCTGGTTTCCTCAGTGTGTATGCCCAGTAGTGGGATTGCTGGGTCATATGGCAGTTCTATTTCCAGTTTTTTAAGGAATCTCCACACTATTATTCATAGTGGCTGTACTACTTTGCATTCCAACCAACAGTGTAAAAGGGTTCCCTTTTCTCCACACCCTCTCCAGCATTTATTGCTTGTAGACTTTTGGATCGCAGCCATTCTGACTGGTGTGAAATGGTACCTCATTGTGGTTTTGATTTGCATTTCTCTGATAATGAGTGATGTTGAGCATCCTTTCATGTGTTTGTTAGCCATCTGTATGTCTTCTTTGGAGAAATGTCTGTTTAGCTCTTTGGCCAATTTTTTGATTGGGTCGTTTTTTTTGTTTGTTTTTTTTTTGTTGTTTGTTTGTTTGTTTGTTTTTCTTTCTTTCTGGAATTGAGCTGCAGGAGTTGCTTGTATATTTTTGAGATTCATTCTTTGTCACTTCCTGCATTTGTTATTATTTTCTCCCATTCTGAAGACTGTTTTTTCACCTTGCTTATAGTTACCTTTGTTGTGCAAAAGCCTTTAATTTTAATTAGGTCCCATTTGTTTATTTTTGCTTTTATTTCCAATATTCTGGGAGGTGCATCATAGAGAATCCTGCTATGATTTATGTCCAGAGTGTTTTGCCTATGTTCTCTAGGAGTTTTATAGTTTCTGGTCTTACGTTTAGATCTTTAATCCATTTTGAGTTTATTTTTGTGTATGGTGTTAGAAAGTGTTCTAGTTTCATTTTTTTACAAATGGTTGACCAGTTTTCCCAGCACCACTTGTTAAAGAGATTGTCTTTAATCCATTGTATATTCTTGCCTCCTTTGTCAAAGATAAGGTGTCCATATGTGCGTGGATTTATCTCTGGGCTTTCTATTTTGTTCCATTGATCTATATTTCTGTCTTTGTGCCAGTACCATACTGTCTTGATGACTGTGGCTTTGTAGTAGAGCCTGAAGTCAGGTAGGTTGATTCCTCCAGTTCCATTTTTCTTTCTCAAGATTGCTTTGACTATTCGAGGTTTTTTGTATTTCCATGCAAATTGTGAAATTATTTGTTCTAGCTCTGAAAAATACCGTTGGTAGCTTGATAGGGATTACATTGAATCTATAGATTGCTTTGGGTAGTATACTAATTTTCACTATACTGATTATTCCAATCCATGAACATGGTATATTTCTCCATCTATTAGTGTCCTCTTTGATTTCTTTCACCAATGTTTTATAATTTTCTATATGTAGGTCTTTTGTTTCTTTAGATAGATATGTTCCCAAGTATTTTATTCTTTTCGTTGCAATGGTGAATGGAATTGTTTCCTTAATTTCTCTTTCTATTTTTTCATTATTAGTGTATAGGAATGCAAGGGATTTCTGTGTGTTGATTTTATATCCTGCAACTTTACTATATTCATTGATTAGCTCTAGGAATTTTCTGGTGGAGTCTTTAGGGTTTTCTATGTAGAGGATCATGTCATCTGCAAACAGTGACTTACTTCTTCTTTTCCAATTTGGATTCCTTTTATTTCTTTTTCTTCTCTGATTGCTGTGGCCAAAGCTTCCAAAACTATGTTGAATAGTAGTGGTGAAAGTGGGCATCCTTGTCTTTTTCCTGACTTTAGGGGAAATGCTTTCAATTTTTCAACACTGAGGATAATGTTTCCTGTGGGTTTGTCATATATAGCTTTATTTATGTTGAGGTATGTTCCTTCTATTCCTGCTTTCTGGAGAGTTTTTATCATAAATGGATGCTGAATTTTGTCAAAGGCTTTCTCTGCATCTATTGAGATAATCATATGGCTTTTATTTTTTAATTTGTTAATGTGGTGTATTACAATGATTGATTTGTGGATATTGAATAATCCTTGTATCCCTTGGATAAAGCCCACTTGGTGATAATGTATGATCTTTTTAATGTGTTGTTGGATTCTGATTGCTAGAATTTTGTTAAGGATTTTTGCATCTATATTAATCAGTGATATTGGCCTGTAGTTTTCTTTTTCGTGACATCTTTGTCAGGTTTTGCCATTAGGGTGATGGTGGCCTCATAGAATAAGCTTGCAAGTTTACCTCCCTCTGCAATTTTCTGGAAGAGTTTGAGTGGGATAGGTGTTAGCTCTTCTCTAAATTTTTTGTAGAATTCAGCTGTGAAGCTGTCTGGACCTGGAATTTTGTTTTCTGGAAGATTTCTGATTACAGTTTCAATTTCCTTGCTTATGATGTGTCTATTAAGATTTTGTATTTCTTCCTGGTTCAATTTTG
The DNA here is from genome assembly GCF_029407905.1 of Bubalus kerabau. Classification (NCBI taxonomy): domain Eukaryota; kingdom Metazoa; phylum Chordata; class Mammalia; order Artiodactyla; family Bovidae; genus Bubalus; species Bubalus kerabau. The sequence continues at coordinate 81,393,943 of NC_073647.1, forward strand.
GAAAGTTGTACTTTAATAAGAATTTGTCCATTTCTTCCAAGTTGTCCATTTTATTGGCATATAATTGCTGATAGTAGTCTCTTATGATCCTTTGTATTTCTGTGTTGTCTGTTGTGATCTCTCCATTTTCATTTCTAATTTTATTGATTTGGTTTTTATCCTTTTGTTTCTTGATGAGTCTGGCTAATGGTTTGTCAATTTTATTTATCCTTTCAAAGAACCAGCTTTTGGCTTTGTTGATTTTTGCTATGGTCTCTTTTGTTTCTTTTGCATTTATTTCTGCTCTAATTTTTAAGATTTCTTTCCTTCTACTAACCCTGGGGTTCTTCATTTCTTCCTTTTCTAGTTGCTTTAGGTGTAGAGTTAGGTTATTTCTTTGACTTTTTTCTTGTTTCTTGAGGTATGCCTGTATTGCTATGAACTTTCCCCTTAGGACTGCTTTTATAGTGTCCCACAGGTTTTGGGTTGTTGTGTTTTCATTTTCATTCGTTTCTATGCAAATTTTGATTTCTTTTTTGATTTCTTCTGTGATTTGTTGGTTATTCAGCAGCATGTTTTTCAGCCTACATATGTTGGAATTTTTAATAGTTTTTCTCCTGTAACTGAGATCTAATCTTATTGCACTGTGATTAGAAAAGATGCTTGGAATGATTTCAGTTTTTTTGAATTTAACAGTGCTATATTTATGACCCAGGATGTGATCTATCTTGGAGAACATTCTGTGTGCGCTTGAGAAAAAGGTGAAATTCATTGTTTTGGGGTGAAATGTCCTATAGATATCAATTAGGTCTAACTGGTCCATTGTGTCATTTAAAATTTGTGTTTCCTTGTTAATTTTCTGTTTAGTTGATCTATCCATAAGTGTGAGTGGGGTATTAAAGCTTCCCACTATTATTGTGTTATTGTTAATTTCCCCTTTCATACTTGTTAGCATTTACTTACATTTTGTGGTGCTCCTCTGTTGGGTGCATATATATTTATAATTGTTATATCTTCTTGAATTAATCCTTTGATCATTATGTAGTGTCCTTCTTTGTCTCTTTTCACAACCTTTGTTTTAAAGTCTATTTTATCTGATATGAGTATTGCTACTCCTGCTTTCTTTTGGTGCCTATTTGCGTGGAATATCTTTTCCCAGGCCTTCACTTTCAGTCTGTATGTGTCCCTTATTTTGAGGTGGGTCTCTTGTAGACAACATATGTAGGGGTCTTGTTTTTGTATCCATTCAGCCAGTCTTTGTCTTTTCGTTGGGGCATTCAACCCATTTACATTTAAGAAAATTATTGATAAGTATGATCCCATTGCCATTTACTTTATTGTTTTGGGTTGGGCTTTATACACCCTTTTTGTGTTTCCTGTCTAGAGAATATCCTTTAGTATTTGTTGGAGAGCTGGTTTGGTGGTGCTGAATTCTCTCAGCTTTTTCTTGTTTGTAAAGCTTTTGATTTCTCCTTCATATTTGAATGAGATCCTTGCTGTGTACAGTAATCTGGGCTGTAGGTTATATTATTTGATCACATTAAGTATATCCTGCCATTCCCTCCTGGCCTAGACAGTTTCTACTGAAAGATCACCTGTTATCCTTATGGGAATCCCCTTGTGTGTTATTTGTTGTTTTTCCCCTGCTGTTTTTAATATTTGTTCTTTGTGTTTGATCTTTGTTAATTTGATTAATATGTGTCTTGGGGTGTTTCGCCTTCAGTTTATACTGTTTGGGACTCTCTAGGTTTCTTGGACTTGAGTGATTATTTCCTTACCTATTTTAGGGAAGTTTTCAACTATTATCTCCTCAAGTATTTTCTCATGGTCTTTCTTTTTGTCTTCTTCTGGAACTCCTATGATTCAAATGTTGGGGCGTTTCACATTGTCTCATGTCTCTGAGATTGTCCTCATTTCTTTTAATTTGTTTTTTTTTCTCTCTGATTAATTTATTTCAACCATTCTATCTTCTACCTCACTAATCCTATCTTCTGCCTCTGTTATTCTACTGTTGGTTCCCTCCAGAGTGTTTTTGATCTGATTTATTGCATTATTCATGATATATTGACTCTTTTTTATTTCTTCTAGGTCTTGTTAAACCTTTCTTGCATCTTCTCCATCCTTATCTCCAGGATATTTATCTGTAACTCCATTTTGTGTTCAAGATTTTGGATCATTTTCACTATCATTATTCGAAATTCTTTATTAGATTGATTCCCTATTTCTTCCTCTTTTGTTTGGTTTGGTGGGCATTTATCCTCTTCCTTTGTCTGCTGGGTATTCCTGTGTCTCTTCATCTTGTTTATATTGCTGTGTTTGTGGTGGCCTTTCTGTATTCTGGCAGTATGTGGCGTTCTCTTTATTGTGGAGTTTCCTCTCTGTGGATGGGGTTGTACGGGTGGCTTGTCAAGGTTTCCTGGCTAGGGAAGCTTGTGTCGGTGTTCTGGTGGGTGGAGATGGATTTATTCTCTCTGGAGTGCAATGAAGTGTCTAGTAATGAGTTATGAGATGTCAAAGGGTTTGGAGTGACTTTGAGCAGCCTCTATATTGAAGCTCAGGGCTATGTTCCTGTGTAGCTGGAAAATTTGCGTGGTATGTCTTGCTCTGGAACTTGTTGGCCCTTGGGTGGTGCTTGATTTCGGTGTAGGTATGGAGGCGTTTGATGAGCTCCTGTCGATCAGTGTTCCCTGGAGTCAGGAGTTCTCTGGTGTTCTCAGGATTTGGTCTTAAGCCTCCTGCTTCTGGTTTTCAGTCTTAATTTTACAGTAGCCTCAATACTTTTCCATCTATACAGCACTGTTTGTAAAACATCTAGTTTAATGGTGAAAAGTTTCTCCACAGTGAGGGACACCCAGAGATTTTCACAGAGTTAAATGGAGAAGAGAGGAGGGAGGAGGGAGATAGAGGTGACCAGGGGAAAAGAGGGGGAATCAAAATAGGCGAGAACAAGCTAGCCAGTAATCAGTTCCCTATGTGCTGTCCACAGTCCAGAACCCTTAGAGATGTTCACAGAGTTACACAGAGAAGAGAAGAAGGAGGAAGGAGACAGAGGTGGCCAGGAGGAGAAAATGGGGAATCAAAAGGAGAGAGACGGATCCAGCCAGTAATAATTTCCTTAAGTGTTCTCCACAGCCCGGAACACACAATGAGATTCACAGAGTTGGGTAGAGAAGAGATGGGGGAGGGAGGAGTTAGAGGCGACCTGGTGGAGAAAAAGGAGACCAAAGAGGGAGAGAGCAGTCAAGCCAGTAATCTCGCTCCCAAGTAAAAATGGGTACTGAAGATTGGGTTCTTAAAGGTACAAAATTGATAACAAATACTAAAAAGCAAAGATTCAAAATCTAGAGTAGAGGCTGGATTTTCAAAAATACAATATTAAAGAAAAAAAAGTCACAAAAATTATAAAATGTATATATATATATGAAGTTTGCTTTAAAAAATAGTGTCTCTTTTTTTTTTTGCAAAGTAATAGTAGGTTATAAAAATGAAATTTACTCTATTAAAGTAATAGAGGACTTAAAAATAAAAAAAATAAAAATTAAAGAATGATAGTAAGAATAGTAAAAATATATCTAGGACTTTCTCTGCTGTTGTTGTGGGCAGTGTGGGGCCCGTTCATTTTCAGATAGTTCCTTGATCCGGCTTATATTTCTCAGGATCTATAGGCCCCTTCCTATGTAGCCAGTACTAACTACAGGGTTTTAATATATTGCACCTGTCACTTCCAAGGAGGTCCCCTCTGGTTTCGCTTCTTCTGTTTGCTGGTCTCTTCAGTGTCTGATTTCCACCCTGACACAAGGGGGCAGTGGTTGACACTTTTTTAGGCTCACTTGTTCAGTCGTTCTGTGGGGAGGGAGGGAAGCTGCAAACAAATAACACTGGCATGTGCTTGAAGTGTCTCGGCCACACTGGGTTTGCCCCCGCTCACGGCATGTGTGCTTTCCGTGTCTACACTGCTTAGGCTCTAGGTTGCTCTGCTAAGAACTGTCTGAGGCCAGCCCTGGGTTGCACTTCCCAGGTCTAAGCTGCTCAGTTTCAGGTACTGGGGTAGTCCTCAGAGGTGCATACTCGGTTGGACCTGCATTTTGTGCCCTTCCCTGGTCCAAGCAGCTCAGATGACCAGGTGCTTGGCGAGTGTGGTTGCTGCTACTTATTGCCAACCCTGTCCCTGCCACTCAGTTTTCTGGGTGTGCAACTGGCTCACCTTCTCAGACGGATGTTAACCATCCAGAATCCCAAGAAGTCTTGGTTAGCAACGAAACCTGATTGCAGTTTGTTAGATAATGCCTCTCTGGGTCCATGGTTGCCCCCTTCCGCCTCTGGCTGCCCTCACCTGCCTGTCACCAGAGGGGGATGGCCGGTCTGCAGCCGGCTAGCTCTGCTCAGTCCTTTATTCTGAGAGCAGGCCTGAAGGTGTCTTAGGTTAGGGCTTTTCGGTTAGCTCTAGTTAGTCCTTTGTGTTGTGAGCAGGCCTGGAGGTGTCTTAGGTTAGGGCTTTTTGTGTGGTAGCTATCCCAGAGTCTGGTTTGCTATCTCAAGTTAGTTTCCTCAGATTGCCCTTGGGTCATTTAGGCCTGGTCCTCACTCTAAGCAATGCAGCCTGTGCCTCTCTGCCCAGCCCCTGCTTGCTAGCGGTGGATGCAGACATCTGCACTGTTTCTCCACTGGGGGAGTTACCGTTGTGGGTTTTAATTATTTATTTTTTTTTTCCTCCTGGTTATGTTGCCCTCTGTGGTTCCTGGTTCCAAGGCTCACCACAGACTTGGTCGTGAGAGTGTTTCCTGGTGTTTGGAAACTTTTCTCTCTTTTTTAAGACTCCCTCCCCAGGTCAGAGCTCCATTCCTACCTCTTTTGTCTCTCTTTTTATCTTTTATATTTTTTCCTACCTCCTTTTGAAGACAATCGGCTGCTTTTCTGGGTGCCTGATGTCCTCTTCCATCATTCAGAAGTTGTTTTGTGGAATTTACTCAGCATTCAAATGTTCTTTTGATGAATTTGTGGGGGAGAAAGTGGTCTCCCCTTCCTATTCCTCGGCCATCTTAGGACTGCCCACTCTTACATATACTTTTTATATTTAAATTTTAAATCACTAAACATAACACCCAAAATTTTATGAATCATGAACATGATGAACACTTACATGAACACTTACACAGAAGTTATTTTTGTTGTTCTTGATGGTACTGTGATGGTGTTTTGTTTGTTTGTTTTGTTTCAGTGACCCTCTTTAATTGCATATCAGTGTTATATACAGTTGAATGCAATGTTTTTCTACTGTCTTTCTTATCACTTGCTGTTTGATAAATGCTAGTTCTTAGTAAGTCATTTTTCAGTTTCCACCTTACTCCTTTTGCACTCACAAAGGAATAGTTCTGTTTCACAAAGTCAGTGTTACAAGAGAGCTTAGAGGGTAGACTTTCAGTTAAAGAGATGAGCTGTTTGTTTGTTTGTTTTCAGGATTTGGCAGTAACTGAAGTATAGCAGTCTGTATTCTTCCATTATTTCTGTGGTTTTGCCACCCCATGCAAGATTCAGGTTACTCTAATCTGAAATAGTACCCCAGCTTCTGGGTTGTAAGAAGTAGGAGAAAGAAATCTCGCTACTTTTCCTTGTGAGGCCAAGGTCTTGGTTCAACAACCACAATAAGCCAGCAGAGAGTAAAAAAAGGGAGGCTAGCCAGCCTCTTTACCTCTTACCTTGAAAGCCAAATGAAGCCTGTGAGTAGGGAAGAGTTTTCCCTCAGATCATAGATTATCACCCCTTGTACTAGTTCAGATGGTAAAGCATTCAGCTGCAATGCAGGAGACTTGGGTTCTATCCCTGTGTTGGGAAGATTCCCTGGAAAGGGAAATGGCAACCCACCCCAGTATTCTTGCCTGGAGAATTCCATGGAGAGAGGAGCCTGGTGGGCTACATTCCACGGTATTGCAAAGAGCTGGATATGACTGAGCGACTAACACACACACACTGTGGTAAGGCACACAATAAGGGGTTAGGTGGTACCTATAATTAAATTTTCCTTGGTTTTGTAAAACAACAGCTATCATTATTTAGGAAAGTTGAAAATTTAAATGTACAAATTGAGTAGTGACTCATATGCTCTAAACCTTTGGACAAAATTTATATTATGTATAAATATAAAGCAATGAAATTATTTTACCCATGTAGTTTATGGGGTGAGTTTCATTATCTTATATAACTTATCTATCTAAAGAGAGTTAGGAAATAAACATTTGTGAAAATCAGATTTTATAGATAACTATGGTTGCATGATTTGAATACTATACTGATCACCTCGGACATGTAAAAGTGGTCTTCTTTCTTCTGAGAAAGGCATCCTATTCAGTAATTTAGTAAAATATTTCACTAATTTCTCACTTCTATCTTGTATTTTTTTGCAAAACTAGTAATTGCGAAGAATGAGTAAAGTTAATTTCCTTAAAAGACATGTTTTAACATGCAATATTTTAAGTATCCTGTGGTGCTGTTAGTGTTGTTTTACCTGTACCCATATTATTTACATCACAACCACATATACATTTACAGTTTTATCTCCTTGTATTTTTAAAGCATCCAGTAAATATTTACAATTTTTCCAGATATGTGACACAGAAATAAATATGTATGTTTAAATACTCTTGTTAGTGACTTTTCTTCATAAGTCATATCAGAAATGCATTGTATGCAGGAATCTTCTGCTAAGTCTTCTGGTTCCTTAACTTTCAGTTAATAAACTTCTTGGACATTAAGCTGGATTCATCCAGATAACTTGATAACTGATATCACTTTCATTTGCCCATCAAAATATTCAAGAAAGCCTGAAGTTTGGGGGACTATGAGATATTCAATATTATTTAGAGATTAGTGGTTATTTTGTTTGGTGACAGATAGACACTATCTCTTTACTACTATATATAGAAATATAGGCTTGATGAAGTAAGTGTTTTACTCCTCCACAACTCATCCCTTCCAATCATATTATTCCACAGATTAATAGAGGATAACCATTCAGAATAAACTACTAAGTAGATTCCAATCTAATTCCAAAAATTCCAATAAAAGACATCTATAATAAATGTATTTATATGTTTATTTATACATTAATTAAGTTAATTAAGATTTTTCATTTACTATTTTGGATTGTAAAATTTGACACAGCTCTGTTTTGGTGTTTAGTGTCTTGGTATATTCTTTTAACTATTAGGACAGCTTTGTAAGGTGTCAGTTTTTATAATTGTGTTCACCTATCTTTGAGAGTTCAATAAGTGGAGATGATACAATATGCCTGGAAGTTCCAATATTATTCCTGAGAGTTTCAACATTACCCATGGGTATTCCAATATTACTTCCCCTGGGAAGGCCACCATTTCCTCTAGGAACTTCAAGATTAACCAGGGGGACACCACCTCTGTCCCTGGGAACTCCAGAATTATCCATGGGGATCCTAGCTTTATTAATGAAAGCCCCAACATTACCTATGGGGACTTCACACTTGCTCTTGGGAATCCCAGAATTATCTGTAGAAACCCCAACATGGCCCATGGGAACCCCAACATTAGCCTTGGGTATGATGACATTATTCCTGGGAAGTCGACCATTGCTCCTGGGGAGCATAGGATTATCTCCAGGAATTCCAACTGTATCCCTCATTGCAGAAGATTTCTCAAAACTTGGATTGATAGGAAGATGTTCTCCAGAAGCCGACAAAACGGACTTTTGCCAGGCCTCTTCAACTGTCACTTTCCTTTGCATTTTCTAAAACACAAAGTTAAAAGTTAGTTTTAAATGATTAAATATTGACTATCATTTTAAGGAAAAACTCCATGAATAGGAATGAGAAACTAATGAACTCAAATTTGATCTCAGTTCAATCATTTTAATGACTTAAAATTATATGACAATAGTATCACAGTATGTAATCTTTTGTTTAGCAAAATATATTGATATGTTCTTTTGGGTGAAAAGATGGACAGAGAAAAGTGAAAATCTGGCTAAATAGTCCCACACAATGACCAAGAATTTAGGGTAATGGAAAATATAGTAAGGCATGGAAGGAGAGGAAGAGAGAGATTAAGTAACATTGTGATGGGAGGTGGACTACAGAAGCATATTAGCCAATGAGAAATTATAGTGGTGGGTAGCTGAAGGGCTTTTGGAACAAGGACATTTAATATTCAATTTTATTTCTTTGGCAGTATGAGAGTTTATTCAGTGGTAACATGAAATCAGAGAGTGGTAACCATAGGATGGAAGTACACAGGAATCTACAGGAATCTTGAGGAGGGGATTGAATGTGAGACTGAGATTGAGCCAATTTTAAGATGAAGTGATCTAAGCTGACTTTGGATTATACTTGGATTTCAATTGCTGATAAAGAACCTCTTGGTGCCCTAAATATGTGTAGAAAAAGAAATAAATTACATAATAGCCAGATTATGATTTCCAGACAAACTCTGGGCTAGATTCCAGATATTGGAACTACCTTTGATAGTTTGATAGTTGGAACTACCTTTGGTGGGGCTAATTCTATGAAAGGTTTCTGACTGATGACACCATTTTCAGGAAATTATGGGGAAGGCTACTAACATGAGTTAAATTAAAGATTCCAAATACTATATGGTATCCATAGTAGCATTGTTGTGCATGTTTACATAGCTGTCAATGATAAAAACAAAAATGCTAACTTACAGTTAATAGCAAAGATAAATCTAGGATTTTGCATAAAATACATTATAAGCACACTAATAAATACATTTAAATATTCAATTTAATATTATTTTTAATCAGGAAGAGGCTATAATATTAATCATTCATTTGTCAATATTTTCTAAAGAATAAGGTGCACATATACAGGAAGAAATGGAGAGAATCTCCTCCCCCTCCTTCTTCTTTTTCTTCTTCCTTTTTAAACAACAGGATGAGATCCATTATCTCCTTCATTTTCTAATCTAATCCTCTGTTGATGAGTGTGCTAGGGGGTAAAATGTTCTATTCTATTGGTTAAAAACTATGATGCAATGTCATTTTCTCAAGATTACTCACTTAACTGGAAGTTATTTTTAGTAGAGAATATTTATTCAAAATCTCTTGGACTTCCCTGGTGGTTCAGTGAATAAAAATCTGCCTGCCAATGCAAGGGACATGGATTTCATCCCTGGTCCCAGAAGGCTCTTCCACATGCTGTGGAGAAGCTAAACCCAGCCACCACAACTACTGGGTCCATGCACTAGACCCCCTGAGCCACATCTACTGAACTCTCATGCTGCAACTACTGAAGCCCATGTGCCTCGAGTCTGCATGCCACAAGAGAAGCCACTGCAATGAGAAGCCTTGCACACTGCAACTAGAGAGTAACACTGCTCTCTGCAATAAAAGAAAGCCCTTGAACAGCAATGAAGACCGACAGCAACCAAAAATAAAATAAATAAATTTTATTATATTAGAAAACTCCTATTTTCTGGGGTGTAAGATGAGATGGTTTAACCATTATAAAAAATTTCTGAAGTTATAACCAGTCAATATTTAAGAGTTTACTTTCATATGGTTAATACTGGGATCTGATTAAATTATACAACTTAAAGTCAAACTATAACCATCAAATATTTTTCTTAGAATAAGCTAATGTTTTATTGAAACAAATAGATTTCCAGGTGGTGAGTTTGAAAATAAGTTCACTAATTAAAATCTCCTTGTCTGATATTGTATACTAATGCATATATATGGAATCTAGAAAGATGGTACCAAAGAATTTATTTGCAGGGCAGCAATGGAGAAGTAGAAATAGAGAACAGACTTATGGACATGGGGAGAGGAGAGGAGAGGAGAGGGTGAGATGTATGGAGAGAGTAGCATGGGAACTTACATTACCATATATAAAATACCCAATGGTAATTTGCTGTAGGACTCAGGAAACTCAAACAGGGGCTCTGTACCAACCTAGAGGGTTGGGTTGGGAAGGGAGATGGGAGGAAGGTTCAAGAGGGAGAGGATATATGTATACCTATCACTGATTCATGTTGAAGTTTGACAGAAAGCAACAAAATTCTGTAAAGAAATTATCCTTCAATTGAAATTAAGTCTCCTTGTCTGGAAACTTATATATGATTTATAAAAGCAGTCATAGTGAGTTTGAACATCTTGCCTCTTAAAGCAAATGGTGGTTACTTGGAAAGAGGAAGCATGTCTCCTCTGGGTTAAATGTTCAGTTCAGTTCAGTTCAGACTCTCAGTCGTGTCCGACTCTTTGCGACCCCATGAATTGCAGCACGCCAGGCCTCCCTGTCCATCACCAACTCCCAGAGTTCACCAGACTCACGTCCATCGAGTCATTGATGCCATCAAGTCATCTCATCCTCTGGCGTCCCCTTCTCCTCCTGCCCCCAATCCCTCCCAGCATCAGAGTCTTTTCCAATGAGTCAACACTTCGCATGAGGTGGCCAAAGAACTGGAGTTTCAGCTTTAGCATCATTCCTTCCAAAGAAATCCCAGGGCTGATCTCCTTCAGAATGGACTGGTTGGATCTCATTGCAGTCCAAGGGACTCTCAAGAGTCTTCTCCAACACCACAGTTCAAAAGCATCAATTCTTTGGCGTTCAGCCTTCTTCACAGTCCAACTCTCACATCCATACATGACCACAGGAAAAACCATAGCCTTGACTAGATGAACCTTTATTGGCACAGTAATGTCTCTGTTTTTGAATATGCTACCTAGGTTGGTCATAACTTTCCTTCCAAGGAGTAAGTGTCTTTTAATTTCATGGCTGCAGTCACCATCTGCAGTGATTTTGGAGCCCAGAAAAATAAAGTCTGACACTGTTTCCACTGTTTCCCCATCTATTTCCCATGAAGTGATGGGACCGGATGCCATGATTTTCATTTTCTGAATGTTGAACTTTAAGCCAACTTTTTCACTCTCCACTTTCACTTTCATCAAGAGGCTTTTTAGCTCCTCTTTTCTTTCTGCCATAAGGGTGGTGTCATCTGCATATCTAAGGTTATTGATCTTTCTCCCAGCAATCTTGATTCCAGCTTGTGTTTCTTCCAGTCCAGCGTTTCTCATGATGTACTCTGCATATAAGTTAAATAAACAGTGTGACAATATACAGCCTTGACGTACTCCTTTTCCTATTTGGAACCAGTCTGTTGTTCCATGTCCAGTTCTAACTGTTGCTTCCTGACCTGCATACAGATTTCTCAAGAGGCAGGTCAGGTGGTCTGGTATTCCCATCTCTTTCAGAATTTTCCCCAGTTTATTGTGATCCACACAGTCAAAGGCTTTGGCATAGTCAATAAAGCAGAAATAGATGTTTTTCTGGAACTCTCTTGCTTTTTCGATGATCCAGTGGATGTTGGAAATTTGATCTCTATTTCCTCTGCCTTTTCTAAAACCAGCTTGAACATCTACAAGTACACCGTTCACCTATTGCTGAAGCCTGGCTTGGAGAATTTTGAGCATTATTTTACTAGCATGTGAGATGAGTGCAGTTGTGCGGTAGTTTGAGCATTCTTTGGCATTGCCTTTCTTTGGGATTGGAATGAAAACTGACCTTTTCCAGTCCTGTGGCCACTGCCGAGTTTTCCAAATTTGCTGGCATATTGAGTGCAGCACTTTCACAGCATCATCTATCAGGATTTGAAATAGCTCAACTGGAATTCCATCACCTCCCCTAGCTTTGTTTGTAGTGATGCTTTCTAAGGCCCACTTGACTTCACACTCCAGGATGTCTGGCTCTAGGTGAGTGATCACACCATCATGATTATCTGGGTCATGAAGATCTTTTTTGTACAGTTCTTCTGTGTATTCTTGCCATCTCTTCTTAATATCTTCTGATTCTGTTAGGTCCATACCATGTCTGTCCTTTATCGAGCCCATCTTTGCATGAAATATTCCCTTGGTATCTCTGATTTTCTTGAAGAGATCTCTATTCTTTCCCATTATGTTGTTTTCCTCTGTTTCTTTGCATTGATCGCTGAAGAAGGCTTTCTTATCTCTTCTTGCTAGTCTTTGGAACTCTGCATTCAGATGCTTATATCTTTCCTTTTCTCCTTTGCTTTTTGCTTCTCTTCTTTTCACAGCTAATTATAAGGCCTCCCCTGGCCATTTTGCTTTTTTGCATTTCTTTTCCATGGGGAAATAGATTAAGGGCCTAGATCTGATAGATAGAGTGCCTGATGAACTATGGAATGAGGGTTAAATGTTAACTCAGGTCCATTTACTTTTTGGCTCCTTCCATCACTGTATCATGGCAAGCTGTGACTGTGCTGCCTCTGGAGCTTAGAGCACTGGGGAAACGGTGGGAAATGTCCTTGCTAAATATGGAGATGGTGACCCCTGAGCGAGGTGGTTGTGTGATTTTCCTCTTCTGGTGGTAGCTGCAGGTAGTCAGTCTCTCTCTCCTCTCTAAGAGTAGTTTGGAGTATATGGCTTCCTTCACTGTTCAGTGGTGCCTCTAAAAGCTCTTCTTAGGAACCCCGGAAAATGGGTCTTTCTCTAAAAGGGTACATGCTTCTTGCTACTTCCAAGTCATCACTTCCTGGGGACTTTACATTTTCTGGAGATTTCAGCAATAGATTTCTTGGGGTCCTTGGATGACTGTTTTCTGAGGATGGTGAACATTTATTTATTAAAGCCTCCAGGTATATAGGCTCAGTGAATTTCAAAGTTGAAATTTCAACATCACCCAGCTCCTTGTTTCCAGACACACCAGCAACAAGTATTGTGCCTTTCTCCCTTTTCTCTGGACTGGAAATTCTTGTAACTTCTAAGAGTTGAGATTCTGCGACCCTTGGAGATTTAACTGATATTTTCTCTAGGTGAAGAAGCCATGAAAGTTTTGGTCTTATAAAGGCAATGCTCTCTCTAACTCTTTAGTTAGTGGCAGCAGGGTGTCGGGGGCAGATGTGTAGTTACCATCACCACCTGATTTATAATTCCCAAGTCCTTCTGATAGATACCTTCTCTGGTGTGTTGATGGGAGACTATGGTTGATTTCTGTTGTTGTTGTTGTTTTGTCTTCTGGCCTCTTCCCGAACTTTTGGATCAATAGGATGAAAATAGATGAACTCATCAGAAACATCTTGAGCACATCTGTATTGGAAGTTTGGATTTACAGAAACAATCTGAAAAGAAATTCAAGTTCAAAACATTATATAATACAATTTTTAAAAAAAACGTGATTAAATCATTAATTTTGAAAATCAGACTATGAACTTTTTTTGTTATCTAGAAATACAATGCATCACATTACATTAATGCTTGTCTTGTTTTTGATACATAGTATCGTAGATCTGTAAGACTAGTATAATTCCAAAATAGACACTATAAACATACTCAGATTACTTAAAATCCATTGAGAAATATAAGGACTCTCCCAAATATTTTCTTTCTTTAAGGGATACGTTATTCTAGTCTAGTGTTTCCCAGTGTTTCCTAGAACTTTAGTCTCATCAATGGCTCCAACACACACACATACACACACACACACACACACAAGATTCCATGGGTAATAATAATTTAGAAAATAGTATATATTCTATCTTATAACTTCATAATATACAGGAGTCTACTAAGGCTGTGAGAAGTCTTTCTATTGAGATATATATATATATATATATATATATATATATATATATATAACTTACTGTTTTAACCATGCCTTACATTTTCTGTATTATGATGCTTTGATACCTGGGGCCTTGCTGACTTTGGAAGGACTGCCCTTTACAGGCTTAGCCAAATCCTAGAAAGCGTTTACTACTTACCCATGAACAAGCCTTTCACATACAAACCAATTTACAGCCCATATCCAACCATCTCTTTTATCAGGCTCTTGCATTCTAGGCCACTATCTGCCTACCTTAATCACCCCAGGACCAGATACCAGATAGCAAGGGACAGCTCCTAGGTCCCAGAGCCTGCTAAATTTATACAAATTAGCCAATCCTAAAGCTGCAAACCCTGGCTTGCCTATTTATTCCTGTAGAAACCTCAGTTAAGGCTCTTGTCCAGCTTCTCCATTTCCCTCTGCATTCTGACCCATTGTCATGCTTCCTTGTGTGGACCCCCATGACAAGGATGCTTTCTCCTCTTGGAATCTGTAAGTATAACAAACTATCTTTTCAATGGCAATCATCTGATCTGTTGGCCTTATTATACCTAAATAATAAAACCTGTATTAAAACATTTCACACAGTGGTCAGATTTGTTTGGCCTCAGACTGGAATGGTATACCATTAGACTGTTCTTGACTTACTGATTGGTTCTATCAGACTCCCTGGGATAGTGTCTCTGCTTGTTGACATGCTCTTGTGCTATGGCTCTGATTACTGTTCCATTTATTGGGAGTTGCCATGAGTTCTCAGCCTAAAATTTGGAATTCAAAAGCTGACTCTGAAGAAAGTGAGATATGACTTCCCTTCAAGTATTATGGGATGGACCTGATTAGTTGATCAGGCAACAAAGACAAGTGGTAGAGGAAACTGGGTTGCTATTTTCCTATATATTTCAGCCTGACCTGTTGAGTGGAAGGAAAATACTACTCAGAGGTACTTGTGTGTTGTTAGAAACACATAGAGTCAGTGTGAGGACGTTCACCTATGGCACCCCCCAAAATGTGTAATTCTGGACATAAACTTTTGTGTTGCTGCATGCCTTGCTGCTGTTGCAATTTGTCCCCTGACCCAGTAGGGCACAAGGATATTTTTCACCCTTGGATACAAGTGGCACATTCATAATAAAAAAGGAGAAGGGACACTTTATCCCTCAGTTCAGCTCAGTTCAGTCACTCAGTTGTGTCCAACTCTTTGCTACCCCATGGACTGCAGCACACCAGGCTTCCCTGTCCATCACCAACTCCTGGATGATCACATACTCAAACTCATGTCTATCACGTCGGTGATGCCATCCAACCATCTCATCCTTTGTTATTCCCCTCTCCTCTGTCCTTCAATCTTTCCCAGCATCAGAGTCTTTTCCAATGAGTCAGTTCTTCACATCAGGTGGCCAAAGTATTGGAGTTTCAGCTTTAGCATCAGTCCTTCCAATGAATATTCAGGACTGATTTCCTTTAGGATGGACTGGTTGGATCTCCTTGCAGTCCAAGGGACTCTCAAGAGTCTTCTCCAACACCACAGTTCAAAAGCATCAATTCTTCGGTGCTCAGCTTTCTTTATGGCCCAACACTCACATCCATATATGACTACTGGAAAAACCACAGCTTTGACTAGACAGATCTTTGTTGGCAAATTAATGTCTCTGCTTTTTAATATGCTGTCTATGTTAGTCAGAGCTTTTCTTCCAAGGAGCAAGCATTGTGATTTTGGAGCCCCCCAAAATAAAGTCTCTCACTGTTTCCATTGTTTCCCCATTTATTTGCCATGAAATAATGGGACCAGAAGCCATGATCTTAGTTTTCTGAAAGTTGAGTTTTAAGCCAACTTTTTCACCCTCTTCTTTCACTTTCATCAAGAAGCTCTTTAGTTCTTTTTCGCTTTCTGTCTTAAGGGTGGTGTCATCTGCATATCTGAAGTTATTGATATTTCTCCCAGCAATCTTGATTCCAGCTTGTGCTTCATCCAGGCTTTATCCCTGCCCCACCTAAAACCCCCAAGTAGGTCATGCAACTGATTCAGTATATAAAATGCCTATTGAGCACTGCTGCTCACTAGCATGCCTAGGGCCTTACGTTCAAAATCTAGAGACTCAAAGTTATGGATAAGGCCACTGTTACTCTCATGAAAGTGGATCCAAGCACCTCAAAGTTCAATTAGGACACCTTAGAAAGGGAGGCGCTTATCTATGAACAGGGTGACTCAGGGCTACCAGAAGATTATCTAATAAAAAACACTTTAAAGATAAAAATTGGGGGACAGATGGAAGAGAAAAATAAAGAGAGAAGAAAAGAAAGAAATTTCATCCACATAGATATATAAGCTATTTGAAAAGATTTTGTTAAAAAAATAATGAGAAGGGACTGATATTTCAAGCAAGGGGCTAACTTTGTGATAGTTCTCTGGATTCAAATCCCAATCCTTGGAAAATGAACTGGGAAAATGAAACAAGAAATGGCTGCCTAGAGGAGGCCACCAGTCCCCTTCCTTCTCCCCCCTTTTTCTGTAATCATCTAGAAAGTCCACACTATGAGTTAATAGCCAAAGACAGAAACTAGAAACTGCAGCTGTAAGCAACTAGAAGCCCAATTTAAAGAAACAGAAAATAAAACAAAACAAAACAAAAAACAAACCCAAATATATATAAGCAGAGAAAAAGTAAAAAATAATATAAAAATATATTTTAATATATATATAATGTGTTTTAGCATTTATATATTAAATCACATATATGTGTATCTTTCTACCTAACTACCTATTCAGTTAGGTAGGGTTATATGAGCACTCATAATTTGATCCAATTGGAAACCTAAAATTTACTAAAATGATTTATATAAAAAATTTTAAAAAACTTATGCAGAAATATATGCTTACACAGAAATGAAATAAATGGCAGCAATGATACAGGGAATGGGAGACAGGAATTAGGATTATTTTGTTATTATAAGGTACTTATACTACCAGTAAATTGGTAAATTGAAATTGGAAGTGTTATTAGTTGTGAATGTATTGCAAACTCTAGGGCAACCACTAAAAAAAAAAAAAAGAAGAAGAAGAAGAGAAAAATCATATAAAATGCCCCAAGGGCGAGGGTGGGATGATTTGGGAGAATGGCATTGAAACATGTATATTATCATATGTGAAATTAATCACCAGTCCAGGTTCAATGCATGATACAGGATGCTCGGGGCTGGTGCACTGGGATAACCCAGAGGGATGGTATGGGGAGGCAGGTGGGGGGGGGGTTTCAGAATGGGGAACACATATATACCCATGGCAGATTCATGTCAATGTATGGCAAAACCAATACAATATTGTAAAGTAATTAGCCTCCAATTAAAATAAATACATTTAAATTAAAACATACAAAAAAAAAAAAACCCACAAAAGGCAGAAAAAGAGATAAAGACAAAGAATAATGGCAACCACTAGAGAACAGTGACAAACATGGTGTGTATTAATCCAACTATAATAATAATCACTTTCAACCTCATTAGTCTAAATTCACCAATTAAAAGACAGAGGTTGTTAAAGTGGATCAAAAAGCAAGACCTACATATATATTGTCTACAAAAAATTCACTTTAAAAATACATATAGATTAAAAGTAAATGGTTCAAGAAAAAAAAAATGCCATGCTAATAGTGACTAAAAGAAAGCAGGAGTAGCTATGTTAATTTCAGACAGAACAGACTTCTAAGCAAGGAAAATTATCAGGGAGAAAGAATGGCATTATATAATGACAAAAAGGTCAATTCTCTAAGAAGGCAATTGTCCTTAGCATGTATACACCTACCAAAAGAACATCAAATTGCATGAGGAAAAAACTAATAGAAGTGCAAGGAGAAATAGTTGGAGATTTCAACACCTCTTAACTAACAAATGGACAGATATAGTAGGTAGATAATAAGGATATCATTGCATTGAACACCATCAATCAACTGGATATAATGGACATATATAGACTACTTAATTCAACAGCAGAATACACATTCTCAAGTTCACATGGGCATTCACCTAGATAGACAACATTCTGGGCGATAAGACACACTTCAACACACTTAAAATAATAGTAATTGTACAATGTCTGCTCCTCTCAGACCACAATGGAATTCAAGAAAATCATTTAATGTCTTCTCTCAGACCACAATGGAACTAAACTAGAAATCAATAACAGAAAGATACTTGGAAAATCCAAAGATATGGAGACTAAACAACACAGTTCTAAATAACATGAGTTATTTAGAATAAATCTCAAGAGAAATTTTTAAAAATTGAACAAAATAAAAATGAAAATTCACCTCATCAAAAGCAATGATTTGAGGGAAAGTTATAGCATCAAATACATATATTACAAAAGAAGAAAGATCTAAAAGCAATCATCTTAATTTCCAACTTAAAAAATTAGAAAAAGAAGAGCAAATTAAATTCAAAGTAAGAAGAGGAAAAGATATTAATACAAGTAGAGCAGAAGTCAATGAAGAAAAGAAATCAATAAATAAAATCAAAATCTGATTCTTAAGATCAATAAAATCAATAAATCTCTAGTTCATGTAACTAAGAAAAAAAGAAAAAGGACACGTGTTACTAATATCAGAAATAAAAGCAGGGATATCACTACAGATCCTATGGACATTAGTAGGATAATAAAGTAATACTATGAAGAATTCTATGCCCACAAATTTGATGACCTAAATGAAACGGATCATTCCTTGAAGGATTTGATTTGTCAAACTATACACAAAAAGAAACAGACAATCTGAAGAGACATATATCTATTAAAGAAACTGAATTAATAATGAATAACCTTCCAAGACTGAAAGCACTAGGCCCCAGGTGGATCACTGATGAATTATATCAAAGATTCAAGGAAAAAGTCACACCAACACTTTACAATCTCTTTCAGAGAATAGAGGCAGAGGGAATTCTATAAGGTCAACATCACCTCAATGACAAAATGAGACAAATAAATTATAAGAAAAGAAAACTACAGATGAAGATCTCTTAAGAACATAGATATAAAAATGCTTAACAAAATATTAGCAAATCAAATCCAACAATGTTTAAAAATAATTATATACCACAACAAAGTGGGACTTCTACCAAGTGTAAAAGGCTGGTTCAACAGTCGAAAATCAATTAGTATACTCCAAGACAGATTAATTTTAAAAAGAAAATCAATTAATGTAATTCATCACATAGACAGGCTTAAAAAGAAAAACCACATGATCATATCTATGAAAACTAATAACAGAAACCTCAACTAAAATTGGAGTCAGGAAGGCCTATAGAAGAAATTCTCATCCCTTATCATTTGACATCAGTTACCTCAGACAAGAAGATATCAATTAGAGACCCCAACAGAAAGAAGTGTCAATCACAGATCCCAACTAGTAGAATATACCTTACACTCTCAAACAGGAAGCATAACTACTTTGCTACTCCTGAAGGAGGAAGGAAGGTTTCTTTCATGCCCAGCAATAAGTTCAGCCAATGTGAAATACTGGAGGTCAGCGAATGAAGAGCCATAGTTAATCACTTGAATTCTCACTTTTCTCCAATAAATTTTCAATTTCCTTTTGATGACTTCCTTGTCCCAAACTCCTTTCTGTAAAAACTTTCTACTTTGTACAACCCCTTTGAATATCTCTCTGTTTGTTAGATGAGATGTTGCCTGATTCATGAGTTAATACAGTCATATAGATGTTCAAATTATTCAGTTTATTTTTTTTTATTATTTTTAAACTTTACATAATTGTATTAGTTTTGCCAAATATCAAAATGAATCCGCCACAGGTATACATGTGTTTATTTTATTTATTTATTTTACCAGATGGGTGGTAGAAATGAGATTTGAAGCAAATTTGGGTTGCTATGTTATTTTTAATTCTGCTTTACATACTTGTTTTTAAGTTCTGTCCTTGCTGTTTGTCAAATCTTTGTGTAAATGACATGCTTAATAAAGGTGATGCTAACTCAGTACTCAATACTCAGGCACAGGAGGGCCGAGAGGAGCTACTCCATGTTCAAGGTCAGGAGGGGTGGTGGTGAGGAGATACCCTCGTCCAAGGTAAGGAGCAGTGGCTTGGCTTTGCTGGAGCAGCTGTGAAGAGATACCCCACGTCCAAGGTAAGAGAAACCCAAGTAAGACAGTAGGTGTTGCAAGAGGGCATCAGAGGGCAGACACACTGAAACGATACTCACAGAAAACTAGTCAATCTAATCACACTAGGACCACAACCTTGTCTAACTCAATGAAATTAAGCCATGCCCTGTGGGGCCGCCCAAGACAGGCGGGTCATGGTGGAGAGGTCTGACACAATGTGGTCCACTGGAGAAGGGAATGGCAAACCACTTCAGTATTCTTGCCTTGAGAACCCCATGAATAGTATGAAAAGGCAAAATGATAGGATACTGAAAGAGGTCAGAGGGGCCCATTAAGCTACTGGAAATCAGTGGAGAAATAACTCCAGAAAGAATGAAGGGATGGAGCCAAAGCAAAAACAATATGCAGTTGTGGATATGACTGGTGATAGAAGCAAAGTCCGATGCTGTAAAGAGCAATATTGCATAGGAACCTAGAATGTTAAGTCCATGAATCAAGGCAAATTGGAAGTGGTCAAACAGGAGATGGCAAGAATGAGCATCGACATTCTAGGGATCAGAGAACTAAAATGGACTGGAATGGGTGAATTTAACTCAGATGACCATTATATCTACTACTGCGGGCAGGAATCCCTCAGAAGAAATGGAGTAGCCATCATGGTCAACAAGAGTCCAAAATGCAGTACTTGGATGCAATCTCAAAAATGACAGAATGATCTCTGTTCGTTTGAAGGCAAACCATACAATATCACGGTAATCCAAGCCTATGCCCCAACCAGTAATGCTGAAGAAGCTGAAGTTGAACTGTTCTATGAAGACCTACAAGACCTTTTAGAACTAAAACCCCCAAAGATGTCCTTTTCATTACAGGGGGCTGGAATGCAAAAGTAGGAAGTCAAGGAACACCTGGAGTAACAGCCAAATTTGGCCTTGGGATACGGAATGAAGCAGGGCCAAGGCTAATAAAGTTTGGCCAAGAGAACGCACTGGTCATAGAAAACACCCTCTTCCAACAACACAAGAGAAGACTCTACACAGGGACATCATCAGACGGTCAACACTGAAATCAGATTGATTATATTCTTTGCAGCCAAAGATGGAGAAGCTCTATACAGTCAGAAAAACCAAGACCAGGAGTGGACTGTGGATCAGATCATGAACTCCTTATTGCCAAATTCAGACTTACATTGAAGAAAGGAGGGAAAACCACTAGACCTTTCAAGCATGACCTAAATCAATCTCTTATGATTATACAGTGGAAGTGAGAAATAGATTTAAGGGACTAGATCTGATAGATAGAGTGCTTGATGAACTATGGACTGAGGTTCGTGACACTGTACAGGAGACAGGGATCAAGACCATCCCCATGGAAAAGAAATGCAAAAAAGCAAAATAGCTGTCTGGGGAGGCCTTACAAATAGCTGTGCAAAGAAGAGAAGTGAAAAGCAAAGGAGAAAAGGAAAGATACAAGCATCTGAATGCAGAGTTCCAAAGAATAGCAAGGAGAGATAAGAAAGCCTTCTTCAGCAATCAGTGCAAATAGAGGAAAACAACAGAATGGGAAAGACTAGAGATCTCAAGAAAGTTAGAAATACCAAGGGAATATTTCATGCAAAGATGGGCTTGATAAAGGACAGAAATGGTATGGACCTAACAGAAGCAGAAGATATTAAGAAGAGGTGGCAAGAATACACAGAAGAACTGTACAAAAAAGATCTTCATGACCCAGATAATCACGATGCTGTGATCACTGACCTAGAGCCAGACATCCTGGAATGTGAAGTCAAGAGGGCCTTAGAAAGCATCACTACAAACAAAGCTAGTGGAGGTGATAGATTTCCAGTTGAGCTATTTCAAATCCTGAATGATGATGCTGTGAAAGTGTTGCACTCAATATGCCAGCACATTTGGAAAACTCAGCAGTGGCCACAGGACTGGAAAAGGTCAGTTTTCATTTCAATACCAAAGAAAGGCAATGCCAAAGAATGCTCAAAGTACCACACAAATGCACTCATCTCACATGCTAGTAAAGTAATGTTCAAAATTCTCCAAGCCAGGCTTCTGCAATATGTGAACCGTGTACTTGGAGATAGATGTTTAAGCTGGTTTTAGAAAAGGCAGAAGAACCAGAGATCAAATTGCCAACATCCTCTGGATCATTGAAAAAGCAAGAGAGTTCCAGAAAAAACATCTATTTCTGCTTTACTGACTATACCAAAGCCTTTGACCATGTGGATCCCAATAAATTGTAGAAAATTCTGAAGGAGATGAGAATACCAGACCACCTGACCTGCATCTTGAGAAACCTATATGCAGGTCAGGAAGCAACAGTTAGAACTGAAAATGGAACAACAGACTGGTTCCAAGTAGGAAAAGGAGTACGTCAAGGTTGTATATTGTCACCCTGCTTCTTTAACTTATATGCAGAGCACATCATGAGAAACGCTGGGCTGGAAGAAGCTCAAGCTGGAGTCAAGATTGCCAGGAGAAAGATCAATAACCGCAGATATGCAGATGACAGCACCCTTATGGCAGAAAGTGAAGAGGAACTAAAAAACCTGTTGATGACTGTGAAAGAGGAAAGTGAAAAAGTTGGCTTACAGCTCAACATTCAGAAAACGAAGATCATGGCATCTGGTCACATCACTTCATGGCAGGTAGATGGGGAAACAGTAGAAACAGTGGCAGACTTTATTTTTCTGGGCTCCAAAATCACTGCAAATGGTGACTGCAGCCATGAAATTAAAAGACGCTTACTCCTTGGAAGGAAAGTTATGACCAACCTAGATAGCATATTGAAAAGCAGAGACATTACTTTGCCAACAAAAGTCCGTCTAGTCAAGACTATGGATTTTCCTGTGGTCATGTATGAATGTGAGAGTTGGACTGTGAAGAAAGCTGAGCACCTTAGAATTGATGCTTTTGAACTGTGGTGTTGGAGAAGACTCTTGAGAGTCCCTTGGACTGCAAGGAGATCCAACCAGTCCTTTCCAAAGGAGATCAGTCCTGGGTGTTCTTTGGAAAGAATGATACTAAAGCTGAAACTCCAGTACTTTGGCCACCTCATGCGAAGGGTTGATTCATTGGAAAATACTGTGATGCTGGGAGGGATTGGGGGCAAGAAAAAAAGGGGATGACTGAGGATGAGATGGCTGGATGGCATCACCGACTCGATGAACGTGAGTTTGAGTGAAATCCGGGAGTTGATGATGTACAGGGAGGCCTGACGTGGTGCAATTCATGGGGTCGCAAAGAGTCGGACATGACTGAGAGACTGAACTGAACTGAACTCAGTTCTTTGAGATGATCTCCAATGATATCTACCTTGACAAAATATAGACTTGTGATAAGGACATCTGAAAGCTCTCCCTATTATCCTTCATTATTACTCACATGTGGCCTCAAGCCATTTCATACACTTTTCCTCCCACGTGGGACATGACACCAGGAAAGGTCCTTCCTGGCAGAGTGTTGAAATCTACTGAACTGGAAAACCTGACTCTTGATCAGAGATGCTTTCTGAGAAAGATCTTGATCAAAAGAGGGGAAACTGTGAAGATTATAAAAAGGAAACAAACTAAAATTGGAACTAGGAAAGCATGTAGAGGGAGCTGTTATGCCCTGCCACTCATTACCAATTACCCCAAATAGGAAGAACCATTAATTACAGACCCCAGTCTGAAGAGACAAACGCATTCCAAAACAGGAGGTGCAACTTTACTCCAAGAGGAGGAAGATTTTCTTTCTCATTAGCTGCAGGCCTAGCCACTGGAAATGCTGCAGCTCAGACAATGAGAAGCCATTAGCATATGAACTCTTATTTTTCTCCAAAATAAACTTCTATTTTTCTCTTGTTGACAACTTTCTTGTCTTACCCTTCTTTCTATAAAAGCCTTGCATTTTGTATAACTCTACAAAATATCTTTCTGCTTGCCATGTAAGACACTGCCCAATTTACGAATCATTTAATAATGCCAATTAGATCTTCAGATTTAGTTGAATTTATTAGTATGTAAATATGCAGAAAAAGCACTTGAGAAAATGCAATATACATTCATGATAAAAACTCTCAGTAATCATGAAAACCAACAACTTGCATTCACAGTGACAACCAGGGGCATGACAGCTACTGAAGGAGGAAGAATGGGATTGGAGCTCCTCAGCCTTCTTTATGGTCCAAATCTCACATCCATACATGACTACTGGAAAAACCATAGCTTTGAATAGATGGACTTTTGTCAGTAAAGTAATGTCTCTGCTTTTTAATATGCTGTCTAAGTTGGTCATAACTTTTCTTCCAAGAAGCAAGCATCTTTTAATTTCATGGCTGCAGTCACCATTGGGCTTCCCTTGTGGCTCAGCTGGTAAAGAATCTGGTGATTTTGGAGCCCAAGAAAATAAAGTCTCTCACTGTTCCCATTGTTTCCCCATCTGTCTGCTATCAAGTGATGGGACTGGAAGCCGTGATCTTAGTTTTCTGAATGTTGAGTTTTAAGTCAGCTTTTTCACTCCCCTCTTTCACTTTCATCAAGAGGCTTTTTAGGTTCTCTTCACTTTCTGCCATAAAGGTGGTGTCATCTGCATATCTGAGGTTATTGACAGTTCTCCCTGCAATCTTGATTCCAGCTTGAGCTTTATCCAGTCCAGCCTTTTGCATGATGTACTCTGCATATAAGTTAAACAAGCAAGGTGACCATATACAGTATTGACATACTCCTTTCCCAATTTGGTACCAGTCCTTTGTTCCATGTCCGGTTCTAATTGTTGCTCCTTGACCTGCATACAGATTTCTCAGGAGGCAGGTAAGGTGGTCTGGTATTCCCATCTCTTGAAGAATTTTCCAGTTTGTTGTGATCCACACAGTTAAAGTCTTTAGCATGGTCAGTGAAGCAGAATAGATGTTTTTCTGGAATTCTCTTGCTTTTTCGATCATCCAACAGATGGTGGCAATTTAATCTCTGGTTCCTCTGCCTTTTCCAAATCCAGCTTGAACATCTGGAAATTCTCAGTTCATGTACTGTTGAAGCCTAGCTTGGAGAATTTTGAGCATTACTTTGCTGAATGTGTGATGAGTGAAATTTTGCAGTAGTTTGAACATTCTTTGGCATTGCCTTTCTTTGATATTGCAATTAAAACTGATCTTTTCCAGTCCTATGGTTGATGAGTTTTCCAAATTGGCTAGCATATTGAGTGCAGCACTTTCATAGCATCATCTTCTATGATTTGAAACAGCTCATCTGGAACTCCATCACCTCCACTAGCTTTATTCCAGTGTATGGCTATGTACCATTTTGTTAATCCATATATTAGTTGATGGAAATTTGGGTTGTTTCTACTCTTTGGATCTTTGGACTAACACTGCTATAGTGAAGTGAAGTGAAGTCGCTCAGTTGTGTTCGACCCTTTGTGACCTCATGGACTGTAGCCTAACAGGCTCCTCCGTCCATGGGATTTTCTAGGCAAGAATACTGGAATGGGTTGCCATTTCCTTCTCCAGGAGATCTTCCCGACCCAGGGATGGAACCCGGGTCTCCCGCATTGTAGGCAGACACTTTACTGTCTGAGCCTCCAGGGAGCATTCACATATGAGTCTGTAATTTCACTTGGGCATGTACCTCAGTGTAGAATTACTAGGTCATATTTTAATTCTATGTTTTTTTAAAAATATAAATTTATTTTAATTGTAAGCTAATTACTTTACAATATTGTATTGGTTTTGCCATACATCAACATGAATCTGCCACAGGTGTACACGTGTTCCCCATCCTGAACCCCCCTCCCACCTCCCTCCCCATACCATCCCTCTGGGTCATCCTAGTGCACCAGCCCCAAGTATCCTGTATCCTGCATCGAACCTGGACTGGCAATTCATTTCATATATGATGTTATACATGTTTCAATGCCATTCTCCCAAATCATCCCACCCTCTTCCTCTCCCACAGAGTCCAAAAGACTGTTCTATACATCTGTGTCTCTTTTGCTGTCTCGATTTGAATCAGTTCTAATTAGGTGGATTAAACTGGAGCCTATTATACAGAGTGAAGTAAGCCAGAAAGAAAAACACCAATACAGTATACTAATTCTATGTTTAAACATTTGGCAAACTGTCAGACTATTTCCTCAAGTGTCTATACTATTTTCCATTCCAGAGAAGTCTTTTAAAATTGTGTTTAACTTTGAGTTTTATAAACAGAATTTAATATGTAACATTTCAAATAAAACCACTTATTAATATTTGATTGGAACATTCTGTGAGAAAGTACTGTAATCAAATATAGAAGAGTCTCCTCTTATTGTTATCCCAAATAAAACAAAAATAAAGGACTATTGAACAGATAGACATTTTCTCTTCTAAAAATATCTAGTAGTAAAAGGTTAAAAATTTAGAAATTATTTTTTGAGGCTTTAGTCTCATCTTCCAGTTGATAATGCAGCATGACATAGTAGCCTGAAGTTTGCATTGTGATGCTGTTGCTTTAGGCAGTCTCTTTGGTTCTTCTTATATAGGGTATTGTATCATGAAAGCTAGAGAAAAAATATGAAAAATTGTAGCATTTAGAGTCAAATGCAAACAAAATTTAGTGGCTGTTTTAATTTTACTAGTTTTTTCTAAACTATGTATTTTATGCCCTTTAAAAATCTAAAGGGAATAAATAAAATCCTACCTGAGGCTGTAAATGAGATTCTAAGATGATTTTTTGAATAAGAATTATATGAATTAATATATAATATGAATAAGAATTTTATTTCTTCCAGATACATTTATTTAGCACATTTATGCTGATGCCACCAATTCAATGTTCAAACAAAAAAAATTTGCTTGTGTTAAAATCCACCTAACATACCAGTTTTCATCATGCTATCTAGTGCAGCAAAATTAAGGGGAAGGTAAGTGATTGTCCTCTTTCATTCGTTATTTTTCTCTATAGAGTCTTCAATTCTATTTTCTGGAAATGGTATTTATATTTTCACACTAAGGTGTTTCAATAAGGAACTGCTTATGACACAAACACTTTTAAACAACTGAAAATTTGAGTGTTCCTCAATTGACCATGGCTGACCAACATTGAATCAGTACTTACAGTGTGGTTGAATCGTGGCAAGTATTATACCGAATCGCAGGAAAATTTCTTGTTAGGTCCAAAATACAGTTAGCATAAGTGAAAGCACCTGTACTTCTCTATTCTGTAAGAAAAAACTCTGAGTTTGAAGTGTCTACCCGATGATAACTTGCAGATTGCTATTTTTATAATAGTTTAAAATATGTGCTATAGCTAAAGAGATGACAAATAAAAAGAGAAACACTTTTAACTAATCTTTTCTTTCTAGTGCATAACAGTATACTCAGTGATGTCAGTGGTTGTTATTTTTCACTAGTCTGGAAATTTTGCTTATGTGGCTAGTACTACTGCTATATCCAGGATTTCAGTAAACAACTTGCATTCTGAGGCATCCAATCAACTACCAATCTTAAAATAACGGAAATTGAGGTTGACAATGGAAATAGTGGTTAGTGTTGTATGCAGAGTTTGCACTTTGCCACTCCTTATTATTGTGCATTTGTATGCTGTGTGTTGGCTTCCCAAGTCACCCAGTGGTAAAGAATCTGTCTACCAATGCAGGAGACACAGGTTCGATTCTTGGGTCAGAAAGATCCTTTGGAGGAAGAAATGGCAACCCATCCCAATATTCTTGCCTGGAGAATCCTATGGACAGAGGAGCCTGACAGGCCACAGTCCATGGGGTCACAAAGAGTTGTACATGACTGAGCATGCATGCTTGCTGTGTGTTGGTGGGATATTTCAGTAAATAATTAGCTGTATGGAATAGGTCTAAGTGATTTTGTTATTTATTTATTTATTCATTGTCCACTGTTGTTCAGTTGCTATGTCCAACTTTTTGTGACTCCATGGACTGCATCACACCAGGCTTCCCTATCCTTCACTATCTCCCAGAGTTTGCTCAAACTCACATCCATTGAGTCAGTAATGTCATCCAACCATCTCATCTTCTGTCAGCCCCTTCTCCTTCCACCCTCACTCTTTCCCAGAATCAGAATCTTTTCCAATGAGATGGCTCTTTGCAAAAGATGTCCAAAATATTGGAGCTAGAACTTCAGTAACAGCCCTTCCAATGAATATTCAAGGCTAATTTCCTTTAGGATTGACTGGTTTGATCTCTTTGCAGTCCAAGAGAGTCTCAAGAGTTGTCTCCAGCATCATAGATCAAAAGCATCAATTCTTCTGTGCTCAGTCTTCTTAATGGTCCGACTCTCATATCCATACATGACTACTGGAGAAACCATAGCTTTGACTGTATGGTCCTTTGCGGGCAAAGTGATATCTCTGCTTTTTAATATGCTGTCTAGGTTTGCCATAGCTTTTCTTCCAAGGAACAAATGTCTTTAATGTCATGGTTGCAGTCATCATCAGCAGTGATTTTGGAACCCAAGAAAATAAAATCTGCCACTGTTTCTACTTTTTCCCCATCTCTTTGCCATGAAGTGATGGGGCCAGATGCCATGATCTTAGTTTTTTGAATGTTGAGTTTTAAGCCAGCTTTTTCACTCTCCTCTTTCACCTTTATCAAGAAGCTCTTTAGTTCCTCTTGGCTTTCTGCCATTAGGGTGGTATCATATGCATATGTGAGGTTATTGATATTTCTCCCAGAAATCTTGATTCCAGCTTGTGATTCATCCAGCCCAGCATTTTGCACTATGTACATGTGAGTTAAATAAACAGGGTGACAATATATAGCCTTGATGTATTCCTTTCCCAGTTTTGAACCAGTCTGTTTTTCCATGTCCAGTTCTAACTCTTGTTTTTTGACCTGCATATGGGTGTCTCAGGATACAGGTAAGGTGGTCTATTATTCCCATCTCTTTAAGAATTTTCCAGTTTTTGTGATCCACACAGTCAGACTTTAGTGTAGTCAATGAAGCAGAGGTAGATGTTTTTCTGGAATTCCCTTGCTTTTCCCATGATCCAACGGATGTTGGCAACTTGATTTCTTGTTCTTCTGCTTTGTAAATACAGCTTGTACATCTGGAAGTTCTTGCTCATGAATTACTGAAACCTAGCATGAGGGATTTTGAGCATTGTCTTGCTAGCATGTGAAATGAATGTAATTGGTCTATAGTTTGGACATTCTTTGGTATTTTCTTTCTTTGTGATTGGAATGAAAACTGACCTTTTCCAGTTTTGTGTCCATGGCTGAATTTTCCAAATTTGCTGACATACTGAGTGCTGCACTTTAACACTATCATCTTTTATGATTTTAAATAGCTCAATTAGAATTCCATACTTTAACTCTGCAATAAAATTGCATCTATCTTTTTATTAGTAAATATTGGAATTTGGTACCCCATTTATAATTGCTTTTTGACAAATATGTGTAGGGAAAGAGCAAATTAGCCAAGAAGGCATGGTCTTCTCTCACCTCATGGACTCTCACCTCACGGCCTCTCATTCTTTCCCCACATTTTGTAAATAATGATTATATAACAGCTGAGATCACTTATAGCACTGCACATGTGTGTCACAAGGCATTCACTTGGTCATGGGTTGTATGTGGTTGTGATGTGTTATGTTATATATGCTGCTGTGGCTGCTGTGCCAGCCAGAAGAGAATAAATGCATCTGCAGTTCCTCAAATTTTCTTCCAGCCTCTTAGCTCATGTCTTGCCTACCCATGGGTTCAGGGAACAGTGCACACAGTGAGATACAGTGAGAAAATTGGCACTATGAGCAGGATCAGCAATACAGTTGGTATAGTCAGCAGGATACCCAGCAGAAAGAGGGGACTGAGACTCCACAGAAGAATAGTTGGCAGGATACCCAGCAGTTAGAAAAGCCTGAGGCTCCACTGGATGGAGGAATCCAGTGGCCATCAGATAGTATGTGGTACTGTGCGGCTGTGATCCTTTCAGCAGGGGGTCTGGTGGAAGACTGGGAAGCAGTGGACAGTTCACCAGATCACACTGAAAAGGTGTTACAGGCGGTGAGTTCCTGTTTGCCAAACAAGATGCAACAGACGGCCACTTGCTCCATCGGATAGATTTTCCTGACTGCCCTGAAGGTGAATACGTATATACTCAGGTGGAGTTGGTCGACTTGGGTATGCAGTTTAGGCAAAAGCAAGGGGAACTCTTGGAAGCATGAGTCACAGGGGCTCTGGGACACAGGGGTGGACAGCATAATATGTGTTGGGGATGAAATAGAATGGTTGGCGTCTATGACCACTCACCCCTCGTTAAGACAAAGGTTGTGGACTGCTGGGCGGTTCATACAGGGTGGTCCTAACCAAATGCACACCCTCATGGAATGGATTAATGTTGCCATCCACAGCATGTGGTTGAATGCTGGAGAGCTCCTGGATACTGTGAGTAAATGGCATACCTATACCGAGTTGACCCAAGTGGTGAGAGAGCTGGGCATGAAGCAGTCTATGCTTAATCCAAATACCCGAGGCCCAGGTGATGATCATTTTACTGGCAGGATGCAAGATGCCATTTTGAACAATGCCCCATCCACCACTTTTGGATCCCTGACTGCTATTCTTGCATCCTATGTGGAGTGCCCCATCTATCGGGTGACGTCAATGTAGCTAGTTTGAGAGAAATAGAGGGACAGTGGCAGCAGGCAAAGGGAATTAGAAGTGTGAAGACCCTGAAAGGGGCCTGAGCAGTCAGGGGTCTTCTCTGGGTTATGCAGATGTAAATGTGGGCTGATTTGTGTGAAGGTATACTGTAAAGGCTGTGTCCTATGATGCGCTATTAACCTCTGATTCTCTTGCAGATTTAGCACAGTGTGAAAGCATTTGGAATCTTGTGGGTGGGCTGTGAACACCACAAAAATCCTCTCCTTGAAGGGATGGGCTTAGTGCCTGTGTTGGGGGGGGGGGTTGTGGGCCCTTAATAAAAACCCAGCAGGAGTGGAGTTGCCCCTGTGGAGGCTTCCCTGTGAGTTCAAAAGGACAGATAGTGGACTGGACTTGGCCATGTAAGATAAAGTCATTCTATGTGCAGTGGGAGGCTCTTCTAGCCCCATGAGGGCAAGATCTGCAATATAAGTTCCAGGTGTTATCTGACATTGGATTTTGCTCTGTATTGGGGATGTAACTGTTGTAGCTACTGCTGTTGCAAGATGTAAACCAAAGGGCCAGGATTACTCACCAAGGAAATACTGCATAAGATGCACTGTGTGTAGACTGTGAGGCAAGAGACACTGAAGGGGTGGAGTATGGAAAGAACAAATTAACTAAGATGGTGTGGTCAGGCTCTCTCACCCCATGGCCTCTCATTTTTGCCCCAAATTTCATAAATAATGGTTATGTAACAGCTAAGATCACTTATGGCACTGTGCATGCATGTATCAAAGTACTCACTTGGTCACAGGTTGTGTGCGGTTATGTTGTGTTATGTTATGAATGCTACTATGGCTGCTGTGCCAGCCATAAGGGAGTAAATATGTCTGCAGTTCATATGGCTCTTTGCATTTTCTTCCAGCCTCTTAGCTCCTGCCTTGCCTACCATGGGTTCAGCAAACAGTGCCCACAGTGACATACAGTGAGACAATTGGCGCTATGAGCAGGATCAGCAACAAAATATGCAAGTAAAAATTTTAATGCAATATTTCTGTGTAAGCATGTGTTTTATTGTCATTTCCTTTATTTTCCAGATCAGCTTAAATGCAAGATTTCTTTTAATTATTGGTAACAATAATGAATACTTGAGAATGTTTTCCATAGTAAGAACTTCTGTTTCCTTGGTCTCAAAATCACTTGATAAATGATTCTTCTATTGATGGAAGTGATCAAGTGGTACAAAAAAGATGTTCATGACCCAGATAATCATGATGGTGTGATCACTGATCTAGAGCCAGACATCCTGGAATGTGAAGTCAAGTGGGCTTTAGGAAGCATCACTACAAACAAAGCTAATGGAGGTGATGGAATTCCAGTTGAGTTCTTTCAAATCCTGAAAGATGATGCTGTGAAAGTGCTGCACTCAATATGCCAGCACATTTGGAAAACTCAGCAGTGGCCACAGGACTGGAAAAGGTCAGTTTTCATTCCAATCCCAAAAAAAGGCAATGCCAAAGAATGCTCAAACTACCGCACAATTGCACTCATCTCACACACTAGTAAAGTAATGCTCAAAATTCTCCAAGCCAGGCTTCAGCAATACATGGACCGTGAACTTCCAGATGTTAAAGCTGGTTTTAGAAAAGGCAGAGGAACCAGAGATCAAATTGCCAACATCCACTGGATCACAGAAAAAGGAAGAGAGTTCCAGAAAAACATCTATTTCTGCTTTACTGACTATGCCAAAGCCTTTAACTGTGTGGATCACAATAAACTGTGGGAAATTCTGAAAGAGATGGGAATACCAGGCCACATTACCTGCCTCTTGAGAAATTTGTATACAGGTTAGGAAGCAACAGTTAGAACTGGACATGGAAAAACAGACTGATTCCCAATAGGAAAAGGAGTATGTCAAGGCTGTATATTATCACCCGGTTTATTTAACTTATATGCAAAGTACATCAGGAGAAACGCTGGACTGGAAGAAACACAAGCTGGAATCAAGATTGCTGGAAGAAAGATCAATAACCTCAGATATGCAGATGACACCACCCATATTGCAGAAAGTGAAGAGGAACTAAAAAGCCTCTTGATGAAAGTGAAAGTGGAGAGTGAAAATGTTGGCTTAAAGCTCAACATTCAGAAAAATAAGATCATGGCATCTGGTCCTATCACTTCATGGGAAATAGATGAGGAAACAGTGGAAACAGTGTCAGACTTTATTTTTCTGGGCTCCAAGATCACTGCAGATGGTGACTGCAGCCATGAAATTAAAAGATGCTTACTCCTTGGAAGGAAAGTTATGACCAACCTAGATAGCATATTCAAAAGCAGAGACATTACTTTGCCAACCAAGGTCCGTCTAGTCAAGGCTGTGGTTTTTCTTGTGGTCATGTATGTATGTGAGAGTTGGACTGTGAAGAAGGCTGAGGGCCGAAGAATTGATGCTTTTGAACTGTGGTGTTGGAGAAGACTGTTGAGAGTCCCTTGGACTGCAAGGAGATCCACCCAGTCCATTCTGAAGGAGATCAGCCCTGGAATATCTTTGGTAGGAATGATGCTAAAGCTGAAACTCCAGTACTTTGGCCACCTCATGTGAAGAGTTGACTCATTGGAAAAGACTCTGATGCTGTGAGGGATTGGGGGTAGGAGGAGAAGGGGACAACAGAGGGTGAGATGGCTGGATGGCATCACTGACTCGATGGACGTGAGTCTCAGTGAACTCCGGGAGTTGGTGTTGGACGAGGAGGCCTGGCGTGCTGCGATTCATGGGGTCACAAAGAGTCGGACACGACTGAGCGACTGATCTTATCTGATCTGGTCTGACTCCTTGGAAGGAAAGTTATGACCAACCTAGACAGCATATTTAAAAGCAGAGACATTACTTCACCAAGAAAGGTCCATCTAGTCAAGGCTATGGTTTTTCCAATGGTCATGTATGGATATGAGAGTTGGACTATAAAGAAAACTGAGTGCTGAAGAATTGATGCTTTTGACCTGTGGTATTGGAGAAGACTCTTGTGAGTCCCTTAGACTGCAATGAGATCTAACCAGGCCATCCTAATGGAGATCAGTCCTGAGTGTTCATTGGAAGGGCAGATGTTGAAGCTGAAATTCCAATACTTTGCCCACCTGATGCAATGAGCTGAGTCACTGGAAAAGACCCTGATGCTGAGAGGGATTGGGGGCAGCAGGAGAAGGGAATGGCAGAGAATGAGATGGTTGGATAGCATCACCAACTCGATGGACATGGGTTTGGATGGACTCCAGGAGTTGGTGATGGACAGGGAGGCCTGGCTTGCTGTGGTTCTTGGGATCACAACGAGTTGGACACGACTGAGTGACTGAACTGAACTGATCTGAACAACACTAGGGATTATGTCAACTAGTTTAACTGGATCTTGCTTTTTGTCTTTCAGGAATTTGTTATCTAGAGGAATAAAATTAATGTGTGCAGAATTACAAAAGAGCATTTAGGTAGAGAAATTTGTATTCAGGCCAGGAAGAAACAGTTAGAACTGGACATGGAACAGCAGACTGGTTCCAAATAGGAAAAGGAGTACATCAAGGCTGTATATTGTCACCCTGTCTATTTAACTTATATGCAGAGTACTTCATGAGAAACGCTGGACTGGAAGAAACACAAGCTGGAATCAAGATTGCCGGGAGAAATATCAATAACCACAGATATTCAGATTACACCACCCTTATGGCAGAAAGTGAAGAGGAACTAAAAAGCCTCTTGATGAAAGTGAAAGTGGAGAGTGAAAAAGTTGGCTTGAAGCTCAACATTCAGAAAATGAAGATCATGGCATCCGGTCCCATCGCTTCAGGGGAAATAGATGGGGAAACAGTGGAAACAGTGTCAGACTTTATTTTTCTGGGCTCCAAGATCACTGCAGATGGTGACTGCAGCCATGAAATTAAAAGACGCCTACTCCTTGGAAGGAAAGTTATGACCAACCTAGATAGCATATTCAAAAGCAGAGACATTACTTTGCTAACAAAGGTTCGTCTAGTCAAGGCTATGTTTTTTCCTGTGGTCATGTATGGATGTGAGAGTTGAACTGTGAAGAAGGCTGAGGGCCGACGAATTGATGCTTTGGAACTGTGGTGTTGGGAGTCCCTTGGACTGCAAGGAGATCCAACCAGTCCATTCTGAAGGAGATCAGCCCTGGGATTTCTTTGGAAGGAATGGTGCTAAAGCTGAAACTCCAGTACTTTGCCCACCTCTTGCGAAGAGTTGACTCATTGGAAAAGACTCTGATGCTGGGAGGGATTAGGGGCAAGAGGAGAAGAGGATGACAGAGGATGAGATGGCTGGATGGCATCACTGACTCGATGGACGTGAGTCTGAATGAACTCCGGGAGTTGGTGTTGGACAGGGAGGCCTGGCGTGCTGCAATTCATGGGGTCACAAAGAGTCGGACACGACTCAGCAACTGATCTGATCTGAGGCTCTGATGAATTAGTCAGAAAAATGTGCTTTGAATTATGATGTGAGAGAGTAAAGAAGCAAGTGATAAATAAAGTGTACTGCATTCATAAAATACCCATTTCCTAAACTAACCAATAAATGATGTATCCAAAAGTTTAAATAATATATATAATTCATTTATATGTCTCTGTTTTAGAGATTAAATTCTTTTGGCACAATTCAGTAATTCTTGAACATATATTCAAAAGTAACCCTTTTGAATTTATTAAATGCATTATAGTGAAAATGCTTTTAATCTTTAAATGATACCATATATGCAAAGATGTGTTAATGATGAACTTATATTTAAATCATATTTCTGCACTTTTAAAATTTAATTATAATTGACTTACAACATTTGAACTGCTCAAATATTTAGACTAAAGGGACTTTAACCTTCTTATCTTCATTAGCAATTGCATCTCCAAAGGAGGAACCATATGCTAACAGTAACATTTGTCCAACCCAGCTGAAAAAAAATACCCAGGAGAAAAAAATATTTAATAGGAACAGTCAATAATTATTGAATGACTATGATATTTAAAGCACTTATTCTTTTAAAACTTATGTCAACCATAAGAGATAGAAACTATTATTCCCATTTAACATGAGAAAAATTATGTTCAGAGAGGGTAAATAAGATGCTCAAGGTCACAAACCTAGTATTTGATATTACTCTTCATCCGGGAAGCCTAGCTCTTGAGTCGACAGTCTTCACCACTACAATTCATGGCTTCAAGGTGTCATTATAAATATGTTAATATTCAATGGGATATATTTTGACACCAAATGCCAGAATATAAATAGACAATACTTTTCTTTAAATTAACAAAAAAGCAATAGTACAAACGACCCTTATGGCAAAAAGCAAAGAAGAACAAGAGAGCCTCATAATGAAAGTGAAAGAGGAGAGTGAAGAAGTTGGCTTAAAACTCAACATTCAAAAACTAAGATTGTGACATCCGATCCCATCATTTCATGGTAAATAGATGAGGAAACAATGGAAACAGTGACAGACTTTATTTACTCGGGTTCCAAAACCACTGCAGGTGTTGACTGCAGCCATGAAATCAAAAGACACTTGCTCCTTGGAAGAAAAGCTATGACCAACCTAGACAGCATATTAAAAAGCAGAGACATTACTTTGCTGACAGAAGTCTGTCTAGTCAAAGCTATGGTTTTTCCAGCAGTCATGTATGGATTGGACCATAAAGTCATGTAAGAGTTGGACCATGAAGAAAGCTGAGTGCTGAAGAATTGATGCTTTTGAACTGTGATGTTGGAGAAGACTCTTGAGAGTTCCTTGAACTGCCAGGAGATCAAACCAGTCAATCCTAAAGGAAATCAGTCCTGAGTATTCATTGGAACGACTGAGGCTGAAGCTGAAACTCCAATACTTTAGCCACCTCATGCGAAGAACTGACTCATTGGGAAAGACCCTGATGCTGGGAAAGATTGAAGGCTGAAGGAGAAGAGGATGACAGAAGATGAGATGATTGGATGGCATCACTGACTCAATGGACATGAGTTTGAGCAAGCTCTGGGAGTCACTGATGGACAGGGAAGCCTGATGTGCTTCAATCTGTGGGGTCACAAAGAGTCAGACACGACTGAGTGACTGAACTGAACTGAATAGTACAAACCAGAATTAAAACAAGTAAAAATTATGAGACAAGGCCAATATAAATTATATAAGAGCCTTCTTTAATCAGGAGATTGAAGAAAGCTGCATTATTGATTGTTGGATAGTTTGTAATTAACTTTTCATATTAACAACATTAGAAAGCTAAGTACAAATACATGTCAATTAACCTTGTTTATAGATTGTCTTTCTTTTTTTTTTTAATTTTATTTTATTTTTAAACTTTACATAACTGTATTAGTTCTGCCAAATATCAAAATGAATCTGCCACAGGTATACATGTGTTCCCCATCCTGAACCCTCCTTCCTCCTCCCTCCCCATTCCATTCCTCTGGGTCGTCCCAGTGCACCAGCCCCAAGCATCCAGTATCGTGCATCGAACCTGGACTGGCAACTCGTTTCATACATGATATTTTACATGTTTCATTGCCATTCTCCCAAATCCTCCCACCCTCTCCCTCTCTCACAGAGTCCATAAGACTGTTCTATACATCAGTGTCTCCTTTGCTGTCTCGTACACAGGGTTATTGTTACCATCTTTCTAAATTCCATTTATATGCGTTAGTATACTGTATTGGTGTTTTGCTTTCTGGCTTACTTCACTCTGTATAATAGGCTCCAGTTTCATCCACCTCATTAGAACTGATTCAAATGTATTCTTTTTAATGGCTGAATAATACTCCATTGTGTATATGTACCACAGCTTTCTTATCCATTCATCTGCTGATGGACATCTAGGTTGCTTCCATGTCCTGGCTGTTATAAACAGTGCTGCGATGAACATTGGGGTACACGTGTCTCTTTCCCTTCTGGTTTCCTGTGTGTATGCCCAGCAGTGGGATTGCTGGATCATAAGGCAGGTCTATTTCCAGTTTTTTAAGGAATCTCCACACTGTTCTCCATAGTGGCTGAACTAGTTTGCATTCCCACCAACAGTGTAAGAGGGTTCCCTTTTCTCCACACCCTCTTCAGCATTTATTACTTGTAGACTTTTGGATCGCAGCCATTCTGACTGGTGTGAAATGGTACCTCATAGTGGTTTTGATTTGCATTTCTCTGATAATGAGTGATGTTGAGCATCTTTTCATGTGTTTGTTAGCCATCTGTATGTCTTCTTTGGAGAAATGTCTATTTAGTTCTTTGGCCCATTTTTTGATTGGGTCATTTATTTTTCTGGAATTGAGCTGTAGGACTTGCTTGTATATTCTCGAGATTAGTTGTTTGTCAGTTGCTTCATTTGCTATTATCTTCTCCCATTCTGAAGGCTGTCTTTTCACCTTGCTAATAGTTTCCTTTGATGTGCAGAAGCTTTTAAGGTTAATTAGGTCCCATTTGTTTATTTTTGCTTTTATTTCCAATATTCTGGGAGGTGGGTCATAGAGGATCCTGCTGTGATGTATGTCAGACAGTGTTTTGCCTATGTTCTCCTCTAGGAGTTTTATAGTTTCTGGTCTTACATTTAGATCTTTAATCCATTTTGAGTTTATTTTTGTGTATGGTGTTAGAAAGTGTTCTAGTTTCATTCTTTTACAAGTGGTTGACCAGGTTTCCCAGCACCACTTGTTAAAGAGATTGTCTTTAATCCATTGTATATTCTTGCCTCCTTTGTCAAAGATAAGGTGTCCATTTGTGCGTGGATTTATCTCTGGGCTTTCTATTTTGTTCCATTGATCTATATTTCTGTCTTTGTGCCAGTACCATACTGTCTTGATAACTGTGGCTTTGTAGTAGAGCCTGAAGTCAGGTAGGTTGATTCCTCCAGTTCCATTCTTCTTTCTCAAGATCGCTTTGGCTATTCGAGGTTTTTCTTTTTTCCATACAAATTGTGAAATTATTTGTTCTAGCTCTGTGAAGAATGCTGTTGGTAGCTTGATAGGGATTGCATTGAATCTATAGATTGCTTTGGGTAGTATACTCATTTTCACTATATTGATTCTTCCAATCCATGAACATGGTATATTTCTCCATCTGTTAGTGTCCTCTTTGATTTCTTTCACCAGTGTTTTATAGCTTTCTATATATAGGTCTTTAGATTCTTTAGGTAGATATATTCCTAAGTATTTTATTCTTTCCGTTGCAATGGTGAATGGAATTGTTTCCTTAATTTCTCTTTCTGTTTTCTGATTATTAGTGGATAGGAATGCAAGGGATTTCTGTGTGTTGATTTTATATCCTGCAACTTTACTATAGTCATTGATTAGTTCTAGTAATTTTCTGGTGGAGTCTTTAGGGTTTTCTATGTAGAGGATCATGTCATCTGCAAACAGTGAGAGCTTTACATCTTCTTTTCCAATTTGGATTCCTTTTATTTCTTTTTCTGTTCTGATTGCTGTGGCCAAACTTCCAAAACTATGTTGAATAGTAATGGTAAAAGTGGGCACCCTTGTCTTGTTCCTGACTTTAGAGGAAATGCTTTCAATTTTTCACCATTGAGGATAATGTTTGCTGTGGGTTTGTCATATATAGCTTTGATTATGTTGAGGTATGTTCCTTCTATTCCTGCTTTCTGGAGAGTTTTTATCATAAATGCTTTCAATTTTTCACCATTGAGGATAATGTTTGCTCTGGGTTTGTCATATATAGCTTTGATTATGTTGAGGTATGTTCCTTCTATTCCTGCTTTCTGGAGAGTTTTTATCATAAATGGATGTTGAATTTTGTCAAAGACTTTTTCTGCATCTATTGAGATAATCATATGGTTTTTATTTTTCAATTTGTTAATGTGGTGTATTACATTGATTGATTTGTGGATATTGAAGAATCCTTGCATCCCTGGGATAAAGCCCACTTGGTCATGGTGTATGATATTTTTAATGTGTTGTTGGATTCTGATTGCTAGAATTTTGTTAAGGATTTTTGCATCTATGTTCATCAGTGATATTGGCCTGTATGCTTTTTTTGTGGGATCTTTGTCAGGTTTTGGTATTAGGGTGATGGTGGCCTCATAGAATGAGTTTGGAAATTTGCCATCCTCTGCAATTTTCTGGAAGAGTTTGAGCAGGATAGGTGTTAGCTCTTCTCTAAATTTTTGGTAGAATTCAGCTGTGAAGCCGTCTGGACCTGGGCTTTTGTTTGCCGGAAGATTTTTGATTACAGTTTCAATTTCCGTGCTTGTGATGGGTCTTTTAAGATTTTCTATTTCTTCCTGGTCGAGTTTTGGAAAGTTGTACTTTTCTAAGAATTTGTCCATTTCTTCCTCGTTGTCCATTTTATTGGCATATAATTGTTGATAGTAGTCTCTTATGATCCTTTGTATTTCTGTGTTGTCTGTTGTGATCTCTCCGTTTTCATTTCTAATTTTATTGATTTGATTTTTCTCCCTTTGTTTCTTGATGAGTCTGGCTAATGGTTTGTCAATTTTATTTATCCTTTCAAAGAACCAGCTTTTGGTTTTGTTGATTTTTGCTATGGTCTCTTTTGTTTCTTTTGCATTTATTTCTGCTCTAATTTTTAAGATTTCTTTCCTTCTACTAACCCTGGGGTTCTTCATTTCTTCCTTTTCTAGTTGCTTTAGGTGTAGAATTAGGTTATTTCTTTGACTTTTTTTTTGTTTCTTGAGGTGTGCCTGTATTGCTATGAACTTTCCCCTTAGGACTGCTTTTACCGTGTCCCACAGGTTTTGGGTTGTTGTGTTTTCATTTTCATTCGTTTCTATGCAAATTTTGATTTCTTTTTTGATTTCTTCTGTGATTTGTTGGTTATTCAGCAGCGTGTTGTTCAGCCTCCATATGTTGGAATTTTTAATAGTTTTTCTCCTGTAATTGAGATCTAATCTTACTGCATTGTGGTCAGAAAAGATGCTTGGAATGATTTCTATTTTTTTGAATTTACCAAGGCTAGCTTTATGGCCCAGGATGTGATCTATCCTGGAGGAGGTTCCATGTGCGCTTGAGAAGAAGGTGAAATTCATTGTTTTGGGATGAAATGTCCTATAGATATCAATTAGGTCTAACTGGTCTATTGTATCATTTAAAGTTTGTGTTTCCTTGTTAATTTTCTGTTTAGTTGATCTATCCATAGGTGTGAGTGGGGTATTAAAGTCTCCCACTATTATTGTGTTATTGTTAATTTCTTCTTTCATACTTGTTAGCATTTTTCTTACGTACTGCGGTGCTCCCATGTTGGGTGCATATATATTTATAATTGTTATATCTTCTTCTTGGATTGATCCTTTGATCATTATGTAGTGACCATCTTTGTCTCTTTTCACAGTCTTTGTTTTAAAGTCTATTTTATCTGATATGAGTATTGCTACTCCTGCTTTCTTTTGGTCCCTATTTGCATGGAAAATCTTTTTCCAGCCCTTCACTTTCAGTCTGTATGTGTCCCCTGTTTTGAGGTGGGTCTCTTGTAGACAACATATGTAGGGGTCTTGTTTTTGTATCCATTCAGCCAGTCTTTGTCTTTTGGTTGGGGCATTCAACCCATTTACGTTTAAGGTAATTACTGATAAGTATGATCCCGTTGCCATTTACTTTATTGTTTTGGGTTCGAATTTATACACCCTTTTTGTGTTTCCTGTCTAGAGAATATCCTTTAGTATTTGTTGGAGAACTGGTTTGGTGGTGCAGAATTCTCTCAGCTTTTGCTTGTCTGAAAAGCTTTTGATTTCTCCTTCATACTTGAATGAGATCCTTGCTGGGTACAATAATCTGGGCTGTAGGTTATTTTCTTTCATCATTTTAAGTATGTCTTGACATTCCCTCCTGGCTTGAAGAGTTTCTATTGAAAGATCAGCTGTTATCCTTATGGGTATTCCCTTGTGTGTTATTTGTTGTTTTTCCTTTGCTGCTTTTAGTATTTGTTCTTTGTGTTTGATCTTTGTTAATTTGATTAATATGTGCATTGGGGTGTTTCGCCTTGGGTTTATCCTGTTTGGGACTCTCTGGGTTTCTTGGACTTGGGTGATTATTTCCTTCCCCATTTTAGGGAAGTTTTCAACTATTATCTCCTCAAGTATTTTCTCATGGTCTTTCTTTTTGTCTTCTTCTTCTGGGACCCCTATGATTTGAATGTTGTAGCGTTTAATATTGTCCTGGAGGTCTCTGAGATTGTCCTCATTTCTTTTAATTCGTTTTTCTTTTGTCCTCTCTGATTCATTTATTTCTACCATTCTATCTTCTAATTCACTAATCCTGTCTTCTGCCTCTGTTATTCTACTATTTGTTGCCTCCAGAGTGTTTTTAATTTCACTTATTGCATTATTCATTATATATTGACTCTTTTTTATTTCTTCTAAGTCCTTGTTAAACCTTTCTTGCATCTTCTCAATCCTTGCCTCCAGGCTATTTATCTGTGATTCCATTTTAATTTCAAGATTTTGGATCAATTTCACTATCATTATTCGGAATTCTTTATCAGGTAGATTCCCTATCTCTTCCTCTTTGGTTTGGTTTGGTGGGCATTTATCCTGTTCCTTTATCTGCTGGGTATTCCTCTGTCTCTTCATCTTGTTTAAATTGCTGAGTTTGGGGTGTCCTTTCTGTATTCTGGCAGTTTGTGGAGTTCTCTTTATTGTGGCGTTTCCTCACTGTGTGTGGTTTTGTACAGGTGGCTTGTCAAGGTTTCCTGGTTAGGGAAGCTTGTATCGATGTTCTGGTGGATGGAGCTGTATTTCTTCTCTCTGGAGTGTAATGAAATGTCCAGTAATGAGTTATGAGATGTCTATGGTTTTGGGGTGACTTTGGGCAGCCTGTATCTTGAAGCTCAGGGCTGTGTTCCTTTGTTGCTGGAGAATTTGCTTGGTATGTCTTTCCCTGGAACTTGTTGGCCCTTGTGTGGTGCTTGGTTTCAGTGTTGGTATGGAGGCGTTTGATGAGCTCCTGTCAATTAATGTTCCTTGGAGTCAGGAGTTCCCTGGAGTCAGGGTTTGGACTTAAGCCTCCTACTTCCAGTTATCGGTCTTATTTTTACAGTAGTTTCAAAACTTCTCCTTCTATACAGCACCACTGATAAAACATCTACATTAAAGATGAAAAGTTTCTCTATTGTGAGGGTCACTCAGAGAGGTTCACAGCATTACATGGAGAAGAGAAGAGGGAGGAGGGAGTTAGAGGTGACCCAAATGAGATGAGGTGGAATCAATAGTGGAGAGAGTGGGCTAGCCAGTAGTCACTTCCTATGTGCACTACACAACTGGACCGCTCAGAGATGTTCACGGAGTTATACACAGAAGAGAAGAAGGAGGCAGGAGACAGAGGTGGCCAGAAGGATAAAAGGGGGAAATGAAAAAGAGGGAGACAGATCCAGCCAGTAATCAGTTCCCTAAGTGTTCTCCACCGTCTGGAACACACAGAAATTCACAGAGTTGGGTAGAGTAGAGAGGGGTTAGGGAGGAGATACAGGTGACCTGGTGGAGAAGATGGAGAGTCCAAAGG
The DNA here is from genome assembly GCF_029407905.1 of Bubalus kerabau. Lineage (NCBI taxonomy): Eukaryota > Metazoa > Chordata > Mammalia > Artiodactyla > Bovidae > Bubalus > Bubalus kerabau. Next base: position 81,436,713 of record NC_073647.1, read on the forward strand.
GAGAGAGAGCAGTCAAGCCAGTAATCTCGTACCCTAGTGAAAAATGGGTCCTGAAGATTGGGTTCTTAAAGGTACAAAATTGGTAACAAATACATAAAAGCAAAAATTAAAAATCTAGAGTAGAGTTTGGAATTTCAAAAATGCGATGTTAATGAAAAGAAGAAGGAAAAGAAAGAGAGAAAAAACGAACAAAGAAAAACAAACAAGGTCGTGAAAATTATAAAGAAACTACAGGTACAAAATTGATAACTAATACCAAAAATCAAAAATTAAAAATCTAGAGTAGAGTTTGGAATTTCAAAAATACAACGTTAAAAAAAAAAGAAGAAGAAGAAGAAAAATAAAGAGAGAAAACAAACAATCCAACAAAAACAATGTCGCAAAAATTATAAAGAAAATACAGGTACAAAATTGATATCAAATACCAAAAAGCATAAATTAAAAATCTTGAGTAGAGTTTGGAATTGCAGATATACCATGTTATATAAAAGAAGAAGAGAAAGAAACAGAGGGAAAAAAAAGAAAAAAAAGTCACAGAAATTATAAAAAAAACTATAGGTACAAAATTGATAACATATACCAAAAGGCTAAAATTAAAAATCTAGAGTAGAGTTTGGAATTTCAAAAATACAATGTTAAAAAAAAAGAAGAAGAAGAAAAATAAAGAGAGAAAACAAACCAACAAAAACAATGTTGCAAAAATTATAAAGAAAATACAGGTACAAAATTGATATCAAATACCAAAAAGCATAAATTAAAAATCTTGAGTAGAGTTTGGAATTGCAGATATACGATGTTATATAAAAGAAGAAGAGAAAGAAACAGAGGGAAAAAAAAGTCACAGAAATTATGAAAAAAACTATAGGTACAAAATTGATAACATATACCAAAAGGCTAAAATTAAAAATCTAGAATAGAGTTTGGAATTTCAAAAATACAATGTTAAAGAAAAGAAGAAAAAGAAAAAAGAAAAAACAAAAAAAACACGGTCAAAAAATTATAATATATATATATGAAGTTTGCTGAAGAAGAAAAAAAAAATAGGGTCTTTTTTTTTTTTTTGCAAAGTAATAGTTATAAAAGTGAAAATTAAAGGACAATAGAGGACTTAAAAATTTTTTTTAATTAAAAAAAAAAAGAAAGAAAGATTGATCGTAAAAATAGTAAAAATATATCTAGGTCTTTCTCTGGTTTTGTTGTGAGTATTGTGGGTTCAGTTCATTTTTGGCAGTTCCTTAGTCCGACATATATTTCTCAAGATCTATAGGCCCCTTCCTATGTAATCTGTAGTAACCGCAGGGTTTTAATCTATGGCCTGTAGCTTCCAAGGCGTTTCCCTCTGTTATAGCTTCTTCTGTTTGCTGGTCTCTTCAGTGTCTGGTTCCCGCCCTGACACAAAGGGGATGGTTGAGAACACTATTTTTTTTTTTTTTTTTAAATTTAGGCTCACTTGTTCAGCCGTGCTGTGGGGAGGGAGGGAGGGATGCTGCAAACCGATAACACTGGCGTGCGCTCGCAGTGCCTCAGCCACACTGGGTCTGCCCCCGCTCAAGGCGCGTGTAGCCTCCCTGCCCACACTGCTCGGGCTCTAGGTTGTTCTGCCGGGAACAATCAGAGGCCGGCCCTGGGCTGAGCTCCCAGGTCCAAGCCGCTCAGGTTCAGGCACTCGGGTAGTCCTCAGAGGCGCAGACTCGGTTGGGCCTGCGTTTTGTGTTCTTCCCAGATCCGAGCAGCTCAGGTGATGAGGTGTTTGGCGGGCGCCAATGCTGCGACTTATCGCCTCCCCGCCACTCGGTTATCTGGGTGTAAAACCGGCGCACCTTCTCAGGCAGCTGTTGACCGTCCAGACCCACAAGAAGTTTTAGTTAGCAAAGAAGCCTGCTTACAGTTTTATAGATAGTGTCTCTCTTGGGCTGCGATTGCCCCCTTCCGGCTCTGGCTGCCTGTCACCGGAGGGGGAAGGTCTGCAGCCGGCTATCTCTGTTCAGTCCTTTGTTCTGTGCGCGGGCCTGGCGGTGTCTTAGGTTAGGGCTGGCTTTTCGCGTGGTAGATATCCCACAGTCTGGTTTGCTAGCCCAAATTATTTCGCTCAGATAGCGCTCAGCACATTCGGCCCGATTCTTACTCTAAGGGACACAGCCCGCGGCGCACTTCCCTGCCCAGCCCCCGCTTGCTAATGCCGTGTGCAGGCGTCTGCGCTGCTTCTCCGCTGGGGGAGTTACCGTAGGGCTCACAATCTGCGATTTTTAATTGTTTATTTTTTTCCCCTCCCTTTTATGTTGCCCTCTGTGCTTCCAAAGCTCGGCACAGATTCGGCAGTGAGAGGGTTTCCTGGTGTTTGGAAACTTCTCTCTTTTTAAGACTCCCTTCCCGGGATGCAACTCCGTCCCTCCCTCTTTTGTCTCTTTTTTTGTCTTTTATATTTTTTCCTACCTCCTTTTGAAGAGTTGGGCTGCTTTTCTGGGTGCCTGATGTCCTCTGCCGGCATTCAGAAGTTGTTTTGTGGAATTTACTCGATGTTTAAATGCTCTTTTGATGAATTTGTGGGGGAGAAAGTGTTCTCCCCGTCCTACTCCTCCGCCATCTTGGCTCCTCCTCCCTATAGATTGTCTTTCAAGCTGAATTAGAACTATCCTGATGGCATCTGTAGAGGCAAGACTCAGTCTTAATTTTCAACTCCTAATATATGTAAATGATGTTATTAAAAATCATGGCAAACATTTTACAAGCTAAAAATATGCTATTTTAGATTGGATGCTTTCTTTTAGACAGTACCTGTTGGTGAATTTTACCTGGAGAAAGCTGTCTTTTGATATCTAGGATAGACTCTTTTCCCCAAATCAGCTCTGTTATTTTGCTTCTGGAAATACTAACAGAATAATATTCGCCTCTCCCTACTGTAATCCAAATACAAATGTTAATGATTCCTAATTTATTACACTTAAATTTAGAAAATGGTGTTTTGGGATTGAAAGAGAAGATGAAAGTGAACGTTTTGTTTTTTTATATAAATTTATTTATTTTAATTGGCGGCTAATTACTTTATAATATTATATTGGTTTTGCCATACATCAACATGAATCCACCATGTGTGTACATGTGTTCCCCATCCTGAACACCCCTCCCACCTCCCTCCCTATACCATCCCTCTGGGTCATCCCAGTGCACCAGCCCCAAGCATCCTGTATCATGCATCGAACTTTGGCAATTCGTTTCATATATGATATTATTAAAAACGTATTAAATATTCTAACCAGAAATGGTATTGCCACCCCAGGATGGTCATTATAATTGCCTCAGAATGTCTGCTTCGATTTTATTTTTTAGCCCCAAATATTTACTATTTTTTCTTTCTTTTTAATTTATTGTTTAATTGAAGGAAATTTGGTTTATGAAGTTGTATTGGTTTCTTCTGTACAATAACACAGATCAGCCATAATTATACATATATCACCTCCGTCTTAGGACTTCCCTGGTGGCTCAGACGGTAAAGTGTCTGTCTACAGTGTGGGAAACCTGGATTCGATCCCTGGGCTGGGAAGATCCCCTGGAGAAGGAAATGGCAATCCACTCCAGTACTATTGCCTGGAAAATCCCATGGGCAGAGGAGCCTTGTAGGCTACAGTCTGTGGGGTCGCAAAGAGTCAGACATGACTGAGCAACTTCACTTCACTTCACTTCACTTCACTTCCATCTTGAGCCTCCCTCCTCTGTCCCCATCCCCCCCCTTTAGGTCATCACTGAGCACCAGGCCGTACTCCCTGTGTTATATGGCAACTTCTCACCAGCTACCTGTTTTACACATGGTAGTATATATATGTCCTGGCTACTTTAACTTCACTCTGTATAACAGGCTCTGGGTTCATCTACTAGAACTGACTCAAATTCATTCTTTTTTATGACTGAGTAATATTTAAATGCATATATGGTACCACATTTTCTTTAGTCATTCATCTGTCAATGGACATCTAGGTTGTTTTCATGTCCTAGATATTGTAAATAGTGCTGCTATGAACATTGGGATGCATGGGTCTTTTCCAATTATGGCTTTCTTAGAATATATGCCCAGTAATGGGATTGATGGGTCATATGGTAGTTTTATTCCTACTTCTTAAAGGAATCTCCCTACTGTTCTCCATTGTGGCTGTGTCAATTTGAATTCCTATCAGGAGTGTAGGAGGGTTCCCTTTTTACCACATGCTCTACAGCATTTATTATTTGTATATGTTTGTGTGATGGCTACTCTGTCCTTGGAAGAAAACTTATGACCAACCTAGACAGCATATTAAAAAGCAGAGACATTACTTTACCATCAAAGTCTGCCAAGTCAAAGCTATGGTTTTTCCAGTAGTCATGTATGTATGTGAGAGTTGGACTATAAGGAAAGCTGAGTGCAAAAGAATTGATGATTTTGAACTGTGGTGTTGGAGAAGACTCTTGAGAGTCCTTTGGACTGCAATGAGATCCGACCAGTCCATCCTAAAGGAGATCAGTCCTGGGTGTTCACTGGACGGACTGATGTTGAAACAGAAACTCCAATACTTTGGCCACCTGATGCGAAGAGCTGATTCATTTGAGAAGACCCTGATCCTGGGAAAGATTAAGGGCAGGAGGAGAAGGGGACAACAGAGGATGAGATGGTTGGATGGCATCACCATCTCAATGGACACGAGTTTGGGTAAACTCCAGGGGTTGGTGATGGACAGGGAGGCCTGGCATGCTGCAGTCCATGGATTTGCAAAGAGTTGGACATGACTGAGTGACTGAACTAAATTAAATTGATTTTGACTGGTGTGAGGTGATATCTCACTGTAGCTTTGATTTTCATTTTTTTAATAATGAGTGATATTGAGCATTTTTTCATGTGTTTATTGGCCTGGAGTGCTGCGATTCATGGGGTTGCAAAGAGTCGGACATGACTGAGCGACTGAACTGAACTGAACTGATATGTCTTCTTTGGAGAAGTGTCTGTTTAGGTCTTTTGTCCATTTTCTAACTGGGCCATTTGTTTTTATGATATTGAGTTGTATGTGCTTATACACTTTTAAGATTAATCCTTTGTCAGTTGTTTTGTTTGCAATTATTTTCTCATATTCTGAGGGTTAATTTATCACTTTGTTTATAGTTTCCTTTGCTGTGCAAAAGCTTTTAAATTTAACTAGTCCCACTTGTTATTTTTGTTTTTATTTCCATTATCCTAGCAGCTAGGTCATTGAAGATCTTGCTGTGATTTATGGTGAGGAGTGTATGATCTATGCTTTCCTCAAAGAGCTTTATGGTTTCTGGCCTTATATTTGTCTTTAATGAATTTTGAGTTAATTTTTGTGTATAGTGTTAAGAAGTGTTCTTGCTTCATTTTTTAATATGTAGCTGTTCAGTTATCCCAGCACAACTTACTGGAGAGACTGTCTTTTCTCTGTTGTATATTTTTGCCTCCTTTATCAAAGATAAGGTGCCCATTGGTGCATGAGTTAATCTCTGGACTTTATTTTTCCTTTGGTCTGTATTTCTGTTTTTATGCCAGTACCATAGTGTCTTGATGACTGTAACTTTGTAGTATAGTGTGAAATCAAGAAGGTTGATTTCTCCAGCTCCATTTTTCTTTCTCAAGATTGCTTTGGCTATTCAGGGTCCTTTGTTTTTCCATAAAAATTGTACAATTGCTTGTTCTAGTTATGTGAAAAATACCACTGGTAGTTTGAAATGGATTGCATTGACTCTGTAGATTGCTTGTGTAGTATGGTCATTTTCATAATATTGATTCTACTGATCCAAGAACATGGTATATCTCTCCATCTGTGTGTGTCATCTTTGATTTCTTTCATCAGTGTCTTATGTATGCTAAGTCACTTCAGTTGTGTCTGACTCTGTGTGATGTTATGGACTGTAACCCACCAGACTCCTCTGTCCATGGGATTCTCCAGGCAAGGATACTGGAAGGAGTATAGCTTCCATCATAGGGGTATATTGTCTTTTAAGGTAGGCTTATTCTTAGGTATTATATTCTTTGGTTGTAGTGATAAATGGGATTGTTTCCTTAATTTCTCTTTCTGATTTTTCACCATTAATGTATATTACTGCAAGAGATTTTTGCGTATTAATTTTATATCTTGTGACTTTACTATATTCATTGATTAGCCCTAGTAATTTTCTGGTTTCATCTCTAAGGGATTTGTATGTATAGTATTCCGTCACCTGCAAACAGTGACAGCTTTACTTATTCTTTTCCAATCTGGATTCCTTTTATTTCTTTTTCTTCTCTGACTGCTGTGGCTAGGACTTCCAAAACTATGTTGATTAATAATGGCAAGAATGAGTACTCTTCTCTCACCACTATTATTCAGCATAGTTTTGGAAGTCCTAGCTATGGCAATCAGAGAAGAAAAATAAATAAAAGGAATCCAGATCTGAAAAGAAGAAGTAAAACTCTCAATGTTTGCAGATGACATGCTATTATACATAGAAAACCCTAAAGATACTATCAGAAAATTACTACAGCTAATCAATGAATTTAGCAAAGTCACAGGACACAAAATCAAGACACAGAAATCACTTGCATTACTATACACTAACAATGTATAACTAATCAGATAGAGAAAGTAAGGAATAAGTCCCATTCACTATTGCAACAACAAAAATAATAAAAAATCTAGGAATAAACCTACCTAAGGAGACAAAAGAACTTTATACACAAAACTGTAAGATACTGATGAAAGAAATCAAAGACAACATAAACAGATGGAGAGATAATCCATGTTCCTGGGTTGGAACAATCAATATTTTGAAATTGACTATGCTATCAAATGCAATTGACAGATTGAATGTGATCCCTATCAAATTAACAATGGCATTTTTCAAAGAACTAGAACAACAACAACAACAACAACAAAACCCTCACAATTCTTATGGAAACATGAAAGACCTTAAAAACCAATGCAATCTTGAGAAAGAAGAATGGAACTGGAGGAATCAACCTTCTCAATTCAGATTACACTACAAAGCTATAGTCATCAAGACACTATGGTACTGGCACAAAAACAGAAAAATAGACCAATGGAACAAGATAGAAAGCCCAGAGAAAAACCCATGCACATATGGGTACCTTATTTTTGACAAAGGAGGTGAGAATATACCATGGGGCAAAGATAGCCTCTTCAATAAGTGGTGCTGGGAAAACTTGAGAGTTAAGTGTAAAAGAATGAAATTAGAATACTTCCTAACACCATACATAAAGATAAACTCAAAATGGATTGAAGAGCTAAATGTAAGACCAGAAACTATAAAACTCATGGAGGAAACATAGGGAGAGGACTCTGACATAAATCACAGCATAATCCTCTATGACCCATCTCCTAGGAAGGTGGTGGAAATAAAAAGAATAAACAAGTGGGACCTAATTAAACTAAAAAAAATTTGCACAGCAATGGAAACTATAAATAAGGTTAAAAGACAGCCCTCAGAATGGAGAAAATAATTGCAAACAAAACAACTGACAAAGGATTAATTTCCAAAATAAGCAAGCAGCTCATACAGGTCAATACCAGAAGAACAAAGAACCCAATCAAAAAGTGGGAAAAGACATATACAGACATTTCTCCAAATACATACAGATGGCTCATAAACACATGAAAGATGTTCAACATCACTCATTATTCAGTTCAGTTCATTTAAGTCATTCAGTCGTGTCCGACTCTTCGCGATCCCATGAATTGCAGCATGCCAGGCCTCCCTGTCCATCACCAACTCCTGTAGTTCACCCAAACTCATGTCCATCGAGTCAGTGATGCCATCCAGCCATCTCATCCTCTGTCATCCCCTTCTCCTCCTGTCCCCAATCCGTCCCAGCATCAGAGTCTTTTCCAATAAGTCAACTCTTTGCATGAGGTGGCCAAAGTATTGGAGTTTCGGCCTTAGTATCAATCCTTCCAAAAAACACCCAGGACTTATCTCCTTGAGAATGGACTGGTTGGATCTCCTTGCAGTTCAAGGATTCTTAATTATTAGAGAAATGTAAATCAAAACTGCAATGAGATATCACCTCACACTAGTCAGAAAGGCCATCATCAAAAAGCATATAAACAATAAATGCTGGGGAGGATGTAGAGAAAAGGAAACCCTCTTGCATTGTTGGTGGGAATATAAATTGATACAGCCACTATGGAAGACAGTATGGAGGTTCCTTAAAAAAACTAGGAATAAAACCATGATATGACCCAGCAATGCCACTACCAGGCATATACCCTGAGGAAACCAAAACTGAGAAAGGCATTTGTACTTTATATCCTTGGGATGAAGCCCATGATATATGATCCTTTTAGTGTATTGTTGAATTCTGTTTGCTAGCATTTTGTTGAGATTTTTTTCATTTATGTCCATCAGTGATATTTCCCTGTAATTTTCTTTTTCTTTTCCTTTTTTTTTTTTTTTTTTTTTTTTGAGGTATCTTTGTCTGGTTTTGGTATCAGCGTGATGTGGCCTTGTAGAATGAGTTTGGGAGTTTTACTTCCTCTGCAATTTTCTCCAAAACTTTAATCAAAATAGGTGTTAGTTCTTCTCTAAAGTTTTGGTAGAAATCACCTGTGAAGCCATCTGGCCCTGGGCTTTTGTTTGTCTGAAGACTTTTGATTAACGTTTTGATTTCCATATTTGTGATTGATCTCTTCACATTTTCTATTTCTTCCTGGTTCAGTTTTGGAAGGTCATATGTTTCTAAGAATTTGTCCGTTTCTCCCAGGTTGTCCATTTTATTGGCATGTAGTTGCTCATAGTAGTCTCTTATGTTCCTTTGTTTTTCTGCATTGTCTGTTGTAACTTCTTTTTCATTTCGAATTTTGTTGATTTGAGTCTTCTCCATTCTTTCTTGATGAACCTGGTTAGTTGTTTGTTCATTTTTTTGTAATTTTTTTTTTCTCCCTCATTTTTTTTCATTTATTTCTGCTCTGATCTTTGTTATTTCTTCCCTTCCACTAATTTTGAAGTTTTTTGTTCTTCTTTTTCTAGTTGCTTTAGGTGTACATTTTGATTGTTTGTTTGTTACTTCTCTTGTTTCTTGAGTTAGGCTGGTATTCTTATAAACTTACTTCTTAGCACTGCTTTTATTGCATCTCATAGCTTTTGAGTTGTGTTTTCTTTGTAATTTGTTTCTAGATAGTTTTGCTTTCCTTTTTTATTTCTTCAATAATGTGTTGGATATTCTAAAGCATAGTATTTAGCTTCAGTGTAGTTGTGTTTTTTACAGTCCCCCCCCCCCCCGTGGTTGATATCTAATCTTATAGTATTGTGTTCATAAAAGATGCTTGAAAAGATTTAAAATTTTGAAAAATTTCAGAGGCTTGATTTGTGACCCATGATGTGATCTATCATGGAGAATGTTCCATGTGCACTTGAGAAAACAGTGAAATTTACTGTTTCTGGATAATATGCCTTATAGATATCAATTACTTCCAATTGGTCCATGTGTTTTTTAATGCTTGAGTTTCCTTACTCATTTCCTGTCTGGATGATCTGTCCATTGATGTGAGTGGGGTGTTAAAGTCCCCCACTATTATTGTGTTACTGCCCATTTCCACTTTATCAGTTCAGTTCAGCCACTCAGTTGTTTCTGACTCTTTACAATCCCATGGATGCCAGGCTTCCCTGTCCATCACCAATTCCCAGAGCCTAGTCAAACTCATGTCCATTTTGTCAGTCCATCGTGCCATTCATCCATCTCATCCTCTGTCGTCCCCTTCTTCTTCCACCTTCAATCTTTCCTAGCATCAGGGTTTCTTCCAATGAGTTAATTCTTAGCATCAGGTGGCCAAAGTATTGGAGTTTCAGCTTCAGTATCAGTCCTTCCAATGAATATTCAGGAATTCAGGACTGATTTCCTTTAGGATTGACTAGTTTGATCTCCTGGCAATCCAAGGGACTCTCAAGAGTCTTCAACACCACAGTTTAAAAGCATCAAATCTTCGGTCCTCAGATATTTTTATAGTCCAAATCTTAGAACCATACATTACTACTGGAAAAAACATAGCTTTGACTAGAAGGACCTTTTCTGGTAAAGTAATGTTTCTGCTTTTTAATATGCTGTCTAGGTTGGTCACAGCTTTCCTTCCAAAGAGAAAGCATCTTTTAATTTCGTGGCCGCAGTTAGCATTTGCCTTATGTACCGGGGTGCTCTTATGTTGGGCACATATATAATTGTTATGTCTTCTTTTTGGATTGATTCCTTGATCATTATGTAGTGTCCTTCCTTGTCTTGTAACAGTTTTTATCTTAAAGTCTATTTTATCTGAGTGTTGCTACTTCTGCCTTCTTTTGATTTCCCTTTGTATGGAATATCACTTCCCAGCCCCTTACTTTCAGTCTGTATGTGTCCCTAGGTTTGAGGTGTGTCTCTTGTAGACAACTAATGTAGGGGTCTTATTCTTTTATACATTCAGCCAATCTGCCTCTTTTGTGCAGAGCATTTAATCCATATACACTTAAGGTGATTATTGATACAATTTGCTTTGTTGTTTTGGTTTTGTTTTTGTAGGTCTTTTCTTTCTTTTATGTTTACTGTCTAGAGAATTTCCTTTAGCATTTGTTGTAAAGCTGATTTGGTGGTCCTGAATTCTCTTAATTTTGCATATCTGTAAAGTTTCTGATTTCCCCACGGCATATAAATGAGATCTTAGCTGGATAGAGTGAGTAACCTTGGTGGTAAGTTTTTCCTTTCATCACTTTAAGCTTCTCTTGCCAGTCCCTTCTGGCCTTCAGTTTCTGTTGAATGATCAGCTGTTAATCTTATGGGGAATACCCTTATATATTATTTGCTGCTTTTCCCTTGTGTATTTTAATATTTGTTCTTTATGTTTAATTTTTTGTTAGTTTGATTAATATATATCTTGGTGTGTTTCTCTTTGGATTTATCCTATATGGGACTCTCTGGGCTTCCTGGACTTGGGGGCTATTTAATTTCCCATGTTAGGGAAATCTTTAAGTATAATCCCCTTAAATGTTTTCTCAACCCTTTATTTCTCTCTTTTTTGTGGACCTGTAAATTGAATATAGTGTGCTTAATGTTGTCAGAATTCTATGCAGTCCATTGCAACCGGCACACTTCTGCACAGTCTGTCACAGGCCAAGAAGAGCTACTCTACATTCAAGGACAGGAGGGGCAGCCATGAAGAGATACCCCTCATCCAAGGTAAGGAGCAGAGGCTGCACTTTGCTGGAGCAGCCGTGAAGACATACCCCACGTCCAAGATAAGAGAAACCCAAGTAAGATGGTAGGTGTTGTGAGAGAGCATCAGAGGGCAGACACACTGAAACCATAATCACAGAAAACTAGCCAATTTAATCACATGGACCACAACCTTGTCTAACTCAATGAAAGTAAGCCATGCCCTGTGGGGCCACCCAAGACAGAAGGGTCATGGTGGAGAGGTCTGACAGAATGTGGTCCACTGGAGAAAGGAATGGCAAACCACTTCAGTATTCTTGCCTTGAGAACCACATGAACAGTATGAAAAGGCAAAATGATAGGATACTGAAAGATGAACTCCCAGGTCGATAAGTGCCCTGTATGCTACTGGAGATCAGTGGAGAAACAACTGCAGAAAGAATGAAGGGATGGAGCCAAAGCACAAACAATACCCAGCTGTGGATGTGACTGGTGATAGAAGCAAGGTCCAATGCTGTAAAGAGCACTATTGCATAGGAACCTGAAATGTTAGGTCCATGAATTAAGACAAATTAGAAGTGGCCAAACAGGAGGTGGCAAGAGTGAATGTCGACATTCTAGGAATCAGCAAACTAAAATGGACTGGAATGGGTGAATTTAACTCAGATGACCATTATATCTACTACTGCGGGCAGGAATCCCTTAGAAGAAATGGAGTAGTCATCATGGTCAACAAGAGAGTCCAAAATGCAGTACTTGGATGCAATCTCAAAAACGACAGAATGATCTCTGTTCGTTTCCAAGGCAAACCATACAATATCATGGTAATCCAAGCCTATGCCCCCAACCAGTAATGCTGAAGAAGCTGAAGTTGAACGGTTCTATGAAGACCTACAAGACCTTTTAGAACTAACACCCCCAAAAGATGTCCTTTTCATTATAGGGGACTGGAATGCAAAAGTAGGAAGTCAAGAAACACCTGGAGTAACAGCCAAATTTGGCCTTGGAGTACAGAATGAAGCAGGGCAAAGGCTAATATAGTTTTGATAAGAGAATGCACTGGTCATAGCAAACTCCCTCTTCCAACAACACAAGAGAAGACTCTACACATGGACATCACCAGATGGTCAACACCGAAATCATATTGATTATATTCTTTGCAGCTAAAGATGGAGAAGCTCTATACAGTCAGCAAAAACAAGACCAGGAGCTGACTGTGGCTCAGATCATGAACTCATTATTGCCAAATTCAGACTTAAATTGAAGAAAGTGGGGAAAACCACTAGACCATTCAGGTATGACCTAAATCAAATCCCTTATGATTATACAGTGGAAGTGATAAGTAGATTTAAGGGACTAGATCCGATAGACAGAGTGCCTGATGAACTATGGACAGTGGTTCATTGCATTGTACAGGAGACAGGGATCAAGACCATCTCCATGGAAAAGACATGCAAAAAAGCAAAATGGCTGTCTGAGGAGGCCTTACAAATAGCGGTGAAAAGAAGAGAAGCGAAAAGCAAAGGAGAAAAGGAAAGATATAAGCATCTGAATGAAGTTTCAAAGAATAGCAAGGAGAGATATGAAAGCCTTCCTCAGCAATCAATGCAAAGAAATACAGGAAAACAACAGAACGGGAAAGACTAGAGGTCTCTTCAAGAAAATTAGAGATACCAAGGGAACATTTTATGCAAAGATGGGCTCAATAAAGGACAGAAATGGTATGGACCTAACAGAAGCAGAAGGTATCAAGAAGAGGTGGCAAGAATACACAGAAGAACTGTACAAAAAAGATCTTCATGGCCCAGATAATCACGATGGTGTGATCACTCACCTAGAGCCAGACATCCTGGAATGTGAAGTCAAGTGGGCCTTAGAAAGCATCACTACAAACAAAGCTAGTGGAGGTGATGAGATCCCAGTTGAGCTATTTCAAATTCTAAATGATGATGCTGTGAAAGTGCTGCACTCAATATGCCAGCAAATTTGGAAAACTCAGCAGTGGCCACAGGACTGGAAAAGGCCAGTTTTCATTCTAATCCCAAAGAAAGGCAATGCCATAGAATGCTCAAACTACCACATAGTTGCACTCATCTCACATGCTAGTAAAATAATGCTCAAAATTCTCCAAGCCAGGCTTCAGCACTATGTGAACCGTGAACTTCCAGATGTTCAAGCTGGTTTTAGAAAAGGCACAGGAACCAGAGATCCAATTGCCAACATCCGCTGGATCATTGAAAAAGCAAGAGAGTTTCAGAAATGCATCTATTTCTGCTTTTTTGACTATGCCAAAGCCTTTGACTGTGTGGATCCCAATAAACTGTGGAAAATTATTAAAGATATGGGAATACTGGACCACCTGACCTACCTCTTAGATACCTATATGCAGGTCAGGAAGCAACTGTTAGAACTAGACATGGAACAACTGACTGATTCCAAATAGGAAAATGAGTACGTCAAGGCTGTATATTGTCACCCTGCTTCTTTAACTTATATGCAGAGTACATCATGAGAAACGCTGGGCTAGAAGAAGCACAAGCTGGAATCAAGATTGCCAGGAGAAATATCAATAACCTCAAATATGCAGATTACACCACTCTTATGCCAGAAAGTGAAGAAGAACTAGAAAGCCTTTTGATGATTGTGAAAGAGGAGAGTGAAAAAGTTGGCTTAAAGCTCAACATTCAGAAAACGAAGTTCATGGCATCTGGTCCCATCACTTCATGGCAAATAGATGGAGAAACAGTGGAAACAGTGTCAGACTTTATTTTTTGGGGCTCCAAAATCACTGCAGATGGTGATTTCAATCATGAAAGTAAAAGATGCTTACTCCTTGGAAGAAAAGTTGTTACCAACCTAGATAGCATTTTAAAAAGCACAGACATTACTTTGCCAAGAAAGGTCCATCTAGTGAAGGCTATTGTTTTTCCAGTGGTCATGTATGGAAATGAGAGTTGGACTGTGAAGAAGGCTGAGCACCGAAGAATTGATGCTTTTGAACTGTGGTGTTGGAGAAGACTCTTGAGGGTCCCTTGGACTGCAAGGAGATCCAACCGGTCCATTCTAAAGGAGATCTGTCCTGGGTGTTCATTGGAAGGACTGATGCTGAAGCTGAAACTCCAATACTTTGGCCACCTCATGTGAAGAATTGACTCATTGGAAAAGACCCTCATGCTGGGAGGTATTGATTGCACGAAGAGAAGGGGGCAACAGAAGATGAGATGGCTGGATAGCATCACCGTCTCAATGGACATAGGTTTGAGTAAACTCCAGGAGTTGGTGATGGACAGGGAGGCCTGGTGTGCTGGGACTCATGGGGTCGCGAAGATTCGGACATGACTGAGCAACTTAACTGAACTGAACTGAATCGAATTTTGTCCAAAACTTCTCTGAGATTGTCCTCATATCTTTCACTCTTTTTTATCCATTGTGCTCTGATTCAGTTATTTCCACTATTTTATCTTCCAGCTCACTTATCCATTCTTCTGTCTCTCATTCTGCTGTTGGTTCCATCTAGTGTATTTTTTAATTAATTAACTTTAATTGAAGGAAAATAACTACAATTTTGGGATGGTCTTTGACATACAATGATATGAATCAGCCATGAGAGTGCATGTGTCTCTCCAATCCTGAAATGCTCCTACATTCCTCCCCACCCCATCCCTGTGGGTTATCCTGGAGCACTGGTTTTGAGTGCTCTGCTTCATGCATCAAACTTTCACTGGTTAACTATTTCATATATGGTAATATACATGTTTCAATGCTATTCTCTCAAATCACCCCACCCTCGCCTTCTCCCACAGAGACCAAAAATCTGTTCTTTACATCAAAGCCTCTTTTGCTGCCTTTCATATAGGATCATCGTTACCATCTTTCTAAATTCCATAGATATGCATTGATATACAGTATTGATGTTTCTTTCTTAATTACTTCACTGTGTAATAGGCTCCAGTTTCATCTACCTCATTAGAACTGATGCAGGTGCATTCTGTTTTTAAACCTGAGTAATATTCCATTTTGTACCAATACTTCCTTATCCATTCATCTGTTGAGGAACATCTAGGTTGCTTCTGTGTACTAGTCTTTGTAAACAGTGATGCAATGAACATTGGGACACATGTGTCTCATTCAATTCTGGTTTCCTCAGTGTGTATGCCCAGAAGTGGGATTTCTGGGTCATAGGGCAGTTATATTTCAAGTGTTTTTAGGAATCTCCACACTGTTCTCCATAGTGGCTGTACTAGTTTGCATTATCTCCAACAGTGTGAGAGGGTTCCCTTTTTTCCACACCCCTCTCCAGCTTTTACTGTTTGTAGACATTTTGATGGCAGTCATTCTGACTGGTGTGAGATGGTACCTCATTGTGGTTTTGATTTGCATTTCTCTCATAATGAGTGAGATTGAGCATCTTTAAAGTGTTTTTGTTAGTCATCTGTATATCTTCTTTGGAGAAATTTCTGTTTAGTTCTTTGGTCCATTTTTTGATTGGGTCGTTTATTTTTTCTGGTATTGAGCTGCATGTGCTGCTTGTATATTTTGGAGATTAATTATTTGTCCGTTTTTTTCTTTTACTATTATTCTCTCCCATTCTGAAGGCAACCTTTTAACCTTACTTATAGTTTCCTTCATTGTGCAAAAGCTTTTAAGTTTAATTAGATCCCATTTGTTTATCTTTGTTTTTATTTCCATTACTCTGGGAGGTGCATAATAGAGGATCTTGCTGTGATTTGTGTCAAGGAGTGTTCTGCCTATGTTTTCCTCTATTCATTTTATAGTTTCTGGTCTTACATTTAGATCTTTAATCCATTTTGACTTTATTTTTGTGTATGGTCTCTGAAAGTGTTTAGTTGCACTCCTTTACATGTAGTTGACCAGTTATCCCAGCACCACTTCTAAACAGATTTTCTTTTCTCCATTGCATACTTCCACCTCCTTTATCAGAGAAAAGGTGTCCATAGGTGCATGGATTCATCTCTGGGATTTCTATTTTGTTCCATTGATCGATATTTCTGTCTTTGTGCCAGTACCATACTGTCTTGATGACTGTAGCTTTATAGCATATTCTGAAGTCAGGCAGGTTGATTCCTCCAGTTCCATTCTTCTTTCTCAAGATTGCTTTGGCTATTCGAGGCTTTTTGTATTTCCATACAAATTGTGAAATTATTTGTTTTATTTCTGTGATAATTACCATTGGTAGCTTGATAGGGGTTGCATTGAATCTATAGATTGCTTTGGGTAGTATACTCATTTTCATAATACTGATTCTTACAATCCACGAACATGGTATATTTCTGCATCTATTTGTGTCACTTTGATTTCTTTCATCATCATTTATAGTTTTCTATATATAGGTCTTTTGTTTCTTTAGGTAAAGTTATTCCTAAGTATTTTATTCTTTTCATTGCAGTGGTGAATGGGATTATTTCATTAATTTCACTTTCTGTTTTCTCATTGTTAGTGTATAGAAATGCAAGGTATTTTTGTGTATTAATTTTATATCCTGGAGCTTTACTGTATTCATTGTTTAGATCTAGTAATTTTCTGGTGGTATCTTTAGGGTTTTTAGTGTCTGGGATCCTGTCATCTGCAAATAGTGAGAGTTTTACTTCTTCTTTTCCAATCTGGATTCCTTTGATTTCTTTTTCTTCTTTGATTACTGTGGCTAAAACTTCTAAAAGTATGTTGAATAGTAGTGGTGAGAGTGAGCATCCTTGTCTTGTTCCTGACTTTAGGGGAAATGCTTTCAATTTTTCACCATTGAGGATAATGTTTGCTGTGGGTTTGTCATATATTGCTTTTATTATGTTGAGGCATGTTCCTTCTATGCCTGTTTTCTGGAGAGTTTTTATCATAAATGGGTGTTGAGTTTTGTCAAAGGCTTTCTCTGTATCTATTGAGATAATCGTATGGTTTCTATCTTTCAATTTGCTAATATGGTGTATCATATTGATTGATTTCTGAATATTGAAGAATCCTTGTATCCCTGGAATATTGTCCACTTGGTCATGATATATCTTTATATTATGATCTTTATACAATGTTGTTGGATTCTGTCTTCTGTAATTTTGTTGAGGATTCTTGCATTTATGTTCATCTGCGATATTGGTCTGTAGTTTTCTTTTCTTGTGGCATCTTTATCTGTTTTGGGTATTAGGGTGATGGTGGCCTCATAGAATGAGTTTTCAAGTTTGCCTTCCTCTGTAATTTTCTGGCCGAGTTTGAGCAGGAAAGAGATCAGCTTTTCTGTAAATTTTTGGTAGAATTCACCTTTGAGGTCATCTAGTCCTGGGCTTTTGTTTCTTGGGAGATTTTTTATCACAGTTTTGATTTCTGTGTTTGTGATTGGTCTGTTGAGGTTTTCTATTTCTTCCTGGTTTAGTTTTGGAAAGTTACACTTTTGTAAGAATTTGTCCATTTCTTCCAAGTTGTCCTTTTTATTTGTATATAATTACTCATAATAGTCTCTTATGATCTTTTGTATTACAACAGTCAACACAGCAATTCTTCAATATTCAATATTTGCACATCAATCAGTGTGACACATCATATTAAGAAATTGAAAGATAAAAACCATATGGTTATCTCAATAGATGCAGAGAAAGCCTTTGACAAAGTTCAGCACCCATTTGTGATAAAAAGCTTTTCAGAAACAGGCATAGAAGGAACATACATGTGATTTCTCCATTTTCATTTTTAATTTTATTGATTTGATTCTTATCCCTTTTTTTCTTGATGAGTCTGGCTAATGGTTTGTCTATTTTATTTACCACATCAAAGAATCAGCTTTTACTTTTGTTGACTTTTGCTATAGTCTCTTTCTTTTCTTTTCTTTTTTTTTCACTTATTTTTGCTCTGATTTTTATTATTTCTTCCCTTCTACTAATATTTTTTTGCTGCTGTTCTTTTTTACTAGCTGCTTTAGGTGTAAAGTTAGATTGTTTATTTGATGTTTCTCTTGTTTCTTGAGGTAGGCTTGTATTGCTATGAACCTCCCTCATAGCATTGCTTTTACTCAATCCCATAGGTTTTGTGTTGTCATGTGTTCAATTTGTTTCTATGCATATTTTGATCTCCTTTTTGGTGTCTTCAGTGATATGTTGGTTATTCAGACATGTGTTGTTTAGCCTCCATATGTTTGTGTTTTTCATTGATTTTTTTCCTGTAGTTGATATCTTATCTTACCACATTGTGATCAGAAAAGGTGCTTGAAATGGTTTCAAAGTTTTTAAAATTTACCAAGTCTATATTTGTGGCCCTGAATATGATCTATCCTGGAGAATGTTGTGGGTGCACCTGAGAAAAAGCTGAAATTCACTGTTTTTGGGTGACATGCCATGTAGATATCAGTTGGGTTTAACTGGTCCATTGTATCAGTTAAAGCTTGTTTTTCGTGCTAATTTTCTGTTTGGTTAGTCTGTCCATAGGTATGAGTGGAATATTAAAGTCCCCCACTATTATTCTGTTACTGTGAATTTCCCATTTCATGCTTGTTAGCGTTTGCCTTACATATTGAGGTGTTCCTAAGTTGGGTGTATATATATATTTATAATTGCTATGTCTTCTTGTTGCATTGATCCTTTGATCATTATGCAATATCCTTCTCTGTCTCTTATCATGGTCTTTATTTCAAAGTCTATTTTATCTGATATGAGTATTGCTACTCCTGTTTTCCTTTAGTCTCAATTTCCATGAAATAGCTTTTTCCAGCCCCTCACTTTCAGTCTGTATGTGTCCCTCTGTTTGAGGTGGGTCTCTTGTAGACAGCATAAATAAGTTTTTTTTTTTTTTTTTTTCCTTTTTAATCCATTAGGCCAGTCCTTGTCTTTTGTTTGGGGGCATTCAACCCATTTACATTTAAGGTAATTATTGATAAGTATGATCCCATTACCATTTACTTTGTTGTTTTGGGTTCGTTTTTATAAACATTTTCTGTGTTTCCTGTCTAGAGAAGCTCCTTTAGCATTTGTTGAAGAGCTGGTTTGGTGGTGCTGAAATCTCTGATCCTTTGCTTGTCTGTAAGGCTTTTGATTTTGCCTTCATATCTGAATGAGATCCTTGCTGGGTAGAGTAATCTGTGTTGTAGGTTTTTCTCTTTCATCCCTTTAAGTATGTCTTGCCATTCCCTTTAGCCTGAAGCATTTCTATTGAAAGATCAGCTGTTATTCTTATGGGAACCCCCTTATGTGTTATTTGTTGCTTTTCCCTTGCTGCTTTTAATTTTTGCTCTTTGTGTTTGATATTTGTTAGTTTGATTAATGTGTCTTGGGGTGTTTTGTGTTAGGTGTATCCTCTTTGGGACTCTCTGGGTTTCTTGGACTTAGGTGGATATGTCCTTCCCCATATTAGGGAACTTTTCAACTATTATCTCCTCAAGTATTTTTTGTGCCCTTTCGTTTTGTCATCTTCTTCTGGGACTTCTATGATTCAAATGTTGGTGCATTTAACATTGTCCCAGGGGTCCCTGAGGTTGTCCTTATTTCTTTTTTATTTCTTTTTTCCTCTCTGCTTCATTTAGTTCCACCATTCTATCTTCAACCTCACTTATCTTCTCTTCTGCCTCAGTTATTCTACTGTTGCTTCCCTCCAGAGTGTTCATTTCAGTTATTTCAATGTTCATTATTGACTGACTCTTCTTTGCTTCTTCTAGGTCCTTGCTTAACATTTCTTGCATCTTTTCAATCCTTGTCTCTGGTCTATTTACATGTAATTCTATTTTGTTTTCAAAATTTTGGATCATCCTTACTATCATTATTCTGAATTCTTTTTCAGGTAGATTCCCTATCTACTCCTCTGCTGTTTGATTTAGTCAGTTTTTATCATGATCCTTCACCTGCTGAACATTTCTCTGCCTTTTCATTCTGTATAGATTGCTGTGTTTGCAGTGTCCTTTCTGCAGGCTGGAAGGTCGTGGTTCCTCTTCATTGTGGTGTCTGTCCCTGTGGGTGGGGTTGGACCAGTGGCTTGTCAAGGTTTCCTGTTTAGGGGAACTTGTGTCTGTGTACTGGTGGTTGGAGCCAGATCTCTTTTCTCTGGAGTGCAATTAAGTGTCCAGTAATGAGTTTTAGGGCGTGTGGGTATGCTATGACTTTGGGTAGGCTGTTTTTTGATGTTCAGGGTTGTGTTTCTGTTTTGCTGGAGAATTAGCTTGGTGTGACTTGCTTGTCTGGAGTCAGGAGTTCTTTTACGTTCTGAAGTTCTGGAGTTGAGTCTCCTTCCTCTGGGTTTTGGTCCCCCTCTTACCTCAAGACTTCTGCATACACACAGCACAGAAGGTAGAATCCCTAGGTTAATGGTGAAACAATGCTCCACAGCCAGGAACAACCAGAGACATTCAGACTTATATACAGAAGAGAAGAGGGAGGAGGGAGATCGAGGTGACCAGGAGGAGAAAAGGGAGAGTCAAAAGGGGAGAGAGTAATCAAGCCAGTAATCAAATCCCTATGTTAAAATGGTTACTGAAAATTGAATTTTAAAGGTAAAAAACTGATAACAAATATCAAAAAACAAAGATTAAAAACCTAGAATAGAGTTTAGACTCTCAAAAATACAATATAAAAATACAAAACAATTGATGGCAAAAATTTAAAAAATATATATGGAATTGGTTTAAAAATAGTTTTTTTTTTTTTTCTGAAAGTTAATAGTAGGCTATAAAAATGAAACTTAAAGTAGTAACAATGAACTACAGTTTTAAAAAATTAAAAAAGTGATACTAATAAACATCTATTTAGGAATTTCTCTGGTGCTTTTGTGGGCACTGTTGGGTCAGTTCAGTTTCAGATATTCCCTTGTTCTGGCTTATACCTTTTCTCAAGGTCTGTAGTTGCTTCTCAAATGCATAGGCTCAGCATTAACTACAGGGTTTTAATCCTTTGCACCTGTCAGTTCCCCTTTCTTTCTTTATGTTAGCTTCCTCTGTTTGCAAGTCTCTTCAGTGTCTAATTTCTGCCCCGACATGAGGTGGTGAAGGGGGTTACTTATTCATGCTCACTTGTTCATTTGTGCTGTGCAGGGGGGAGGTACACTGCAAACAAATACTGCTGGCATGTATGTAGTGCTCACATAGGATGGACTGCACTGAGTTTGCCACAGCCCAAGGCAGTGTTTACCTCTCATGTCTACACTGCTAAGGCCCCAGGGTGCTCTTCAATGGCACTGTCGCAAGCTACAAAATAATGAAATTCAGAAACTCACATATATATTGACCTGATTATAGATCATTATATATTATTATTATTATATCATTATTATTATTAAGGCAGTGGATAGGAAAAGAACAGTTTGTTAGCAAAAAAAAAAAAAAAAAGTACTAAAAAGCAATTCCTCTGTTGCTGGACACTTAGGTTGCTTCCATGTCCTGGCTGTTGTAAATAGTGTTGAAATTAACACTGTGATACATGTATCTTTTTGAACTATGGTTTTCTCCAGACATACATCTAGGAGTGAGATTGGTGGATCATATGGTAGCTCTATTTTTAGTTATTTTGTTTTAAGGAGCCTCCATTTGTTCTCCATAGTAGCTGCACCAGTTTGCATTTGTGACCAACAGTGTAGGAGGGTTTCCTCTTCTTCACACCTACTCCAGCATTTGTTGTTTGTAGACATTTTGTTGATGGCCGTTCTGACTGGTGTGAAGTAATATCTCATTGTAGTTTTCAGTTTCATTCCTCATAATTAGCAATGTTGAGCATCTTTTCATGTGCTTTTTGGTCATCTGTATGTCTTCTTTGGAGAAATATCTATTTAGGTCTTCTGCTCGTTTTTGGATTGGGTGATTTGCTGTTTTGGTTTTTTTTTTTCCCCTTAAGTTGAGCTGCCTGAGCTGTTTGTATATTTTGGAAATAAATCACTTATTGATTGCTTCATTTGCAAATTTTTTTTCCCATTCTTAGGGTTGTCTGTTCATCTTGTTTATGGTTTCCTTTCTCATGCAAAAGATTTTAAGTTTCTCTAAATCCTATTTGTTTAATTTTGTTTTTATTTTCATTACTCTATGAGGTGGGTCAAAAAAAAAAATCTCACTGCAGTTTATGTCAAAGAGTGTTCTGCCTGTGTTTTTCTCTAAGAGTTTTACAGTGTTTAACCTTACATTTATGTCTTTAATATACTGAGGGTTTTTTTTTTTTTTTTTTTTTTTTGTATGGTGTTAGGGAGTATTCTAACACTAACATGTCTTTAATATACTGAGGGTTTTTTTTTTTTTTTTTTTGTATGGTGTTAGGGAGTATTCTAACACTAACAAAAGAATTGTTCTAACAAAAGAATTGATGCTTTTGAATTGTGGCTGTGGAGAAAACTCTTGAGAGTTCCTTGGACTGCAAGGAGATCAAACCAGTCTGCTTTGATTACTATAGCTTTGTAGTATACCCTGAAATCAGGGAGCCTGATTCCTCCAGCTCCATTTTTCTTTCTCAAGTTTGCTTTGGCTACTCCAGTCTTTTTTGTTTCCACACAAATAAACACTACTTTATGATTTAGTGAGATGCTATATATGAAATATCTCCATATGGAGGAAAACAAATACAAATTTTAAAGATTCCTGATATTGTTGGTGACTCCTGAAGCTTTTTTATACTAACAAAGTGGAAAATAGCGTAGAAGGTAACTCAACATTGTCAATTAGATGGTATGCACAGTATCTTCTATAATTTTTTTATCTTACCTTTAACTTTGTTGCCTCCTGATCATTATAAATGACAAAAATATTTTCCATTTTGGGGGTTTTATTGGGGGATATATTGAAATAATTTCTTTCTGGAACATGGCTTTATCATTTCTCAAAGTTAGGTCAGTTTATTGAACTACCCAACATATTGTTTTTTCCTCTTCATTTTCCTCTCAATTTGAGAAAACATGGGGCTGAATTAAAAGCACTTTGTCTTTAAGCTGTTCTTTATGTTTTTATTAAGAGGAGATTTTTTTTAAAATCACAAGATATAAGTTCCTTTCTTTCAGTTCTTTAATTTGATGCTGAAATAATGTCTTTTGACTTACACATAGTGACAAGTATGTGTATGTGAAATGCAATGTTATTTAAAGAAATAATGCATATTGGGCCTTTTATGTGAAATGGTACTTGAAAAGTATCTTACCGGGTAGAAGGCTCTGCAGATCTCCCAGAAATTCCCTCAGCATATCCTTCTGCTGGTTTCACAGTAAGTGCTTCTGCAGCTCCTAAAACAAGTTCTCCTGCAGGCATCATTATAGGTACCTGCTTGCAGGACCTATAGTAGGTCTCCCTTCTGGTCCTATAGCCAGTCTATTTGCAGGAGACACTGAATATTTCTTTGAAGGACTCATAATACATCTTGATTTTTTCTCAGTAAAACCTCTTGCACGACTCACAGCAAGTCTTCTAGTAGAACTCATGATATATCCTCTTGCATTTCTCTCAGCATGTCCTTTCACAGGGCTCACAGTATGGCTTCTTAAAGACTCAAATCATGTCTCCTTGCTGGACTAGCAGCAGGTCCCACTTCAAGTCTCACAATAAGTCCTCTGGCAGGATTCACAAGCGCCCTTGTAGGACTCATGGTATGTCCCTTTGAATGTTTCTCAGCGTGTCCTCTTGAAGGACTCACAGAACAGCCCCTTATAGGACTCACAGCAAGTCCCCCTACAGGTTTCACGAAAATACTTCTCACTGGACTCACAGTGTCTCCTTTTGCATATCTTTCAGCAAATCCTTTTGTAGGACTCACAGCATGTCCCCCTACAGGTCTCACTGGAAGTCCTCTTTCAGGTCCCCAAGCAGTTCCTATAGGAGATTCCTGAAAAATTCCTTTTGCTGACCCCAGGCTGGTCCATCAGGAGATCTTTTAGTTATCCCTGCATTGCTCCTTTCAAAGTTAACCCTTCAGTTCTCAAAGCACCACTGTAATTGTAAAGTGACTATAGAAAACAAACAAACAAAAAAAAAAAGGATTAAACCTTAGAATATTAAAGTTCTGAAACGTAGTAGTAGACATGTATAAAGATCAGTAACAGAGTCTCTGAGTAAAATCAAAGAATGTATTTTAAATTGTTTAAATATATTTGGATATTATTTTCATGATTTGTTTTTATTTCAAATAAACTGATGAGCAAAGAAAAATAACATATGGTCATATATTAGGTCTTGGTTCATCCTACAAAGAAATCATACATCTTTTTTTTTTTTTTAATAACTAAAAAGAGCTGGTTGACTTTTGGTAACTGCTCTAGCCCAGTTAATTAATTTGAAACCTGATATCTCTTGTGTTGGGCTTCCTTGGTAGCTCAGCTAGGAAAGAATCCACCTGAAATGTGGGAGACCTGGGTTAGATCCCTGGGTTGGGAAGATCCCCTGGAGGAGAGCATGGAAACACACTCTAGTATTCTTGCCTAGAGAATCCCCATGGACAGAGGACCCTAGCAGTTTATAGTCCATGGGGTTGCAAAGAGTTGGACATGACTGAGTGACTAACCAAAGCACATCTCTTACGTTACAATCTATTTTTCAAATATTTACATTTTTTTTTTCAAAATGCAGTTTCTTTTGCAAATATGTATACTTGGCTGTTTTGTAATAAAAGAAACTGGAAAAAGTGGAAGTTGAAGGACAATGGATACTACCAGTGGGAAAAATGGTAATGATATGGAGGTGATAGTGATGAAATTGAGATTTCTCTAATCTCTTTTATATAATTTTGAATTTTTACCTAGCATATGGTTTAAATCTTTAAAAATAAATTAAGCCCTAAAACTTTTTTTTAATTTTAATTGGAGGCTAATTACTTTACAATATTGTAGTGGTTTTTGCCATACATTGACATGAATCAACCATGGGTGTACATGTATTCCTCATCATGAACCGCCCCACTCCCCCATCTATATCCCCATCCCATTCCTCAGGGTCATCCCAGTGCACCAGCCCTGAGCACCCTGACTCATGCATTGAACCTGGACTGGCGATCTGTTTCACATATGATAATATACATGTTTCAATGCTATTCAATCAAATCATCCCAACCTCACCTTCTCTGACAGAGTCCAAAAGACTGTTCTATACATTTGTGTTTTTGTTGCTGTCTCACATATAGGGTCATGGTTACCATCTTTCTAAATTCCACATATATGCATTAGTATAGTGTATTGGTGTTTTTCTTTCTGACTGACTTCACTCTGTATAATAGGCCCCAGATTTGTCCACCTCATTAGAACTGATTCAAACGTATTCTTTTTAATGGTTGAGTAATATTCCATTCTGTATATGCACCACAGCTTTCTTATCAGTTCATCTGCCGATGGACATCTAGCTTGCTTCCATGTCCTGGCTATTATAAACAGTGCTGCAATGAACACTGGGGTACACGTGTCTCTTTCAATTCTGGTTCCCTCAGTGTGTATGCCAAGCAGTGGGATTGCTGGGTCATGTGGCAGTCCAATTTCCAGTTTTTAAAGGAATCTTCACAATGTTCTCCATAGTGGCTGCACTAGTTTGCATTTGCACCAATAGTGTTAGAGGGTTCCCTTTTCTCCACAAGCTCTCCAGCATTTATTCTTTGTAGACTTTTGGAGAGCAACCATTCTGACTGGCGTGAAATGGTACCTCATTGTGGTTCTGATTTGCATTTCTATGATAATGAGTGATGTTGAGCATCTTTTCATGTGTTTGTTAGCCATCTGCATGTCTTCTTTGGAGAAATGTCTGTTTAGGTCTTTAGCCAATTTTTTGATTGGGTCGTTCATTTTTCTGGAATTGAGCTGCTGGAGTTGTTTGTATATTTTTGAGATCAATTATTTGTCAGTTGCTTCATTTGCTGTTATTTTCTCCCATTTTTAAGGCTGTCTTTTCACCTTGTGTATAGTTTCTTTAGTTGTGCAGAAGCTTTTAGTTTTAATAAGGTCCCATTTGTTTATTTTTCCTTTTATTTCCATTACTCTGGGAGGTGAGTCATAGAGGATCCTGCCGTGGTTTATGTCGGAGTGTTTTGCCTATGTTTTCCTCTAGGAGTTTCATAATTTCTGGTCTTACGTTTAGATGTTTAATCCATTTTGAGTTTATTTTGTGTATGGTGTTAGAAAGTGTTCTAGTTTCATTCTTTTATAAGTGTTGACCAGTTTTCTCAGCATCACTTGCTAAAGAGATTGTCTTTTCTCCATTGTATATTCTTGCTTCCTTTGTCAAAGATAAGGTGCCCATAGGTGCATGGATTTATCTCTGGGTTTTCTATTTTGTTCCATCGATCTATATTTCTGTCTTTGTGCCAGGATATTACTGTCTTGATGACTATAGCTTTGTAGTAGAGCCTGAAGTCAGGCAGGTAGATTCCTCCAGTTCCATTCTTCTTTCTGAAGATTGCTTTGCCTATTCAAGGTTTTTTTGTATTTCCATACAAATTGTGAAATTATTTGTTCTAGTTCTCTGAAAAATACTGTTGGTAGCTTGATGGGGATTGCATTGAATGTATGGATTGCTTTGTGTAGTATACTCATTTTCACAATACTGATTCATCCGATCCATGAACATGGTATATTTCCCCACATTTGTGTCCTCTTTGATTTCTTTAATTAGTGTTTTATAGTTTTCTATATATAGGTCTTTTGTTTCTTTAGGTAGATATATTCCTAAGTATTTTATTCATTTCATTGCAATGGTGAATGGAATTATTTCCTTAATTTCTCTTTCTGTTTTCTCATTGTAAGTGTATAGGAATGCAAGGGATTTCTGTGTGTTAATGTTATATCCTGCAACTTTACTATATTAATTGATTAGCTCTAGTAATTTTCTGGTGGAGACTTTAGTGATTTCTATGTAGAGAATCATGTCATCTGCAAACCGTGAGAGTTTTACTTCTTCTTTTCCAATCTGGATTCCTTTCGTTTCT
Source organism: Bubalus kerabau (assembly GCF_029407905.1). Lineage (NCBI taxonomy): Eukaryota > Metazoa > Chordata > Mammalia > Artiodactyla > Bovidae > Bubalus > Bubalus kerabau. Next base: position 81,463,713 of record NC_073647.1, read on the forward strand.
TTTTCTTCTTTGATTGCTATGGCTAAAACTTCCAAAAGTATGTTGAATACTAGTGGTGAGTGTGGGCACCCTTGTCTTGTTCCTGACTTTAGGGGAAATGCTTTCAATTTTTCACCATTGAGGATAATGTTTGCTGTGGGTTTGTCATATATAGCTTTTATTATGTTGAGATATGTTCCTTCTATGCCTGCTTTCTAGAGGGTTTTTATTATAAATGGATGTTGAATTTCGTCAAAGGCTTTCTATGCATCTATTGAGATAATCATATGGTTTTTATCTTCCAATTTGTTAATATAGTGCATTACATTGATTGATTTGCAGATATTAAAGAATCCTTGCATCCCTGGGATGAAGACCTCTTGGTCACGATATATGATCTTTTTAATATGTTGTTGGTTTCTGCTTGCTAGGATTTCGTTAAGGATATTTGAATCTATGTTCATCAGTGATATTGGCCTGCAGTTTTCTTTTTTTTTGTGGCATCTTGGTCAGGTTTTGGTATTAGGGTGATGGTGGCCTCATAGAATGAGTTTGGAAGTTCACCTTCTTCTGCAATTCTCTGGAAGAGTTTGAGTTGGATAGGTGTTAGCTCTTCTCTAAATTTTTGTAGAATTCAGCTAGCTGTCTGCTCCTGGGCTTTTGTTTGCTGGAAGATTTCTAATTAGAGTTTCGATTTCTATGTTTGTGATGGGTCTCTTAAGGTTTTCAATTTCTTCCTTGTTCATTCTTGGAAAGTTTTACTTTTCTAGGAATTTGTCCATTTCTTTCAAGTTGTCCATTTTATTTGCACATAGTTGTTGATAGTAGTCTCTTATGATCCTTTGTATTTTGGTGTTGTCTGTTTGGATTTCTCCATTTTCCTTTCTAAATTTCTTGATTTGATTCTTCTCCCTTTGTTTCTTGATGAGTATGGCTAGTGCTTTGTCTATTTTGTTTATCTTCTCAAAGGCCAGCTTGTAGCTTTGTTGATTTTTGCTATGGTCTCTTTTGTATGTTTGCATTTATTTCTGCACTAATTTTTATGATTTCTTTCCTTCACTAACCTTAAGGGTCCTCATTTCTTCCTTTTCTAGTTGCTTTAGGTGTAGAGTTAGGTTAATTATTTGACTTTTTTATTGTTTCTTGAGGTATGCCTGTATTGCTATGAACGTTCCCCTTAGCACTGCTTTTACAGTGTCCCATAGGTTTTGGGTTGTTGACTTTTCATTTTCATTCATTTTTACTCATATTTTGATTTTGTTTTTTATTTACTCTGTGATTTGTTGGTTATTGAGAACTGTGTTTTTTAGCCTCCATATGTTGGAATTTTTTATAGTTTTTTTTTTTTTCTTTTTTCCTGCTCAGTACAGTTCAGTCATTCAGTCATGTCCAACTCTTTGTGATCCCATGAATTGCAGCATGCCAGGACTCTCTGTCCATCACCAACTCCCAGAGTTCACCCAAATTCATGTCCATCGAGTTGATGATGCCATCCAGCCATCTCATCCTCTGTCGTCCCCTTCTCCTCTTGCTCCCAAACCCTCCCAGCATAAGGGTCTTTTCCAATGAATCAACTGTTCACATGAGGTGGCCAAAGTATTGGACTTTCAGCTTCAGCATCAGTCCTTCCAATGAACACCCAGGACTGATCTCCTTTAGGATGGACTGGTAGAATCTCCTTGCAGTCCAAGGGACTCTCAAGAGTCTTCTCCAACACCACAGTTCAAAAGAAGTATGTCAAGGCTGTATATTGTCACCCTGCTTATTTAACTTATATGCAGAGTATATCATGAGAAATGCTGGACTGGAAGAAGCACAAGCTGGAATCAAGATTGACAGGGAAAATATCAGTAACCTCAGATATGCAGACGACACCACCCTTATGGCAGAAAGTGAAGAGGAACTAAAAAGCCTCTTGATGAAAGTGAAAGTGGAGAGTGAAAAAGTTGGCTTAATGCTCAACACTCAGTAAATTCTTCAGTGCTAAGCTTTCTTCACAGTCCAACTCTCACATTCATACATGACCACTGGAAAAACCATAGCCTTGACCTTTGTTGGCAAAGTAATGTCTCTGCTTTTCAATATGCTATCTAGGTTGGCCATAACTTTCCTTCCAACGAGTAAGCGTCTTTTAATTTCATGGCTGCAGTCACCATCTGCAGTGATTTTGGAGCCCCAGAAATAAAGTCTGACACTGTTTCCCCATTTATTTCCCATGAAATGATGGGACCAGATGCCATGATCTTCGTTTTCGGAATGTTGAGCTTTAAGCCAACTTTCACTTTCACTCTCCACTTTCACTTTCATCAAGAGGCTTTTTAGTTCCTCTTCACTTTCTGCCATAAGGGTGGTGTCATCTGTATATCTAAGGTTATTGATATTTCTCCCGGCAATCTTGATTCCAGCTTGTGCTTCTTCCAGCCCAGCGTTTCTTATGATATACTCTGAATATAAGTTAAATAAGCAGCGTGACAATATACAGCCTTGACGTACTGCTTTCCCTATTTGGAATCAATCTGTTGTTCCATGCCCAGGTCTAAGTGTTGCTTCCTGACCTGCATATAGGTTTCTCAAGAGTCATGTCAGGTGGTCCGGTATTCCCATCTCTTTCAGAATTTTCCACAGTTTATTGTGATCCACACAGTCAAAGGCTTTGGTGTAGTCAATAAAGCAGAAATAGATGTTTTTCTGGAACTCTCTTGCTTTTTCCATGATCCAGCGGATGTTGGCAATTTGATCTCTGGTTCCTCTGCCTTTTCCAAAACCTGCTTGAACATCTGGAAGTTCACGGTTCATGTACTGCTGAAGTCTGGCTTGGAGAATTTTGAGCATTACTTTACTAGCGTGTGAGATGATACGGTAGTTTGAGCATTCTTTGGCATTGCCTTCCTTTGTGATTGGAATGAAAACTGACCTTTTCCATTCCTGTGGCCACTACTGAGTTTTCCAGATTTTCTGGCATATTGAGTGCAGCAGTTTCACTGCATCATCTTTCAGGATTTGAAATAGCTCAACTGGAATTCCATCACCTCCACTAGCTTTGTTCATACTGATGCTTCCTAAGGCACACTTGATTTCACATTCCAGGATGTCTGGCTCTAGGTGAGTGATCACACCATCGTGATTATCTTGGTCATGAAGATCTTTTTTGTACTAGATCTAATAGATAGAGTGCTTGATGAACTATGGACAGAGGTTCATGACACTGTACAGGAGACAGGGATCAAGACCATCCCCATGGAAAAGAATTGCAAAAAAAGCAAAATGGCTGTCTGGCGAGGCCTTACAAATAGCTGTGCAAAGAAGAGAAGCGAAAAGCAAAGGAGAAAAGGAAAGATACAAGCATCTGAATGCAGAGTTCCAAAGAATAGCAAGAAGGGATAAGAAAGTCTTCTTCAGCCATCAATACAAAGAAATAGAGTAAAACAACAGAATGGGGAAGACCAGAGATCTCTTCAAGAAAATTAAAGATACCAAGGGAACATTTCATGCAAAGATGGGCTTGATAAAGGACAGAAATGGTATGGACCTAACAGAAGCAGAAGATATTAAGAAGTGGTGGCAAGAATACACAGAACTGTTTTTTTTTTTTCCCTGTAGTTGATATCTAATCTTACTGCATTGCGATCCAAAAAGATGCTTGGAAGATTTCAATTTTATTGAATTACCAAGGCTAGATTTATGGCCCAGGATGTGGTCTATCTTGGAGATGGTTCCATGTGCCCTTGAGAAAAAGTGACATTCATTGTTTTGGGGTGAAATGTCCTGTAGATATCAATTAGGTCTAACTGATCCATTGTAGCATTTAAAGTTTGTGTTTCCTAGCTAATTTTCTGTTTAGTTGATCTATCCATAGGTGTGAGTGGGGTATTAAAGTCTCCCACTCTTATTGTGTTACTGTTAATTTCCCCTTTCAGACTTGTTAGCATTTGCCTTACATATTGTGGTGCTCTTATGTTGGATGCATATATATTTATAATTATTATATCTTCCTCTTGGATTGATCCTCTGATCATGATGTAGTGTGCTTGTCTCTTTTCACAACATTTATTTCAAAGTCTGTTTTATCTGATATGAGTATTGCTACTCCTGCTTTCCTTTGGTCTCCATTTGTGTGAAATATCTTTTTCCAGCCCTTCACTTTCAGTCTGTATGTGTCCTTGTTTTGAGATGGGTCTCTTCTAGACAGCATATATAGGGGTCTTTTTTTTTTTTTTAATCCATTCAACCACTCTTTGTCTTTTGATTGGGGCATTCAACCCATTTACATGTAAGACAATTATTGATAAGTATGATCTGCTTGCCATTTACTTTGTTGTTTTGGGTTTAAGTTTATACACCTTTTCTGTGTTTCCTGTCTAGAGAAAATCCTTTAGCATTTGTTGGAGAGCTGGTTTGGTGGTGCTGAACCCTCTCATCTTTTGCTTGTCTGTAAAGCTTTTGATTTCTCCTTCATATTTGAATGAGATCCTAGCTGGGTATAATAATCTGGGCTGTAGGTTATTTTCTTTCATAACTTTAAGTATGTCCTGCCATTTCCTTCTGGGCTGAAGAGTTTCTCTTGAAAGATCAGCTTCTATCCTTATGGGGATCCCCTTGTGGGTTATTTGTTGTCTTTCCCTTTCTGCTTTTAATCTTTGTTAATTTGATTAATATGTATCTTGGGGTGTTTCACCTTGGGTTTATCCTGTTTGGGACTCTCTGGGTTTCTTGGACTTGGGTGACTGTTTCCTTCCACCTTTTAGGGAAGTTTTCTACTATTATCTCCTCATGTATTTTCTCATGGTCTTTTTTTTTTTTTTTTTTTTTTTTTGTCTTCTTCTTCTGGAACTCCTATGATTCAAATGTTGGGGCATTTGACATTGTCACAGAGGTCCCTGAGGTTGTTATCATTTCTTTTAATTCTTTTTTTGTCTCTGCTTCATTTATTTCAACCATTCTATCTTATACCTCACTTATCCTATCTTCTGCCTCTGTTATTCTACTGTTAGTTCCCTGCAGAGTGCTTTTGATCTCATTTATTGCTATATTCATTATTGATTGACTATTTTTTTATTTCTTCTAGGTCCTTGTTAAACATTTCTTGCATCTTCTCAATCTTGCCTCAGGCTATTTATATGTAACTACTATTTTTTTCACGATTTTTGGATCATTTTTACTATCATTATTCTGAGTCTTTTCCAAGTAGACTCCCTATCTCCTCCTTTTTTGTTTGGTTTGGTAGCCATTTATCATGTTCCTTTACCTGCTGAGTATTTCTTTGCCTTTTCATCTTGTTTAGATTGCTGTGTTTGGGGTGGTTTTTTCTGTATTCTGGCAGTTTGTTGTTCCTCTTTATTGTGGAGGTTCTTCCTTGTGGCTGGGGTTGAATGAGTGGCTTGTCAAGGTTTCCTGGTTAGGGAAGCTTGTGTGGTGTTCTGGTGGGTGGAGCTGGATTTCTTCTATCTGTAGTGCAATGAAGTGTCCAGTAGTGAGTTTTGAGATGTCTGTGGTTTTGGTGTTACTTTGGGCAGCCTGTCTATTGAAGTTCAGGGCTATGTTACTGTGTTGCTGGAGAATTTGTGTGGTATGACTTGCTCTGGAACTTGTAAGCCCTAAAACTGAATGCAAGAAGAAGAAGAAGAAAAAAAACTTCATTGTATATCAAATTAGAAAACATTACCACATAGAAATCATTAAAGTAACTTATTTATTTATTTTTAATTGATTGATGAGTGCTTTACACTTGGTTTGATTTCTGTCATACATCAACATGAATTAACCATAGGTGTACATATGTCCTCTCCTTCTTGAATCTCCCTCCCACCTGCCACCCTTTCCTACCAGTCTATGTTATTGCAGAGCCCCAATATGAGTTTTCTGAGTCCTACAGCAAATTTCCATTGGCTATCTATATACATATGTTAGTGTATATGCTTCCATGCTATGCTCATTGCACTCTAATTCTGTACCCTTAAGATAAAATAACTACAACAAATATTGAAAAAAATTTATTGCTTAATTTTTAGTAGTGATATTGATACAATACTGATCCCAAAACTATTTTGTGTAAGCTACATAATTTTGTGTGTATTGTATGAGTAAATATGCTGATAATTTTAGGAATCAAGTGTCTCATATTTGGTAAATGCAAAATGGGGAACAAGTGGAAGGAGTCTGTGATATAATTTTAAATAGAGTTACTAGTTAAACCTATGATTTAAACACACACACACAAACACACACACATACATACATATTTTCCAGATTTTTTCTACTGAAAGGAGCTTACAAGTAATAACACTGCAGTAGCAATGAGCACACTTATTGACTATATCTTTATTTCTAAGTATCATTATCCACAAAAAGGATCCAAGGCTCTTTGTAGCAATAACTGACCTTACGTTGGGACAGAAAAAGAACAAAGTGATTCTGGAACATCTAACTGTATTAAAAAGCAAGGAAGTGCTTACAGACTATGGACTATTGGGACATATGAAAGGATATAGGAATTAGCTTTCAGGGTACTCACAACCTAGATAGCATATTGAAAAGCAGAGACATTACTTTGCCAACAAAGTTCGTCTAGTCAAGGCTATGATTTTTCCTGTGGTCATGTATGGATGTGAGAGTTGGACTGTGAAGAAGGCTGAGCGCCGAAGAATTGATGCTTTTGAACTGTGGTGTTGGAGAAGACTCCTTAGAGTCCCTTGGACTGCAAGGAGAGCCAACCAGTCCATTCTGAAGGAGATCAGTCCTGGGATTTCTTTGGAAGGAATGATGCTAAAGCTGAAACTCCAGTACTTTGGCCACCTCATGCGAAGAGTTGATTCATTGGAAAAGACCCTGATTCTGGGAGGGATTGGGGGCAGGAGGAGAAGGGGACGACAGAGGATGAGATGGCTGGATGGCATCACTGACTCGATGGACGTGAGTTTGAGTGAACTCCGGGAGTTGGTGATGGACAGGGAGGTCTGGCGTGCTGTGATTCATGGGGTCGCAAAGAGTTGGACACGACTGAGCAACTGATCTGATCTGATCAGATCAATTGAGACATTAAAATGATGGTAAACTGTGACATTAAAACTGTGACATTAACAACAAGTGAAGTTGCTCAGTCGTGTCTGATTCTTTGTGACCACATGGACTGTAGCCCACCAGGCTCTTTCATCCATGGAATTTTCTAGGCAAAAGTAATGGAGTGGATTGCCATTTCCTTCTCCAGGGGATCTTCCCGACCCAGGGATTGAACCTTGCAGGCAGATGCTTTACCCTCTGAGTCACCAGGGAATCCCAAAATGATGGTTCAGTTCAGTTCAGTCACTCAGTCGTGTCCGACTCTTTGCACCCCCATGAATTGCAGCAAGCCAGGCCTCCCTGTCCATCACCAACTCCCGGCATTCACTCAAACTCAAGTCCATTGAGTCGATGATGCCATCCAGCCATCTCATCTTCTGTCATCCCCTTCTCCTCCTGCCCCCAATCCCTCCCAGCATCACAGTCTTTTCCAATGAGTCAACTCTTTGCAAGAGGTGGCCAAAGTATTGGAGTTTCAGCTTTAGCATCATTCCTTCCAAAGAACACCCAGGGATGATCTCTTTTAGAATGGACTGGTTGGATCTCCTTGCAGTCCAAGGGATTCTCAAGAGTCTTCTCCAACACCAGAGTTCAAAAGCATCCATTCTTGGGCACTCAGCTTTCTTCACAGTCCAACTCTCACATCCATACATGACCACTGGAAGAACCATAGCCTTGACTAGATGGACCTTTGTTGGCAAAGTAATGTCTCTGCTTTTAAATATGCTATCTAAACTGGTCATAATGATGGCAATGGACTTTAAAACCCATTTAATTAATTAAGAGTCCATAAGTATTAAAAAACAAGAAGGAAAATAGAGAAATATGTTCCTTACAGAAGAATGCTAGTTAGGTAATAAATGTCTAAAAAAAAATTAGAAAAAAATCAGTGTTATATATTTCCTAATATAATATTGATTCATTGACTATTGTAATATTGAATCAGTACTGAATCTTCCCACAAATATCATTACTGAATGCTTAAAGAATTGGATGAAATCTTGTTGTGAAATAGGATATTCATGGACGTGTATTATCACCCCACAGATAACTTATTAATGGAAGTTAGTTAGTTAGGAGCTCTCTAATGAAGAGCTGTGGTGGACATCTCTTAACTAAGGTGATCAAACCAATAACAAAATGAATTCAGCTGTTATGCTTCCTGATGTGATGCAGTGGAAAATACACAGTACCACCAACATAGATTTCTTGTTTAAAACATGTAGTCTGAATCACATTATGAGGAAACTGATAATTCCAGACTGTGGGATATACAAGCAAATGCTCTGGATTATTTAAAAAGGTCAATGTCATGAAAGACAAAGTCAGAGAGATTGCTCCATATTAAAGGAGACTAAAGATACATGACAATCAAAGTTTCAGTGATTGGATCCAATACAGGATTTAAACAAAAACAGGTATGAAGGACATATTTGAGAAAAAGTGAGAAGTTAAAAATAGACTATACAACTGAAAATTTCATCAGTATTAAATTCATTTGAGAGTGATAATAATATTGTGGTTATGTAGAAAAATGTCTTAGGCTTTAGAAGATACATGCTAAATGCCTACTTACACAGGGCGAATGTCTGCAACATACTTTCAAAGGACTCAGAAAGAAAAAGGATATGTAGAGGAAAGGAGGGAAAGGAGGATAGAGGGAGAAAACAGGAAGAGAGGGAGGATAAAGAGAAGAAAAGGGAAGGGAAGAGAAAGGAAAGAGAATAGAATGAGACAGAACAAAGGCAACAAACATAATGTACAGTTATAGTTTCCTTTCATGTCACATTTAAACAGAGAGGAATTCTTGCAAAACAAAATTATTTAGATAAAAATAGCTAAGCTCTATTGTTTAAAGCATTAACTAGACCTAAATTAACTGGCATCTTGCTGATTTCTATAATCTAATCCACTTTATATTTGATTTCAGCAAATCTAGCGATTTTTTTTTTTATAAGTTCTGGCAGTATTCATTGCCTACAGGAACAAAAAAAAAAAAAGAGTGTTGAACACCAGACTTGGAATATGTGTGTGTGTATGCTCAATCCTGTTCCACTCTTTGCAACCCCACAGACTGTAGCCTATCAGGCTCCTCTGTCCCTGGGATTTCCCAGGTGAGAATACTGGAGTGGGTTACATTTCCTACTTCTGGGGATCTTCGCGACCCAGGGATTGAACCCTCATCTCTTGCATATCCTGCATTAGCAGGAGGATTTTTTTTTTTTTTTTTTTACCACTGAGTCACCTGGGAAGCCCTAAGGAGAGGGAATTTTCCAGACTTTTTGTCCTTTTGTTTCTCCTTCTTTTATTTGAAACAGCTGGGGAAAAGTCAGTGATGCCATTCAGTCATCAAGTTGTGTCTGACTCTTTACAACAACCTCATGTACTGTACAACAGCAGTCTCCTCTGTCTTTCACTATTTCCTGGAGTTTGCTCAAACTCATGGTCATTGAGTTGGTGATGCTATCTAACCATCTCATCCTCTGTCATCCCCTTCTCTATTTGCCTTCAGTCTTTCCCAGTGTCAGGGTCTTTTCCAATGAGTCAGCTGTTTACATCAGGTGGCCAAAGTATTGAAGCTTCAGCTTTAGCATCAGTCCTTCAAATGAATGGGTTTTCCTGGTAGCTCAGGAAAAGCATCTGCCTGAAATGTGGGAGACCTGGGTTCGATCCTTGGGTTGGAAAGATCCCCTGGAGAGGTAAATGGCAATCCACTCCAGTATTCTTGCCTGGAAAGAGTAGCCTGGTAGGCTACAGTCCATGGGATTGCAAAGAGTTGCACACAACTGAGCAACTTCACTTCAAATGAATATTCAGGTTTGGTTTCCTTTAAGACTAACTCGTTTGATCTCCTTGCTGTCTAAGGGACTCTCAAGAGTCTTCTCCAGCACCACCATTCGAAAGCATCAATTCTTCAGTGCTCAGGCTTTTTTATGGTCCAATTCTCACATCCATACATGAATACTGTAAAAACCATAGCTTTGACTATATAGACCTTTGTTGCCAAAGTGATGTCTGTACTTGTTAATATGCTGTATAAGTTTGTCAGAGCTTTCCTTCCAAGAAGAAAGAGTCTTTTAGTTTCGTGGCTACAGTTTCAGTCCACAGTGATTTTCAAGGCCAAGAAAATAAAGTCTGTCACTGTTTCCATTGTTTCCCCATCTATCTGCCATGAAGTGATGGGAAGGGATTCCATGATCTTAGTTTTCTGAATATCGAGTTTTAAGCCAGCTTTTTCACTCTCTCCTCTTTCACCTTCATCAAGAGTCTCTTCACTTTCTGCCATAAGAGTGGTATCATTTGCGTATCTGAGGTTGTTGATATTTCTCCTCACAATCTTTTTTTTTGTTGTTTTTTATGTGTAATTTTCTTTTATTAATATTTTTTCAAACTTTAAACTTTTTATTTTGCATTGGGGTGTAGATGAAAAGTCCCTGATGCTTGGAAAGATTGAGGGCAAAAATGGAAGAGGGTTTCAGAAGATGAGATGGCTGGATAACATCACCGATGCAATGGAATGAACTTGGGCAAACTTTGGGAGATGGTGAGTGTGGAGAGAGAGCAAATTAGCCAATATGATGTGCTCAGGCTCTCTTGCCCCATGTTTTCTAAATAATAACTATGTAACAGCTGAGATCATTCATAGCACTGTGCATGTGCATCACAAGGTTTATGTAACAGCTCAGATCACTTATATCACTGCACATGCACCTCAGGTACTTGCTTGGCCATGGGCTACTTTGTGCTGTGCTCGTATATCAGCTCCACATAGAAATCAGCAGCATTTACTACTGCATCACAGCTGTGTCCATTGGGTCAGTCATGAGCGGAGAAAATATAGGGTGTCTGTTTTTATGGCAGTATGTCAGCCAGGAGAGAGACTGTGTTATGGCTGCTGTGCCATCCAGAGAAGAATAAATGTGTCTGCAGTTCTTACAGATCCTCATATTTTGCTCCAGCCTTTAGCTCATGCCTTGGCTACCCTGTGTTCAGTGAATAGTGTGAACAGTGAGATACAGCAAGACAATTTGCATTACAAACAGGATGAACAGCAATACAATTGTCATAGTTAGCAGGATACCCAGTGGGTAGGAAAGCCTGAGCCTTCACTGGATGGAAGAAGCCAGTGGCCACAACATAGTATGTGGTACCATGTGGCTGCAATCCTCCTGGCATGGGCTCTAGTGGAAGACTGGGAAGTGGTTGATGGATCACCAAATAGCATTGAAAAGGCACTACAGGAAGTGAGTTCCCACCACTGGCATCATGGGGTGGATTTTCCTGACTGCTCTGAATGCAAATATGGATGGTGCTCTCTGTGATGCCACACCAGTGCACAATGTGCAGAGATGCCTGGAAGAACTAGAGCAATATAGATTGGCATTAGAGCAAGAACCCCATGGCCCTGAAGATCCCAGCATCTTTAACAGTGAGATGGTAAATGATGGTGATGATGAACAATATGACTGTGGGTCCCTGCTTGTCAGAAAGGCCTGTTGTGCAGCTAAGTGAATCATGAGTAGCCTATGGCCTGGGGGGTGCATCCTCAAGGGGCTTCCATGTGACTGAGTTCATGACATATCGACCATATACTCCAGCAGAGTTGGTAAACTTGGGTAAGCAATTTTGGCAAAAGCAAGGGGAAACCTTCACAGCTTGGCTTTTGCAACTCTGGGACACAGGGGTGGGCCTGGCACCTGTGGGAAGTTTTGTGGGTCCTTACTGAGAGAAGTAGAGGGATGGCATGTGAGACGCCATTTTGAAAGTGTGAAGACCCTAAAGGACAAAGTGTAAAGACCCCTAAAAGGGCAGGGGCCCCATCCAGGTTATGCAAATGCAAATGTGGGCTGATTTGTGCAAAGGTATACTATAAAGGCTGTGTCCTATGTAGAATATCGTATTGTAAGCATTGTGTTCTATGATGAGTATACTGCAAAGGCTGTGTCCTATGATAGAGATTGTAATGTAAAGGCTGTGTCTTCTGATGTAGGTTTAGAACAGAATACTGTAAAGGCTGTGTCCAATGATGTAGATCGCACTGTAAAGGCTGTGTCTTATGATGTAGACAGTGTACTATAAAGGCTGTGTCCTCAGATATTAAAAAGTGTAATCATGTGTGTGGACTATAAACACCCAAAAGATCCCGTCCTTGAAGGGGTGGACCTGGCACCTCTAGTGGGGTTTGCAGGTCCTTAATAAAAAATTCCGCAGGAGTGGCGTTGCACTTGTGGAGGCTTCCCTGTAATTTCACAAGGACAGATGGTGGCATGGACTTTGCTGTGAAAGATAAAGGCACTCCACATTCAGTGGGTGGCTCTTCTAGCCCTATGAAGACAGGTAGGTTTCTTGGGAGACAGGTAAGGTAGTCTGGTATTCCCATCTCTTTAAGTATTGTAAACAATTTGTTGTGATCCACATGGTCAAAGTATTTAGCATAGTCAATGAAGCAGAAACAGTTGTTTTATATGGAATTCCCTTGCTTTTTCCATGATTCAACAAATGTTGGCAATGTGATCTCTGGTTCCTCTGCCTCTTCAAAGCCCAGATTGTAAATCTTGAACTTCTCAGTTGACATACTGCTGAAGTCTAGCTTGAAGGACTTTGAGCATGACCTTGCTGACATGTGAAATGAGCACAACTTTATGGTAGTTTGAACACTTTTTGGCATTGCCTTTCTTTGGGATTGAAATGAAAATGGGACCTTTTCCAGTCCTGTGGACAGAGTTTTCCAAATTTGTTGACAAATTGAGTGCAACACTTTAACAGCATCTTTTAGGATTTGAGATAGCTCAGCTGGAATTCCATCACCTCCACTAGCTTTGTTCGTAGTAATGCTTCCTAAGGCCCACTTGACTTTGCACTCCAGGATGTCTGACTCTAGGAGGGTGACCATACTATCATGTTTATCTGGGTTATTAAGACCTTTCTTTTTTTAGTTCTTCCGTGTTTTCTTGCCATGTCTTCTTAATCTCTTCTGCTTCTGTTAGGTTCATACTCTTTCTGTCCCTTACTGTGCCCATCCTTGCATGAAATGTTTCCTTGGTGTCTCCAATTTTCTTGAAGAGATCTTTAGTCTTTCCCAGTCTGTTGCTTTCCTCTATTTCTTTGCATCGTTCATTTAAGAAGGCTTTCTTATCTCTCCTTGCTATTCTTTGGAACTCTGAATTCAGTTGGGAATATCTTTTCCTTTCTCCCTGGCCTTTCATTCTTTTCTTTCCACAGCTGTTTGTAAAGCCTCCTCAGACAACCATGGGCCTTCCATTTATTTTTCTTTGGGATGGTTTTGGTCACCACCTTCTGTACAATATTATGAGCCTTTGTCTATCAGATCTAATTCCTTGAATCTTTGATTTAGGTCATACCATAGTGGCCTAGTGATTTTCCATACTTTCTTCAATTTAAACCTGAATTCTGCAAAAAGGAGCTCATGATCTGAGCCACAATTAGCTCCAGGTCTTGTTTATTTACTGACCATATAGAGCTTCTCCATCTTCAGGTGCAAATAATATAATTAATCTGATTAGATATTGACCATTTTGTGATGTCCATGTGTAGAGTCATCTCTTATGTTTTTGGAAGAGGGTGTTTGCTATGACCAGTGTGTTCTCTTGACAAAAATCTGTTAGCCAAAAGTGCCTATTCCAGGTATCTCTTGGCTTCTGACTTTTGCATTCCAATACCCTATGATGAAAATGACATCTTTTTTGGTGTAAGTTTTAGAAGATGTTGTAGGTCTTCATAGAACCAGTAGGCTTCAGCTTCTTCGGCATCAGTGGTTGGATCATAAACTTGGATTGCTGTGATGTTGAATGGTTTGCCTTGGAAACCAAGATCATTCTGTGTTTTTTGGGATTGCACCCAAGTACTGCATTTCAGACTGCTTTGTTGACTGAGGGCTACTCCATTTCTTCTAAGGTATTCTTTCCCATAGTAGTAAATATAAATGGTCATATAGTTTTGCCTTTTTCATACTGTCCATGGAGTTCTCTAAGTAAAAATAGTGGAATGAGCTGCTATTTCCTTCTCCAGTGGATCACTTTTTTTCAGAACTCTTCACTGGGTTTCCCTGGTGGCTCAGATGGTAAAGAATCTGCCTGCAATGCAGGGTTCAAACCCTGGGTTGCGAGGATCCCCTGGAGGAGGGCATGGAAACCCACTCCAGTATTCTTGCATGGAGAATCCCCATGGACAGAGGAACCTGGCAGATATAGTGTCATAGAGTCGGATGTGACCAAGCACAGCACAGCACATTTCTTATGTTGAGATCTATTTTGGGCTTCCCTGGTAGCTCACGGAGTAAAGAATCCACATGTAATGCAGGAGACCCCATTTCAATTCCTGGGTCAGGAAGATCCTGTGGAGAAGGGATAGGCTACCCACTCCAGTATTTTTGGGCTTCCCTAGTAGCTCAGATGGTAAAGAACCTGCCTGCAAGGTGGGATACTCAGGTTCAATCCCTGGGTTGGGAAGATCTCCTGGAGGAGGGCATGGCAACCTACTCCAGTATTCTTGCCTGGAGAATCCCCATGGATATTCCATGGGGTCACAAAGTTGGACACGACTGAGCAACTAAGCACACTTCACTATGACCCATGTGTCTTGGGTGGCCCAGCATGGCATGGCTCATAGCTTCACTGAGTATGCAACCCCTGTCACCATGTCAATGCTGTGATCCATGAAGGGGTGGGAAAAAGTATCTATGGCTAAAAAGAGCAAGTAAGAATGCTGGCAAAGTAAAAACCCTGCCAACGTTTGATGGTATTTTAAAGAGGTCCTTTTATTAAATATAAATTTAAATCTCCACTGAAGCAATATCACACTGTGCAAACAACAGTGAAATATACTGCTGAACAGCAGGCATTTATGTGGTGCTTTTATCTGTAGTGGTCACATTAGTCACTTTACTGATGGACCATTTAAAAAAGTGTCTTTTTTTGTTGTTTGTTTGTTTGTTTTTTTTTGGTAACTGCCTGATTTAAAAAGTTGACATTAGTTAGCCACACAGTAAATCACAGAATGTCGCTTAACATGGAGATAATAGATTGCTTTATATGCCTTCATAGACTTGAGATCACTACAATCTAGACTTATGATTTTTATTGTGCCATCACCAGAGGGTTATTATGAAAACAACACAGGGGGATTTTATTTTTTTTCCATGAGTCACATCACCTTCATCAGCTTGACTAAGATGTGTCCAGATGTTGTTTTCTTTATGTTTATCTTGCTTGGGGCTGCTTTAGCATCCTGGATTTTATAAGTTGGTGTTTTTCATCAAATTTGTGTGGTTTTCATGTTTTTTCAAATGTTTTTTTCCTAGCTCAGAATGACTCTCTTTTCACATATTTTCGTTTAGCCTATTTATAACACCTGATATCTTTGCTGAGTCTGGGACTCTGCAGATGGTCTCATACTGTACATGTGTAGTCCAGTCTATAAGCTATGGAAGGTTCCCCAAACTGTATCTAGGGTTCTTTTTCTGCACATTCCCTTCTAATTCAATGTTCCTCCCCACAGATTTCCAATACTTTATATGCCCCAACCTCTGATCTCTGACCTCAACTCATTGTTACCCTTGTGTACTATATGACCTCCAACTACCTGTGCTCCTGCTAGAAAATTGTCCCCAGGCAGAGAACTGGGCCAAAATAAATTCACCCTGTGAGTTTCCCTTCTCTCAGGATCATGGTTGTTTATTGCCTGTTGGCCAGATTGACAACAGTTGCTTTGAATGTGTTGTCTAGTTTTATAACTCTTTATAGTGGGAGGGCTAGTCTGGTACCAAGTAGAAGCAAACTATTTGCTTCAGAGTTAGAAGCAAAAAGTCCTCAAATATGGTTATTTAATACATGATTTTGTCCAACATCGACCTTGTTTAATATCCTAAGTATGGGAAGGATAGATATATTTTCCTCTCAGTTTCCCTGGGGTAAAGAGAGAAAAAAATGGAAAGTGAAAACTAAATAATATATAATATGTATTAAGCAGTTGCTATGACCTGTTACTATTCTAAGTCGTTTACACATGTAACTCATTTGATCTTTATGATACACCTATGAAGTAGATACTATTCTTATTTTCATGTTACATAGGGAATCTAAGGACAGAAAAGTGAAATAATTTGCCTAAGGCCACAGCCTCTTAAGTGGTTGAGTCAGGATTCAAATCTCACCAGTCTTACTTCAGAGTTCATATTCTTAATCATTATTCCATATTAGCTTGATAAAACAGGAAGTGAAAACAGTCATTGCAACTTCAGGTGCATATCCCATTTTGTATTAAAAAGAAACACATTGTGAATAAGTTTAAGACTGGTTTCTTTGGATGTGATTTTTTATCTACATACTTCTTTGCATACAACATTGCTGTGAATTTCTAGGACCTCTCTTTATTCCTATATATTACTGCCAAAGAAATGTTACATAATACTTCCACATCTATATGCATATTGAACTATTTCACTTGTTCCTGTCAAGAATAACTAAGCATTTAACACCCTTTTCTACAGTTACCAAACTAGAAAATATTGAGATTAAAATGCTCCTGGAATCTAATCACACAGTCAGAATATCAACATCACAGTCAGAATACACTAGTGGATGTCACTTGTAAATAAAAAGCATTTGTAACATGCATTATCAATGGATAAATGATCTCAATTAATAATGGATCTCAATGAAAATATTACTCTTGCGATTTGTTGCTAGAATTTTAATCACATGATGCAATATATCATATATATAAAATGGAGTGATGCACAATATGTGTTACAAAACCTCTAAGCCAAAAACACAAAATTGCCCATTTTCACAGTATAAGGTCAAACTTACAACAAACGTGGACACATAATCACTAACTAAAACATGGATAAGGTAAATGATTAAGTTTGCATAGCTCTTCATAATGGCTAACACCTGCTCTTAGTGGAAAATTCCAGTCCTGAAGTCACATTTCATAATGGAATCTCTTAATCCCTGCTGAGTTTGAATTAGGCTATTCAAACTAGGGAGTGAGAGTTGTTAAAGTATACGTGATAGAGGGCAAAATGACTATAATACTCAATTTTTCATAAACTAACTGCTTCCTATAATCTCTTATACTGGAGTTAGGTTATAGTAATCTTATTCTTGTCATGTTATTATTATTCACTTACTAACATTCACAGTGTTTCACATTTTAATGTGTTCTATTTTGTCAATTCAGTCATAGTTTGAGCTACTAATCTTCTTAAGCAAAGGCAATAGAGTGGGAATTTTTCTTGCAGAATCCTTAGAAGTTATTTATTGCTCTTTGAAGTGATCACATTACTAACAAGTTGAAAAGCATTAGTTGTAATGTTAAGGAATAATGCAGCCCTGAAAACATGGAATATAACCAGGAGACATCAGCAACAGCTGACAGTGTGGATGGGAAAAGGGGTCCATGTTCATATTTGTGATGAAGAGTTAAGTGCCATTATGCTAAACTCCAAAACCTTGTTGATATTATTATTCTTTTTTAATATAAACTTATTTATTTTAATTGGAGGTTAATTACTTTACAATTATTCTTATACTCTATTTACTTCAGAATAATTACATGACATTATTATGAATTAGTGAAAAGTCCAAATATTTAAAAATTTGGTCAGTAAATGCATCTTTACTAGATTTCTTTGATCATAGAAAGACAGTGATGGAAGGGGCCTTGAAATACCACATTTTGCAAACTGTTCATTTTACAGACGAAGAAAAATAAGGAACCCTGATCTAAATTCAGCAGTGGCCACAGGACTGGAAAAGGTCAGTTTTCATTCCAGTCCCAAAGAAAAGCAATGCCAAATAATGCTCAAACTACCACAAAATTGCACTCATCTCACATGCTAGTAAAGTAATGCTCAAAATTCTCCAAGCCAGGCTTCAGCAATACGTGAACTGTGAAATTCCAGATGTTCAAGCTGGTTTTAGAAAAGGCAGAGGAACCAGGGATCAAATTGCCAACATCTGCTGGATCATGAAAAAAGCAAGAGAGTTCCAGAAAAACATCTATTTCTGTTTTTTTGACTATGCCAAAGCCTTTGACTGTGTGGATCACAATAAACTGTGGAAAATTCTAAAAGAGTTGGGAATACCAGACCACCTGACCTGCCTCTTGAGAAATTTGTATGCAGGTCAGGAAGCAACAGTTAGAACTGGACATGGAACAACAGACTGGTTCCAAATAGGAAAAGGAGTACGTCAAGAATGTATATTGCCACCCTGCTTATTTAACTTATATGCAGAGTACATCATGAGAAGTGCTGGGCTGGAAGAAGCACAAGCTGGAATCAAGATTGCTGGGAGAAACATCAATAACCTCAGATATGCAGATGACATCACCCTTATGGCAGAAAGTGAAGAAGAACTAAAAAGCCTCTTGATGAAAGTGAAAGAGGAGAGTGAAAAAGTTGGCTTAAAACTCAACATTTAGAAAACGAAGATCATGGCATTTGGTCCCATCACTTCATGGGAAATAGATGGGGAAACAGTGTCAGACTTTATTTTTCTGGGCTCCAAAATCACTGCAGATGGTGACTGCAGCCATGAAATTAAAAGATGCTTACTCCTTGGAAGAAAAGTTATAACCAACCTTGATCGCATATTCAAAAGCAGAGACATTACTTTGCCAACAAAGAAAAGTCCGTCTAGTCAAGGCTACGGTTTTTCCAGTGGTCATGTATGGATGTGAGAGTTGGACTGTGAAGAAAGTTGAGCACAGAAGAATTGATGCTTTTTAACTGTGGTGTTGGAGAAGACTCTTGAGAATCCCTTGGACTGCAAGGATATCCAACCAGTCCATTCTGAAGGAGATCAGCCCTAGGTGTTCTTTGGAAGGAATGATGCTAAAGCTGAAATTCCAGTACTTTGGCCACCTTATGCGAAGAGTTGACTCATTGGAAAAGACTCTGTTGCTGGGAAGGATTGGGGGCAGGAGGAGAAGGGTACGACAGAGGATGAGATGGCTGGATGGCATCACTGACTCGATGGACATGAGTCTGAGTGAACTCAGGGAGATGGTGATGGACAAAGAGGCCTGGCGTGCTGCGATTCATGGGGTCGCAAAGATTTAGACACGACTGAGCGACTGAACTGAACTGAACTGATCTAAATTCACTCGTCCAAGATCTCACAGCAACTCACTGACAATGCATGACTAAATTAAAATCTGTCAACTCTCCATCAGTGCTATTCCGCTGCTGCTGCTGCTAATCACTTCAGTCGTGTCCGACTCTGTGCGACCCCATAGACGGCAGCCCACCACTACACCTCTCTATATCTTTCATGTGCCTAAAACAATGTCATGTAGAGGGCATTTGGGAACTACTTTTTGTTGTTGTTCAGCCACTCAGTAGTGTCTGACTCTGAAACCCTATGGACTGCAGCATGCCAGACTTCCCTGTCCTTCACTATCTCCTGGAGTTTGCTCAAACTCATGTCCGTTGAGTCAATTATGCCATCCAACCATCTCATCCTCTGTTATCTGCTTCTCCTCCTGCCTTTAATCTTTCCTAGCATCTGGAAAGCATCAGGGTCTTTTCCAATGAGTCAACTCTTCACATCATATGGTCAAAGTATTGGAGTTTCAGCTTCAGCACCAGTCCTTCCAATGAATATTCCTTTAGGATTGACCGGTTTGATCTCCTTGCTGTCCAGTTCAGAAGCTTCAGTTCTTCAGCGTTCAGCCTTCTTTATCGTCCAACTCTCACATGCATACGGAGCTACTGGAAAAATCATAGCTTTGACTTATATGGACATTTGTCGGTAAACTGATGTATCTGCTTTTTAAGACAATGTTTGGGTTTGTCATAGCTTTTCTTCTGAAGACCAACAGTCTTTTAATTTCATGGCTGCAGCCACCATCCACAGTGATTTTGGAGCCCAAGAAAATAAAGTCTGTCATTTTTTCCATTTAAAAAAAATGCAAAAGGGAACTACTTTACTCACTTTTATGAGGAAGAATTTTAATTAGATTTTTAAATCAGATTGACATTTTCAAGCGTGGAAGATTTTCTTTTAAATAGGTTATTGCCCTTGAAATATTTTTTTTTACTATTAATTTACTTAAAATAATCACCCTTTGTGAATAAAACCAAAATAACATTCAGCTCAATTCATGTCAGAATGATCTTAAAATACTAATTATTTGACTGTGAACTAATGAGGAATAATTATACTGGAATTTCACTATATCAAACAGTGATGAAAATAAACAGGCATTAGTTAGGGCTTGCATATTTATTTGGTATTATAAACAGGTGCTCATTGTAGGTAAATTTTTGCAAAAGTAAATAATACTATGTCATTTTTTCTTTTAAATAACTATGTTATTTTATCTTTTAAAATCTCATATTATTTTACATTGCCATAAATCTTTGACATCTTAGGTCATGATAAGTGATGAAAAATGTTTTCATTGTAGTCCTGTACTTTTGATCAATTTATCTTAAATTGAAATTCGCACAATTTTTGGAGCTGCACATGATGTACACAATCATAAAGCTAAACTAACATACATAAAGAAAACTACTTTCTGATTGGAAATGTATCTATACTTGCCAGAGTTGAAGAACAACAGTTTCACTCATTCTTTTACACATGAGTATATGTAAATATATATTAGAGTCTGGCATCATCTTAATCAGTTAATCCCCATGTTGACAGTGTATCTTTGTATGATATGAAAATTTTCCATATTAAATTTTTATATAAAAATGATCTGTTTTTCCGTTGTGTGCACAAAGAATAACCATGTTTCTGCTATCATGTCAATAATAGTTTTCAATAATAAGAGTGTTTACTAGCTCTTCAGCCTCTAAAAAAGAAAATGTGAACACAATGCCTTTGAGAGATATTTTCTGCTATTATAGCAACATTGCCAAGAAGCACAATAACTACCATGGCTGCCTTAAATGTGATTAAGTTGACACTTTCTGCTGCCATTCCTGTTTTAAAAGAAAGTCTCAGGACTTTTATTAATAAAATTTATTCCTTTAGCTTGATAAAAGATGTGGCTGTTGAAGAGAATTGTTCATATTTTTGAAAAGTAGTTGTGTGTGAAAAGCACTGATTTTAAGTATGTGAATGATAATTTACCTTGGATTTGTAAGGACTAGAGAGAAAATATTTTCATCCTCTGTCAAAGGGATATTTTCAGAAATTACTAGTTAATATAGTTGTCCATTCAGTTCAGTCACTCAGTCGTGTCTGACTCTTTGCAACCCCATGGACTGCAGTTTGCCAGACTTCCCTGTCCGTCACCAACTCTTGGAGCTTGCTCAAACTCATGTCCATTGAGTTGGTGATGCCATCCAACCATCTCATATAGCCATACACTTAAAAATAAAACTTTTTTAAACTCTATATTTTTTATTTTAATGTTTTTAATTGGAGGATAATTGCTTTATAATGTTGTATTAGTTTTTGCTGTGCTGCTGCTGCTGCTAAGTCACTTCAGTCGTGTCTGACTCTGTGCTACCCCATAGACGGCAGCCCACCAGGCTCCTCTGTCCCTGGGGTTCTCCAGGCAAGAACACTGGAGTGGGTTGCCATTTCCTTCTCCAAGTTTTTGCCGTACAACTATGTAAATCAGCTGTACATATACATATATCCCCTTCCTTTTGAGTCTCTCTTTAGCCATACACTTTTTTTCTTTCTTTTTTTTAACTTTTTATTTTGTCTTGGGGTATAGCTGATTAACAAAGTTGTGATAGTCTACTGTGAACAGCGAAGGGATTCAGCCATATACTTTCATGTATCCATTCTCCCCTAAATCCCCCACCATCCAGGCTGCCACATAACATTGAGAAGAGTCCCATGTGCTATAAGATAGGCCCTTGTTGGTTATCCATTTTAAATATAGCAGTGTGTACATGTCCATCCCAAACTCCCTAACTATCCCTTCCCCCTGGCAATCATAAGTTCTTTCTCTAACACTGTGAGTCTCTGTTTTGTAGGTAAGTTCATTTGTATCATTTCTTTCTAGACTCCACATATAAGGAATGTCATATGACATTTCTCCTTCTCTGTCTGATTTACTTCACTCAGTGTGACACACTTTAGGTCCATCCATATTACTCCAAATGGCCTTATTTCATTCTTTTAGTGGCTGAGTAATATTCCATTGTATATATGTATCACAACTTCTTTATACATTCCTCTGTCAATGGACCTTTGGTTTGCTTCCATGACTTGGCTATTGTAAATAGTGCTGCAAAGAACATTGGGATGCATATATCCTTTCAAGTCATTTTTTTTTTTCCTCTGGATATATATCCAGGAGTGGGATTGCATGGTCATATAGTAGCTCTATTTTTAGGTTTTAAGGACCCTCCATACTGTTCTCCATAGTGGCTGTGCCAATTTACATTCCCACCAACAGTGTGGGAGGGTTCCCTTCTCGCCTTACCTTCCCCACCATTTATTGTTTGTGGATTTTTCGATGCTAATATCTCATTGTAGCCTTGATTTGCATTTTGCTAATAACTAGTGATTCTGAACATCTTTTCATAGGCATATTGACCATCTGTATGTCTTCTTTGGAGAAATAGCTATTTAGGACTTCTGCCCACTGCTTTGAGTGGGTTGTTTGCTTTGATGCTGCTAAGCATCATGAGCTGTTTGTAAATTTTGGAAACTAATCTTTTATTGGTCACGTCACATGCAAATATTTTCTCCCCATCTGTGGGTTATCTTTTCATTTTGCTTATTGTTTCCTTTGCTAAGTAAAAGCTTTTGAGTTTGGCTATTTTTATTTCCATTCTTCAGTTCAGTTCAGTCACTGAGTCATGTCTGACTCTTCGTGACCCCATGAATCACAGCACGCCAGCCCTCCCTATCCATCACCAACTCCTGAAGTTTACCCAAACTCATGTCCATTGAGTTGGTGATGCCATCCAGCCATCTCATCCTCTGTCGTCCCCTTCTCCACCTGCCCTCAATCCCTTCCAGCATCAGGGTCTTTTCAACTGAGTCAACTCTTCACATGAGGTGGCCAAAGTACTGGAGTTTCACCTTCAGCATCAGTCCTTCCAATGAACACCCAGGACTGATCTCCTTTAGGAAGGACTGGCTGGATCTTCTTGAAGTCCAAGGACTCTCAAGAGTCTTCTCCAACACCACAGTTCAAAAGCATCAATTCTTCAGCACTCAGCTTTCTTCACAGTCCAACTCTCACATCCATACATGACCACTGGAAAAACAATAGCCTTGACTATGGTTGGCAAAGTAATGTCTCTGCTTTTGAATATGCTATCTAGGTTGGTCATAACTTTCCTTCCATGGAGTAAGCATCTTTTAATTTCATGGCTGCAGTCACCATCTGCAGTGATTTTGGAGCCCAGAAAAATAAAGTCAGCCACTGTTTCCACTGTTTCACCATCTATTTGCCATGAAGTGATGGGACCAGATGCCATGATCTTCATTTTCTGAATGTTGAGCTTTAAGCCAACTTTTCCATTCTCCTCTTTCACATTCATCAAGAGGCTTTTTAGTTCTTCTTCACTTTCTGCCATAAGGGTGGTGTCATCTGCATATCTGAGGTTAGTGCTATTTCTCCTGGCAATCTTGATTCCAGCTTGTGCTTCCTCCAGCCCAGCATTTCTCATGAAGTACTCTGCATATAAGTTAAATAAGCAGGATGATGATATACAGCCTTGATGTACTCCTTTTCCTATTTGGAAACAGTCTGTTGTTCCATGTCCAGTTCTGACTGTTGCTTCCTGACCTGCATGCAGATTTCTCAAGAGGCAGGTCAGGTGGTTTGGTATTCCCATCTCTTTCAGAATGTTCCACAGTTTACTGTGATCCACACAGTCAAAGGCTATGACTATCACACAGTCAAAGGCTTTGGCATAGTCAAAAATGCAGAAATAGATGCTTTTCTGAAACTCTCTTGCTTTTTCGATGATCCAGCCGATGTTGGTTGGCAATTTGATCTCTGGTTCCTCTGCCTTTTCTAAAACCAGCTTGAACATCTGGAATTTCATGGTTCACATATTGCTAAAGCCTGGCTTGGAGAATGTTGAGCATTACTTTACTAGTGTGTGAGATGAGTGCAGTTGTGCAGTAGTTTGAGCATTCTTTGGCATTGCCTTTCTTTGGGATTGGAATGAAAACTGACCTTTTCCAATCTTGTGGCCACTGATGAGTTTTCCAAATTGGCTGGCATATTGAGTGCAGCACTTTCACAGCATGATCTTTCAGGATTTGAAATAGCTTAACTGGCATTCCATCACATCCACTAGCTTTGTTCATATTGATGCTTTCTAAGGCCCACCTGACTTCACATTCCAGGATGTCTGGCTCTAGGTCAATGATCACACCATCGTGATTATCTTGGTCATGAAGATCTTTTTTTGTACAGTTCTTCTGTGTATTCTTGTCACCTCTTCTTAATATCTTCTGCTTATGTTAGGTCCCTACCATTTCTGTCCTTTATTGAGCCCATCTTTGCATGAAACGTTCCCTTGGTATCTCTAATTTTCTTGAAGAGATCTCTAGTCTTTCCCATTCTGTTGTTTTCCTCTATTT
Source organism: Bubalus kerabau (assembly GCF_029407905.1). Lineage (NCBI taxonomy): Eukaryota > Metazoa > Chordata > Mammalia > Artiodactyla > Bovidae > Bubalus > Bubalus kerabau. Next base: position 81,488,294 of record NC_073647.1, read on the forward strand.
CCTTGCATTGATCATTAAGGAAGGTTTTCTTACCTCTCCTTGCTATTTTTTGGAACTCTGCATTCAGATGCTTATATCTTTCCTTTTCTCCTTTGCTTTTTGCTCCTCTTCTTTTCACAGCTATTTGTAAGACCTCCTCAGGCAGCCATTTTGCTTTTTTTTTTTGCATTACTTTTTCTTGGGGATAGTCTTGATTCCTGTCTCCTCTACAATGTCATGAATCTCTGTTCATAGTTCATCAGGCACTCTGTCTATCAGATCTAGCCCCTTAAATCTATTTCTCACTTCCACTGTATTGTTATGGATTTGACTTAGGTCATACCTGAATGGTCTAGTGGTTTTTCCTACTTTCTTCAATTTAAGTCTAAATTTGGCAATAAGTAGAGTTCTTGATCTGAGCCACAGTCAGCTCCTGGTCTTGTTTTTGCTGACTGTATAGAGCTTCTCCATCCTTGGCTGCAAAGAATATAATCAATCTGATTTTGGTCTTGACTGCTGAGGTCCAGCCCCGGCTGATCCACGGTATTTGAAGCGGGGACGGCATCGGCGAGGATCAGGATGCAATAACTTCAATTAGATATTAAGTAGAGATATAAAGAGTAATAGAATGAGGATAGCTCAGCAGGAAAATTCAGTGGAGAAAAGAGGCTGAGTAGCTTGGTTTATGCGGGAGACCAATAAAACTTCAAGACAAGAAGTTTGCACCACTTATGTAGGCCGCAGGCGTCCTTCCGTTCTCCTGAAGGAGAGGAGACACTGAGGCCTCCCCAGTCGGATCTTAGAAGCCCAGGCATAATTAGTAAGCATGGCGGGTTCCGTGCTCCAGATGGAGACTCAGCCAAAGTTTGAGAGAGAGAGAGAGACATGGGGAGACCAGTCTTTCGAGGAACTGATCCCAATTCTTTATTTTCCATGGTCTACTTTTATACATTGAGATGTTATGCAAAAGTCACATGGGGTCAGTAGTCCTGACTTTTATCAAAGTCAGGTGCTTCATACAAATGTATATAGAGGTCTTAGGGGTGTTACATCATCTTCTGGCCAGGGGGCCTGCTGACAATTTATGACCCTCTCCTTGTGACAGCGGTCAGTCAACCAGGACATTTATTTCTCCAGGGGTGATTATTCTTAAAACAGATGCCACTCAAATAAAGTTACATTCCTATAGGGTGAGGGTGTAGTGGGTTTTAATTAAGGAAAGAATTTACTTAGCCTAAGGTCTAACATGATTAATATCAAAGGTTAATACTTATTTCTTCTATATATTCATTAATATGTGTAAGGGCAGGGGATGTGGAGACTTAGCAGTAAACATTGGCTCAACAAATGAAAAACCCTTCACCAATACAATTTCTAATCAGCCCACTATACTTATACTAATGGTTTTCTAACTTTTTCTAAGGAACCTGTTTTTAGAAGGTTTAAAGCATCTCGTGCCTCTCATGGTTGGGAGGCTGTGAGCAATCACATGTAGCCAGACAAGCCTGTCAGGCAGGCTAGAGAACCTTCAGAGGAGTTTATAAGTTTGGAACACTCCTGTCACGCCCAGGAATTATTATTAACTGGAGCTCTAAGTTAAGTCCTTCTCTGAAAGAGGTGGTGGGGGACAGCCCCCCTTAAAGTCAGAGGTGTAGGTGGGAGCACAAAGTAGTAAAGTAGGCAGGCTCTGGTTATGGGGGTAGATGCTCAAGGATTTCCAGGGGGACTTCTGAGGCTCGATCCCACCTTTGCATGTGTCGAGCCTCCTTCCTCATGACCTTTGCCACGGGCGGAGTACCTCACGCTGGCCCCCAACAGTTGACCATCTGGTGATGTCCATGTGTAGAATCTTCTCTTGTGTTGTTGGAAGAGGGTGTTTGCTATGACCAGTGTGTTCTCTTGGCAAAACTCTATTAGCCTTTTCCCTGCTTCATTTGGTACTCCAAGGACAAATTTGCCTGTTATTCCAGGTGTTTCTGGACTTCCTACTTTTGCATTCCAGTCCCCTATAATGAAAAGGACATCTTTTTTGGGGGTTAGTTCTAAAAGGTCTTGTAGGTCTTCATAGAACCATTCAACTTCAGCTTCTTCAGTGTTACTGGTTGGGGCATAGGCTTGGATTACCATGATATTGAATGGTTTGTCTTGGAAATGAACAGAGATCATTCTGTTGTTTTTGAGATTGCATCCAAGTACTTCATTTTGGACTCTTCTATTGACCACGATGGCTACTCCATTTCTTCTAAGGGATTTCTGCCCATAGTAGTAGATATAATGGTCATCTGAGTTGAATTCACCCATTCAGTGAGATGAAAAAAAAGATATTGCTGTGATTTATGTCATAGAGTGTTCTGCTTATGTTTTCCTCTAGGAGTTACAGTGTCCAATCTCACATTTATGTCTTTAATCCATTTGAGCTTATTTTTGTAGCCATACACTTTTTTTTTTAATTGAAGGATACTTGTTTTACAATGCTGTATTGGTTTCTTCTGTAAAACAATGTGAATCAATTATAAGTATACTTATGTCCCTTCCCTCTTGAGTAGACATACACTTTGAACCAGCACACCATGTCTTAAAATTACCATATTATCACATTTGCTTTCATTTATGGAGTTTTGTAAAGGTGAAATTTCAAAGTAGAAAGTGGAAGTTATCTTGCACTGGTGTCAAATAAAAATGTGTAAGGAGGTATAGAACATGAAGTCAGAAGTTATATATTTAACATATATTTATTAATTGGAAAGATTAAAATTTTAAGAGTTCATCATAAATCACACAATTTTAGTCCTATTGGGAATATGCTTATCCCAGATATGTCATAGTTTGCTCCATACCTTCTTTCAGGCTCCAAAGTCAACACACCAAGGAGATCTTTCCTGACAAACCTATCTAAAGTGGCAGACTCTCCTCCATTTTTTATATTTGAAATCATTTTCATGGAACTTAGAAAGAACTCTTGACATTACTCTGCTTTCCCTGCATTGGAGGAAGCTGATGTCCAGAGAGTTGAAGTGTAATCTTAATCTAAAGTCCTGCTGTTTGTCAGGTACCAAAAGGATTAAAATACAGATTTCTCACCTCTTAATCGACTACTCTTTACACTACAATTTGCTGATCCCTATTCTTGGACATCAAGTTTGTGAGAGAACGCTATCATCAAATCTTATACATGAGAACTGCCTTTAAAGTTTTGTTTTTATGAACATAAGGGACAAGTTGAAAATAAGAGGCTATTATACATAAACTTTAAGGCAATATATTTAAAAAGGTAAATGGTATATTTTAAAATTCTGTCAGCAACTAACATATTCAAATAATTAAACCCTACATGTGGTCAGCTAGGAAGACAGCAACATTTAAAGAACAAAGAAACTGCCTTGCAGAATTCACTCAAAGATCAGAAACTAATTCTGTGAATGAATTCTTTTAAGAAAATAGACCTGATCAAAAGGTTGAGAGGGCAATTGTGATGTAAAACAGTTTCACAAATCTAACTAATGAGTGGGGAGGGAGAGAGTGTCAACTAATAAAACATTAGTGATGACATGACAGCTGCTGAAATATTGGTGTACCAAAAAGATTTGAAAGCTATTGCACTGAAATGACTTACATAATTTTATAAAAGTCCTTTGTTTCTAATATGGAGTAAGGAATAACTATGGAGAAAAGAAAAGCAAAAACACATCCAGTCTAAATGGGTCCATGCAAAAATGGCATTGATGTCCTTTGGCAAACTTAGATGCTTACTTATAGGATGAATAATTCATAGGTCAAGATTTTATATGTGTGGCAATTATGAGAGACAGTCCCGGTATGTCACTGACTCAGATATTTTAGAATGCATAACTAGCTGAGAAGTTTTTATTTTGTGTCCTAATTTCTCAGCAAATGTATATATATATATATTTTAATTTTTTTAATTTATTTTAATTGGAGGCTAATAACTTTACAATATTGTAGTGTTTTTTTGCCATACATTGAAATGAATCAGCCGTGGGTGTATATGTGTTCCCCATCCTGAACCTCCCCTCCCACGTCCCTCCCCATCCCATCCCTCAGGGTCATCCCAGTCCACCAGCCCTGAGCAGCCTGTCTCATGAAAACTGGAAATTTATATTTCTAATGATGGATTTGGATAATATATCCAGTGCTATATCTCTTTATGGAATGCTCTTGGTTCCATTTTGGGTATGCCATAAAAGGAAAACCTCATAAATAAGATTACTTTCTCCTTTGCAGGTATAGTGGAGACTTTGATGTTTCCAAATCATTCTACCCAGCCTTGAGAGTAAGCTGTAAAAAATGAAATGGTCTTTGAAAAACAAAGCAAAATGAAACAAACTGAGCGTATGATTTGCTGCAGTTGTCCCAAAGGCATGGTGTGTTTTCTTTAACAAGGGAGTAGAATAGAGCAGTGAGAGGAATACTGAAACTAGACCAAGGGGTTCATCAATAATACTCTCCATGCTAGTGTTTGCAAACTGCGGACTGTGGGCCATCTGCATCAGAATCACCTGGTGCTTGTTAACATCAATATTCTTTGCCTCAAATGCTGAGTCAGAGTTTTTGAGAAGTAGGAGTGGAGATTGAGAATATGCAATTTTAGAAAGCTCCATAGGGATTCTTATGTACGTTAGGATACAAGGACCATTGGTTTGAAAAATTATTAGAAACAGATTCTTGACTTGTGAGTTTCATATAAGATGTGGAAGCTCAGTAAGATGCACAGATAGCACAATATAGTGTAGAACTGGAAGATCTGCTATTTACCAGCTCTGTAAACTTGGGAAAGTCATTAAATTCTTCTGAGCTTCAATTCCCTTAGTTAATAGTTATATAATATTAATCAATCTTCCAAATACTTGTGAAGATTAAATGAAATATTTGAAATGAAATGAAAGTACTTGATAGACTGCAAATTATTTAAAAAAATCACCTTATTATATTATTAAGAATAAGACTAAGCCAATAAACTCCTAAATGAAAAGTACAATTCTGGGTTTATTGAGAACTCACTATAAAGTCTTTCTTATGTTTTTGTAGATAAGAAAAACAATCACCTTTAACAAGAACTTTTTAGCATGCTAGAACACAATCTCTTGAATACGAGTCAAAATATTTAGTACAGGAGTTCAGAAATCCTGAATGTGAATTGTTAAAGGTAACAATTAAATTTTACTATTTAACTTCCATTTGTTTTATAATTTATTCACAATAAAATGCCAGATGAACTTTATCTTTATCTGTTGATTTATTTTGAATTTATTAAGGTCAACCATAAAAAGCTGAAAATTGCATTATCAAGCTAACTGTTTTACTCTCTGCATGATATTGGGTGCAGCATTCTTGTTTCAAGACCTGGTCCTGTGATAATTAGTTATGACCATAAAGCAAAGACGGAATTAAAGTTTATACATGACCAGGCTCTTGGGAAACAAGAGCAAGAGACAAGGCAGGTCACTTCCACTTGGTGATCTCTGCCACTTTTTGTGAAGAGTGAGTGCATCAGCTGGTATGTTGGAGGACATATACAAAACAGGCAGAACATCCCTTTGACTCCAAACTTCCAGAAAAAAAGTTGCTGTGAGTGCATAAATAAGACCTGTGTAATCACTGATTCATGTAGCAGCAAAGTGTAAGAGACAGAATATATCGTGGCAGAGAAGACTTGAATTTGGAAATTTATTCCATGCCTTAATAACTAGCAAGGCATGTAACTTCTCTTAGCATAAGTCATGGAATCTATAAAATGTGAATATTAGTGAAAGTGAAAGTGAAGTCGTTCAGTCATATCCAACTCTTGCGACCCTATGAACTGTAGCCTACCAGGCTTCTCCGTCCATGGGATTTTCCAGGCAAGAATACTGGACTGGGTTGTCATTTCCTTCTCCAGGCGATCTTCCCTGCCCAGGGATCAAACCTGGGTCTCCCGCATTGTAGGCAGATGCTTTACTGTCTGAGCCACCGGGAATATTAATGAAAAGGTTTTTTTTTTCTTATAAGGATTAAAAATGTAATTATACAATTAATTTATAAATTTTAAAGTGGCCTAAAATATAGTTACATTAACATATGGCCAGTTTGTAACATAATTTTAACTCTAAGACATTTGAAACTAGCATTTTCATCAGGTAGAGGTATGTGTATATATGTAAATTTAATATACATTTGTTGTCTTGATAATACCATCTTTCCTTGTTATATCCTCATTACTTTTTCTTTACATGATATTTGCTCACCAACATATGGACCTAGGATCAGGGAAAGGAACAACATCTAGAAAAAGATGTGTTTTAAATACTTGCATTATATATTAATCTGAAGGTCAACTTTGTGATTGGAGAAGGCAATGGCACCCCACTCCAGTACTCTTGCCTGGAAAGTCCCATGGACGGAGGAGCCTGGTGGGCTGCAGTCCATGGGGTCGCTAAGAGTCAGGCACGACTAGGCGACTTCCCTTTCACTTTTCATTTTCATACATTGGAGAAGGAAATGGCAACCCACTCCAGTATTCTTGCCTGGAGAATCCCAGGGAAAGAGGAGTCTAGTGGGCTGCTGTCTATGGGGTCGCACAGAGTCAGACACGACTGAAGCGACTTAGCAGCAGCAGCAGCTGCAACTTTGTGATTAGCATTTAGCCTGTGACAGGTACTAGGAATAAAAAAATTACAGTAAAAAAGAAAAGAATTTAACGTTCTTGAGAGGTTTTCCAAGATTCTATTGAAAATTAGAATGTAATATTTTCATTTTCTTAGAGTATTTTGCTGGTGGAATTTTTTTAATGAATCTTAAGGCAACATTTATTTATGAATACAGCAATTTCTATTTATAATGTAAAATTGAAGATGTATATCAAGTGCTAAATATAACGATTGTGTGTGTGTGTGTGTGTGTGTGTGTGTGTGCTCAGTTGTCTCTGACTCTTTGGAACCCCATGGACTGTAGCTCACCAGGCTCTTCTGTCCATGGAATATTTCAGGTAAGAATATTGGAGTGGGCCATTTCTTACTCCAGGGGATCTTACTGACCCAGGGATCTAACATGTGTCTCTGGCATCTCCTTCATTGGTGGGTGGATTCTTTACCACTGCACCACCTGACACAGAGTAGAAAGTTAATCTATTGGTCTTAATTAATTGGTTACTATTATCAGCAGCTATAAGGGATACATTTAGCTGTGAATATTTATTCCTAATAGCTCTGAACACATGAGCCAGCATAATATAATTGAAATAATTTACCTCACCACACCCACTTTATCAGACACACTCCTTTATCTTCCTTAAGGAAAAAAAATACCACTGGGAGTTGTGATATTAATATTTAATTTACACCTAGTATTGATAGTCCTGTAAATTAATAGTAATCTCTATATTGTTAATGTGTCTAATTTTTCTCAATGTGAGAAATGCCCCACATCCATAGTGTTATGGGTAACATGCTCTATGAATGCAGACCTGCTTTTGAATAGGGAAGGAATAGATGCCTCTGAGTTCAAGTCAGTAAACAGTAATCCAAAAAGAGGGAGGAGGAGGAGAAGGAGGAGGATTCCTGACTTGGAAGATAATACCAATTGGAATTGTTTATTACTCATTAAAAATACTATAATGAGAAAAGAATTAATTTGCAGCAACTAAGAATGTGAGTAAAGATAATATAGATATTTTAAGAAAATTCTATATACTATCTGAAAATTTTTAAAGTAGTAATCAATGAATTCAAATTCTAGCATGTGGAATCCCCATCCCTCCTTTCTTTGCTTCTAGTACTATATTTCACAAGTTTATCTTCTATTAAAATAATTTAATATATTGGCAACTTGTAAAATTCCTCATTTGTTTCTAGAAAGTAATTTAAACATGGGAACACTTATATGATGAATAATAAATATATTTTCTATGTTTTGCCTCACAGTCTGGTTTTCCAAAATAGTTCACTCTCATGCTAGCTTTTTTGTAGTGTTTTAGGCTATGTTGTTTGAAAGATACAGTGAGGCCAAAAAGAATAGTAATTTAAAGACAGAATTGGCTTTATTAATGAATAACCAAATTAGTGCCATGGAATGATAGATAAAACTGTCCATTGTAGCTTTTCCCATCTGCAATATTTTAATGAATTTTAAAATAATAAATTATCACAATTATGTAAATCAGATGCAGAAAATATTTGACAGTTAAAAGTACTAGAATTTTACTATTTCCTTGATTAAAGTGAACAAAAATAATTGTACATATTTAAAAGGTTTATGGTAATGGAGGAACAATTCATACAATAATAGGTACTTCCATGTAATTAGCATCACTATGCAGCATATATATCGAATTTTCAATTTCTTCATAATTCAATTTATAATAAGACATTCATTAAAGATTAATTAAAATGATATATGTTGTTTATAATACTGAAATGTTGGGGGTAGGTGAGTTTAAGAGTACAATTGGGAGGTGAAAAAATGTAGCTCTGGTAAAATTCAAGTGGTGAGTTTTCATCAATCACCTCCTGGTCTATTAAGATTGATAGTGACTACCATGGAAATACTCTGAAGGAAGAGAATTTCTTTTCTTCCATTTGATTGAGACCCAGATTTCCTCATTGGACATTGAATTCCTTGAGGATAATGTGTGTCTAGTTATTTCTTCTATTGCCAGAGCAAGGTAATATTTCAATTCTGAAAAGCATGCCACATTATTTCTGATTTCAAAGCTAAGTGAGCCCTGAGTAATAATACATATTTAATCACCAAATAATATCACTAGTCAAATGATATTTGTCATTTTACTGAACATTCACATCTTTTCCCTCAACATGCAGGTCTAGTCATTTTTATTAAAGACTTTTATCATCACAAATGCACCAAGCAACTTAATCCATTGCTAATCTAAACTAGGTTCTCATCAACTCCTCCTATATACTGTGGTCCAGTAGCCTATGTGTTGATGTGGGTAATCACAGATCTTTCTCATCCACCCTGCACACCAATCTTAGTGTGTTCCCTACAAACACTGTTTACCTAATTCCTTTCCCTTCCTCACATCTCTCTCTGTGGATCTTAATTTCAGAGCTCCTGTTACAGCAGATATTATAAGTTCTTTTGAATTTTATTTAAGATACATAACTTAAATATCAAGATCTCTCTGGACTTATTTTCTTAGCAATAGCCACCCAAAGGGACTACTGTTTTTAGGCATCATTTATTTTTCGAAATAAAATTTTACCATGTGGCCTGTGGGAACTTAGTTTCCAGACCAGGGATGGAACCTACACTCCTTGCATTGGCCACATGGAGTATTAACCACTGGACCACCAGGAATGTACCCACATTTTAGTTTTAATTAGCTGGATACAAAGGCAGAACAGAGCAACACGTTGCAGGATATGATTTGAAGGGTATGGAAAGTCTTGGTTGGTATACGTGATTCTCTTTTAACTTGCTAACATGTTTTAACTTTTACCATTTCTTTTAACTCGCCAACATGTTTTAACTTTTACTGTTTCTTTTAACTCGCCAACATGTTTTAACTTTTACCATTAGAGATATGTTTAGGAAAATACCGATACTTGATTTTAAAAGGAGAATTTAAAAAAATAAATAAATAAAATAAAAGGAGAATTTTAGTAAGGATTCGCAGTGATTCTCAAAATGTTCCTTTCAGATGAACAGCGTCAACATCTTCTGGCAATTTTTTAGACATGCAAATTTCAGGTTTCATCCCAAACCTCTTCCAATGCATGTTAAAGTTTGATAACCACTTGGTTAGAGTATTCATTCCCTAGCAGAGAACAGTGAATTAAATGAATGGGGTGATATAGGTTAGTCACCTTTGATGGAAGGGAAAAAGACAAAGTCACTGTGGAAATGGAGGGCCTGAATAACACCTTGTCAACTATAGGGCAATGTGAAAACCACATAACATCTAGGGATTCAGAAGAAGGTATTTAAAAAGGCCAGAAAGATGGCCCTGCAAAAAAATTCTTCCTAATCTTGACTAGGGCTGGTACATGATGCAAGTTAGCTTTAGAAAGCATCTTTCTATAGAATTCTGAAGCTAGCTCTATTTAGAGAAATTAGAGAGATTTCAAAAATTAAAAATTACAGTCTTTATTCCTGCAATAATTTGAAGCTTTTTGCTTTTATTACTGAATATGGACCTTCAGGGTTGAGTAAGTCTGCAAATTACTTTCTAGATTACTTTCCTACAAATGTTTCCAAAATTCTAGTGATATTTTTTGATTTTATGTCTAAGACATTTTTGAATATTTCCCTGAATTCTTTGCTTTCTTATATATGAATGTGCATCACATAGTTATCAGCTCTAACACCTGCACTTATAGACACCCTCCCACATATATGCAATTTTCTACTTAAAATTCTCCTATTTAAAATGAGATGTTGTAAAACAAAAACAAGCATTAAAACATTCTCATTCTCACAGATCAAGATTCTGATCAAGTAAATGAATATAAATAGATATATGTTGGTACAGACAAGGCACTTAGAATTCAATCAAAACACATTTAGGATTTTTTCTATTAATTCGCCTTTCCTATGAAGTAGTAGCTGTCAAGGTGTTACCCCCCTGTCCCAATATGTCAGATGGAGATGGATCATTCTTAACAGTAATAGTGGCTCATTTGGGCTTCCCAGGAGGTGCTAGTGCCTGCCAATGCAGGAGACATAGAGATGCAAGTTCCATTCCTGGGTTGGGGAAGACCTCCTGGAAGAGGATATGGCAACCCACTCCAGTATTCTTGCCTGGATAATCTCCATGGACAGAAGAGCTTGGCAGGCTACAGTCCATTAATGGCATGACTGAGACACAACTCAAGCAATTTAGCACATACAGAAGCAAGGCGATTATTGGGCTTCCCTGGTGGCTCAGATGGTAAAGAATCTGCCTGCAATGCAGGAGATGCAGGTTCTATCTCTGGGTCAGGAAGATCCCCTGAAGAAGAAAACAGCAACCCAATCCAGTGTTCTTTGGTGAAGAATCCCATGGACAGAGGAACCTGGTAAGCTACAGTCTATGGAGATGCAAAGAGTCATACATGACTGAGTGACTAACACTTCCACTTTTGAGAGCAATTATTAGGGTGTGAGGGGAGCAGGCAGCATTACTTCATGGAGAAGGGAGATAGACTAGAATCTAGGGTATAGTGTATGCACATGAAATACACCTCCCATGTGCCATGCACCCCATGTCGACAATCATGCCCATTATAGTAATACAAATTGACTTCTATCATTTGATGAAGTAGATGTTATTGAGCCTCACCACGGAGAAGGATACTAGTGATATAGATGTCTGAGTAGCTTTGACAATTTCACATCTATAGCTTTTACTAAAATTTTTTAAAGAAATCATCAGATAAAAGCTTACCATGCTCTCTAGACTTGTGTTATCTATACATGGATCTTCTCTTGTTATTTCACATTCCCTAAATAATAAGGTATGTGTGTCAATACTGTTTTATCTAATTATGAATTGTGTCAATATTTTCCTCTTACATTTTTGTCTGTTTTCACTAAAGGATGTCCATGTAACATTCACTGCCTGTTACCAGGTTTCAAATCTTTTGATACTAGAGTCTCTAAGGTATCTATGAATCTGTGTGGCCATGGCTTAGTGTTCTATGAATTCCTGGTGACCTACACACATCAAATCCTCTTTGAGAATCAGTGGATACGGTTTGAGGAGTGCCTCCTAAAACCTAGCTGCTGGTTATACTACCCAGTTAAAGGGCTTTTGCAGCAATGTGCCAAGAAATAATCATTATGGTGAACTTTGATACACTTTTAGAGCCAATATCCAAGTTTGTTCCTGTAAGTGCTAGAATGCTCTATGTTTTTCTCTTTCCCTAACTACTCCCTTGGTAGTAAGGATACTCCAAGGGATTTATGAAAGTTCTGATGCAGCAGGAGATAACACATAGCAATTTTATATATCTCTATCCATGAAATAAGGATTAAAGAATACACTAATTTTAGAATAAATTTTCCACAGTTGCACATTTGCTCATGCAAATAAATGCAATGGAAATTCTGGGTGTATTTAAAACAGCAAATATGTAGTTACTAGTAAGTTTGTCTGCTGTTAGATTCCTACCAAGTTTGTAAGATAACACCAGATAAATGTTCCCAAAACAGTGCTTACATCAACTCATAGCCTTAATAAACACATAAACCAAACTCAGTGATTCCCTATTGATCACTGGGTCAATTGTGCATCAATTAACTGATTCATTTATACATTCAATGCATATTCAACAACTACTACTTGACATAGTGCTAGGCAATATGGTGTGTATACATGTATGGTGGATCAAGGTAAGAGGGAAAAAGGGATACATAGAAATTAAATTAGTAGGGTTCCTTCTACCCAGAAGCTTACACTCAAATAAGGAAAATAAACCATATGCCCAAATAGCTACATTATAACTATCCCTGAAGTGAAAAGGTACAATAATATGAATTCCTTACAGTTTCATTTAAAGTTCTCCATAATTTGGTCTTATCTCTGCCATTGTTGGGCTTCCCAGGTGGTGCTAATGGTAAAGAACATGCCAATGCAGGAGACAGAGATGCAGGTTCAATACCTGAGCCTGAAAGATCCCCTGGAGGAGGGCATAACAACCTATTCCAGTATTCTGGAGAATCCCATGTACAGAGGAGCCTGGCAGACTATGGTCCATAGGGTCACAAAGAGTCAGACATGATTGAAGTGACTTAGCACACATGTACTACCATTGTTATTAGAACTTCACCAGGTATCTTCTTTTTTAAGGCAATCTGATTTCTTTAATGCAAGATATATTAATTCTTGCTACTCTGCCTTCTGTGCTATTTCCCCATCTAGGTCATAATCCTCCATTGCTTTCTAGACTTTCGAAGACTGTTATTCATTTCCTCCATGAGGTCTAGAAAGAAGTTCATTTCATATTTATCTTCTTTATCCTTGACAACTGATACCTTTAACAATACTTATGCCAAAATAATAGTACTGAATATATATTCTGTATCTTCTAATGATTTCATTAATGAACATCATATCTCTTTAAGTAGGTTATGTTCCTTACAGTGGTGACTGTGGCTTTAACTCCTTTTTTCACCTTACATAGAAGGGTATTAGTGTGTTAGTGGCTCAGTCATGTCCGACTCTTTGCGACTCTATGGACTGTAGCCTGCCAGGCTCCTCTGTCCATGGAATTCTCCAAGCAACAAGACTGGAGTTGGTTGCCATGCCCTCCTTCAGGGCATCTTCCCAACCCAGGGATCGAACCCATGACTCTCATGTCTCCTGAATTGACAGGCAGGTTCTTTACAACTAGCACCACCTGTTCATACTTAGTCAAACAAGTGGAACCAAAATGTCATAAATTTTTTAGCAAAGCAAACATTCATGATTTCTAAAATATATATTTTATTATATATACTATATATAGTAATTATATATGTGTGTGTGTGTGTGTGTGTTTTAGAGTCTGGAGTCTGTACCAGAGCTAGATTGCCTTATGCCCAGTCCAGTGCTCTTTCATCTCTGTACCCAGCTTATACTTATCTCCTTTGTGAACTATTATTGTAGTTATAATAAGTACCATAGAGTTTAATATTTGTGTTAAACCAACATAATTTGAGGCCCTATTTATATACAAAGCACTTGAGTAGCCACTCCACTCACATTTTCTCATTACATATGGTAACCCTATAAGGTAAACATTTTTATCTCAATTTTGCTGAGAATTAATCTAAGGCTCATAGAGATGCAATAATTTTAGCTCTTAGCAGTAGCAATTACCCATCTTCCCCAAGCACCATGGCAAGCAGACGTGCATGCCTTCCTCATACAACCTACATATAGCTTGTGGACAAATTGGACAAAATGGATGCTGTTCTCCAGATATAAAGTATCTGTGCTCTCATCTCTAACTGCTCCTTCTGATCACAGATGCGCAGACAGACAGGTGATGACCATTGTTGTTACATCTTCCCTTATTGTTGCAAGTGCTTCCCTCTCTGCCTAAAATGATTTTCAGAGGATTTTAATGGATGGCGCCCTTCCTCCCATGCCGTCCCCCTTCATTTTTCTCTTTTCTCCTTTTTTTTCTTTTCTTTTTTTAAATTTTATTTTATTTTTAAACTTTACAATATTGTATTGGTTTTGCCAAATATCAAAATGAATCCGCCACAGGTATACATGTGTTCCCCAACCTGAACCCTCCTCCCTCCCCATACCATCCCTCTGGGTCATCCCAGTGCACCAGCCCCAAGCATCCTTTATCATGCATGGAACCTGGACTGGCAACTCATTCCATATATGATATTATACATATTTCAATGCCATTCTCCCAAATCATCCCACCCTCTCCCTCTCCCACAGAGTCCAAAAGACTGTTCTATACATCTGTGTCTCTTTTGCTGTCTCATATACAGGGTTATTGTTACCATCTTTCTAAATTCCATATATATGCATTAGTATACTGTATTGGTGTTTTTCTTTCTGGCTTACTTCACTCTGTATAATCGGCTCCAGTTTCATCCACCTCATTAGAACTGATTCAAATGTATTCTTTTTAATGGCTGAATAATACTCCATTGTGTATATGTACCACAGCTTTCTTATCCATTCATCTGTTGATGGACATCTAGGTTGCTTCCATGTCCTGGCTATTATAAACAGTGCTGCAATGAACATTGGGGTACACGTGTCTCTTTCAATTCTAGTTTCCTCAGTATGTATGCCCAGCAGTGGGATTGCTGGGTCATAAAGGAGTTCTATCTTTTCTCCCTTTTAAGAATCAGACATTAAGGACATACAAAAGCAACTATAGGGGAAGATTAGAAAACGACTACATATCCCCAGGGAAAGGCATAAGCTCAGAAAGATCTATAAGTTTAAACCTCAGGATAATCTTTAAAACAGAGACTGGCTACAAATATTACAATAAATAAATAAAACAAGAGCAAAACTCAACCAACCCTGAGTGAGACTATTGTTCAATCGTTATGTCATGTCTGACTCTTTGCGACCCCATGGACTGCAGCACACCAGGCTCCCCTGGCTTTCATTATCTCCCCAAGTTTGTTCAAATGTCCATTGAGTCAATGATGCCATCCAATCATCTCATCCTCTGTGCCCCTTTCTCCTCCTGCCCTCACTCTTTCCCAGCATCAGGGTCTTTTCCAGTGAGTTGCCTCTTTACATCAGGTGGCCAAAGTATTGGAGCTTCAGTTTCAGCATTAGTCCTTCCAGTGAATATTCAGGGTTGATTTACTTTAGGATTGACTGACTTGATCTCCTTGCTGTCCAAGGGACTCTCAAAAGTCTTCCTCATCACTATAATTCAAAATCATAAATTCTTTGGAGCTCAGCCATTTTTGTTGTCCAACTCTGTCATCTGTACATGACTACTGGAAAAACCATAGCTTTGACTACATGAACCTTTGTTGACAAAGTGATGTCTCTGCTTTTTAATATGCTGTCTAGATTCATCATAGCTTTTCTTCCAAGGAGCAAGTGTCTTTTTAAATTTCATGGCTGTAGTCACCATCCACAATGATTTTGAAGCCAAATAAAATAAACTCTGCCACTCTTTCCATTTCCCCCTATGTATTTGACATGAAGTGATGAGACTGGTTTCTAATGTTCTTTGTTTTTTGAATGCTGAGTGTTAAACCAGTTTTTTCACTCTTCTCTTTCACCTTTATAGACACTCTTTAGTTCCTCTTTGGTTTCTACCATTTGGTGGTATCATCTGCATATCTGAGGTTGTTCATATTTCTCCTAGCAATATTTGTTCCAGAATGTGATTCATCCAGCTTGGAATTTAACATGATATACACTTCATATAAGTTAAATAAACAGGGTGACAATATACAGCCTTGATGTGATTCTTTCCCAATTTTGAATCAGTCTGTTGTTCCATTTCTTGTTCTAACTGTTGCTTCTTGACCTGCACAGATTTCTCAGGAGGCAGGTGAGGTGATCTGATATAACCATCTCTTCAAGATGGAGAATATGATTTCCAGAGTTAACACATCATTATATTAAAATGTTTATTTTTCAACAAAAAATCACAAAGCATACAAAGAAACAAGAAAGTTATTAAAAGGAAATTAAAAGTTATTAAATGATTAATTAAAAGGAAAAAATCAACATAAACTGTCCCCCAAAAAGACCTGATGGTAGATCTACTAGACAAAAGCCTTAAAACAATTATCATGAAGATACTGAGAAAACTAAAGGAAGATGTGGAGAATATCAAGAAATCAGTGTATGAACAAAATATAATTATAAATAAAGAGATGGAAAACCTAAAAGTAGATTTAAAAAATCTATAGCTGAAAAATAAAGTAAATAACTAAAATGAAAATTTCACTGTAGGGATACAAAGGCATATTTGAGTAGGAAGGAAAAAAGAACTAACTAATTTGAACATATAGCAATGAAATTACCAAGTCTGTGGATTAGAAAGAAAAAGATTAAAGAAAAGTGAATAGGGCTTAGTGGACCTGTGGGATACCATCAAGTAGACCAACATATACATTGTGGGAGTCTCAGAAAGGGAAGAAAAGCTGAGAAAAAAAGGACAGACAGGATATTCAAAGAAGAGATTTTAAAGATGGCAGAAGAATAAGATGGGGAGGTCACTTTCCCCCTACAAATTCATCAAAAACCCATATGCATGTGGAACAACTCCTACAGAACATCTTCTGAATGGCAGAGGACCCCAGACTTCCACAAAGGCAAGCCAATATCCTCAGAATGAGTTAGGGCAAAGGATAAAAATTAAAAGGGAGACAAAGGATATCAGGATGGTGACCTGCACCTCAGGGAGGGAGTCATGATGGAGAAAATGTTTCCACATACTAGGAAACCCCCTCACAGGTGCGGTCAGGTAGAGCTTTGGAACTTCAGAGTGGAGCACAGCAACAAGTGCAACAACAAGTACTCTGAAGGCAAAATGGAGAAAATTCACCACAGGGATTTAACCAGCAGAAAAGTGGCTCACATGCCCATGCCCACCCACAGCCAATGGGGGTGAGGTGCTGAGGCTTAGGCTTTGGAGGCTGGACCTCAGGGAGAGGACCACTGTTGACTGCTGTGAAGATATTCTGAGGGGCCTAGTATGACACAGTTGAGGGAGTTCAGAGAAAAGTCTGGGCTTGCTAGAGAGGCAAAAGATCATTTCCAGGAAAACTTTAACCCTGTGTGCTCACAGAACACAGGATCCCACCTTAGCGAATACTTAAAAGGGGTGAGCCAGCTGCTGTCTGTGGCTCCAGACATAGAGAAGCTGGTGTGAATGCCAGAGGCAGAAGGCAGGGGCCACTATGGTCTTGGCCACCAAGCTGTGAGTGGGCATGGGTTGCTGCCCATGTCTTCCTGGGAGCCTGAACAGCTTGGCTCTGCCAAGGGTCCCACAAACCACAGCCAACTCCCCTGGGGAAACCTCAGGCTGTGCAACCTCCCACAGATCCTAGCCACAGTGGGCACTCCCCACACACCCCAACGATGTCTGCCCTACTTCTCTTGCTCTCCAGTACAACTGAGCAGTGACTCTTAATAAGCAGCTACTTTTGCCCCCTCATGTCTGGGTGGAAAACAGACACCAGAGGGTGGCCTACAACCAGAGGCAGGCCCAAAACCAAAGTGGAACACCAGGGGCTGCATGAGCAAAGGAGAGAAAGGGAAGTTGCTCCTGCAGCCAGAGGTGCAGTGGATTAAATTCCCATAATTAGCCTGAGGCTGTGAACTTTAGGGGCAACCGTAGACTTTGAGAGCAAGTACAAGCTAGAGTAAGGTGAAATCTAAATCTGAGCCAACTCAACCCAGTCAACAATAGGTCCAGAGACATTTCTAGAAATATTGGATGACTTTCTAAGTAGGCAAATCAACTGGGCCAGGAAAACTGAAGAATCACATGGAGATTCTTCTCACTGCACTCTCTATAGGTTTCCCCATCTTGTTTTTTCTTTTCTCATATTGTTCTAATGTGGTTTTTTTTATTATACCATTAAATTTTATAACCTATTTTTTTTCTTTGCAAAACCATAGCTCATTTATTTATTTATATTTAATACTTTCTCTTTTTCTGGACAAAACACAAGGCCTGTGGGATGTCCATGGATTAAACTCATGCCTTCTGAAGTGGAAGTGTGGTATCTTAACCACTGGACCACCAGGGAAGTCCCCTGAACACCTTATATTTAAATATATTTATTTAATATTTTTATTTTTTCCCTATTCTTACAGTACTGCTTAATTATACAGCATTTTTCCATGTTTTTAATTTTGTATTTTTTTGAGTCTAAATTTGATTATTGTCTTGATTCCTCTCTTCTTTTTTGATTCCTGTTTTTATCCTTGGTTTACTGTTTTTTCTCTCCTCTTTCCTCTTTGTAAGTATGTGAATCTCATTGGGTTTTCTTGGCCGTTGAGTGTTGTTTCACCATTACTTTTTGGGCTTTTGTCTTCTCTGCTGTATGGCCTGTGAAGTCTTGGTGCTACAATAAGTGGTCAGGCCTGAAACTCCGAGGTGGGAGACCCAAGTTCAAGACTTTGGACCACCAGAGAACTCAACCCCAGGGAACATTAATCAGTGAGAGCTCTCTCAAAGGCCTACACCTCAACACTTAAATACCAAGCCCCAACCAAAGGCCAGCAAGTTCCAGTGTTGGACAACTCACACCAAACATACAGCAAAACAGGAACGCAAACTTGCCCATTAGCAGAAAGGCTGCCCAAAGCCATACCAAGACCATAGACACTACAAAATACACTACTGGACATGGCACCGCCTTTCAGGGAGCAAGATCTAGCTCCATCCACCAGAACACAGTCACAAGTCCCCTTAATCAGGAAATCTTAACAAAGCACTGGTCCAACCCCAACCACAGTGGGTAGACACCACAATTAAGAGGAACTACAGCCTTCCAGCCTGCAGACAGGAGACTCCAAACACAGAAACTTAAACAAATGAAAAGACATAAAAACATGCAACAGATGAAGGAACATGGCAAATACCCACAAGACCAAACAAATGAAGAGGAAATAAGCAGTCTATCTGAAAAATAATTCATAGGAAAGATAGTAAAGATGATTCAAAACCTTGGAAATAAAATGGAGTCACAGACAGACTGGAGACATAGATAGAGATATGCAAGAAATGTTTCAAAAGGACATAGAAGATTTAAAGAATAGGCAATCAGCAAGGAACAATACAATAGCTGAGATTAAAAATACATTAGAGGACAATAAACATTACTGCATCCAGCAAGGATCTCATTAAAAACTGATGGAGAAATCAAAAGCTTTTCAGACAAGCAAAAGTAAAGAGAATTCAGTACTACCAAACCAGCTTTACAAAAAATGTTAAACGGATGTATATAGTCAAGAAATACAACAGAAGAAAAAAGATATGTGAAATAAACCACAAACAATTAGAAAGTGGCAAGAGGAACATATACATCAATAATTACTTTAAATGTAAATGGATTAAATGCTCAAACAAACAGACACAGACTGGTTGAATGGATAAAAAAAAAAAAAAAAAAAAAAAAAAAAGACCAATATATATGCTGTCTGCAAGAAACTCACTTCAGATCTCAAGACACAGGTAGACTGAAAGTGAGAGGATGGAAAAATGTTTTCCATGCAAACGGGAAGCAAAAGAAAGCTGTAGTAGCAATCCTCAAATCGGACAAAATAGACCTTAAAATAAAGATTACAAGAGATAAGGAAGGCAACTACATAATGATCAAGGAATCAATCCAAGAGGAAGACATAACAATCGCAAATATCTATGCATCCAACATAGGAGCACCTCAGCATATAAGACAAACATTCAGTTCAGTTCAGTTCAGTTGCTCAGTCGTGTCCGACTCTTTGTGACCCCATGAATCGCAGCACGCCAGGTATACTTGTCCATCACCATCTCTCGGAGTTCACTCAGAATCACATCCTTTGAGTCAGTGATGCCATCCAGCCATCTCATCCTCTGTCGTCCCCTTCTCCTCCTGCCCCCAATCCCTCCCAGCATCAGAAAATTTTCCAATGAGTCAACTCTTCGCATGAGGTGGCCAAAGTACTGGAGTTTCAGTTTTAGCATCATTCCTTCCAAAGAAATCCCAGGGCTGATCTCCTTCAGAATGGACTGGTTGGATCTCCTTGCAGTCCAAATGACTCTCAAGAGTCTTCTCCAACACCACAATTCAAAAGCATCAATTTTTTGGTGCTCAGCTTTCTTCACAGTCCAAGTCTCACATCCATACATGACCACTGGAAAAACGATAGCCTTGACTAGATGGACCTTTGTTGGCAAAGTAATGTCTCTGCTTTTGAATATGCTATCTAGGTTGGTCATAACTTTCCTTCCAAGGAGTAAGTGTCTTTTAATTTCATGGCAGAATCACCATCTGCAGTGATTTTGGAGCACAGAAAAATAAAGTCTGGGACTATTTCCACTGTTTCCCCATCTATTTGCCATGAAGTGATGGGACCAGATGCCATGATCATCATTTTCTGAATGTTGAGCTTTAAGCCAACTTTCCATTCTCCTCTTTCACTTTCTTCAAGAGGCTTTTTAGTTCTTCTTCACTTTCTGCCATAAGGGTGGTGTCATCTGCATATCTGAGGTTAGTGATATTTTTACTGGCAATCTTGATTCCAGCTTGTGCTTCCTCCAGCCCAGCATTTCTCATGATGTACTCTGCATATAAGTTAAATAAACAGGGTGACAATATACAGTCTTGACGTACTCTTTTTCCTGTTTGGAACCAGTCTGTTGTTCCATGTCCAGTTCTGACTGTTGCTTCCTGACCTGCATACAGATTTCTAAAGAGGCAGGTCAGATGGTCTGGTATTCCCATCTCTTTCAGATTTTTCCACAGTTTATTGTGATCCACACAATAAATTTTGGCATAGTCAATAAAGCAGAAATAGATGTTTTTCTGGAACGCTCTTGCTTTTTCCATGATCCAGCGGATGTTGGAAATTTGATCTCTGGTTCCTCTGCCTTTTCGAAAACCATCTTGAACATCTGGAAGTTCACAGTTCACATAGTGCTGAAGCCTGGCTTGGAGAATTTTGAGCATTATTTTACTAGCATGTGAGATGAGTGCAATTGTGTGGTAGTTTGAGCATTCTTTGGCATTGCCTTTCTTTGGGATTGGAATGAAAACTGACCTTTTCCAGTCCTGTGGCCATTGCTGAGTTTTCCAAATTTGCTGGCAGATTGAGTGCAGCACTTTCACAGCATCATCTTTCAGGATTTGAAATAGCTCAACTGGAATTCTATCACCTCCACTAGTTTTGTTCGTAGTGATGCTTTCTAAGGCCCACTTGACTTCACATTCCAGGATGTCTGGCTCTAGGTCAATGATCACACCATCGTTATTATCTTGGTTGTGAAGATCTTTTTTGTACAGTTCTTCTGTGTATTCTTGCTACCTCTTCTTAATATTGTCTGCTTCTGTTAGGTCCATACCATTTCTGTCCTTTATCGAGCCCATCTGTGCATGAAATGTTCCCTTGGTATCTCTAATTTTCTTGAAGAGATCTCTAGTCTTTCCCATTATGTTGTTTTACTCTATTTCTTTGAACTAATTGCTGAAGAAGGCTTTCTTATCTCTCCTTGCTATTCTTTGGAACTCTGCATTCAGATGCTTATATCTTTGCTTTTCTCCTTTGCTTTTCACTTCTCTTCTTTTCACAGCTATTTGTAAGGCCTCCCCAGACAGCCATTTTGCTTTTTTGCATTTCTTTTCCATGGGGATGGTCTTGATCCCTGTCTCCTGTACAATGTCATGAACCTCAGTCCATAGTTCATCAGGCACTCTATCTATCAAATCTAGGCCCTTAAATCTATTTCTCACTTCCACTGTAGAATCATAAGGGATTTGATTTAGGTCATACCTGAATGGTCTAGTAGTTTTCCCTACTTTCTTCAATTTAAATCTGAATTTGGCAATAAGGAATTCATGATCTGAGCCACAGTCAGCTCCTGGTCTTGTTTTTGTTGACTGTATAGAGTTTCTCCATCTTTGGCTGCAAAGAATATATCAATCTGATTTTGGTGTTGACCATTTGGTGATGTCCATATGTAGAGTCTTCTCTTGTGTTGTTGGAAGAAGGTGTTTGCCATGACCAGTGCATTTTTTTTGGCAAAACTCTATTAGTCTTTGCCCTCCTTCATTCCATACTCCAAGGCCAAATTTGCCTGTTACTCCAGGTGTTTCTTGACTTCCTACTTTTGCATTCCAGTCCCCTATAATGAAAAGGACATCTTTTTTGGGTGTTAGTTCTAAAAGGTCTTGGAGGTCTTCATAGAATCGTTCAACTTCAGCTTCTTCAGCATTAGTGGTTGGGGCATAGACTTGGAGTATTGTGTTATTGAATGGTTCACCTTGGAAATGAACAGAGATCATTCTGTCGTTTTTGAGATTGCATCCAAGTACTGCATTTCAGACTCTTTTGTTGACCATGATGACTACTCCATTTCTTCTGAGGGATTCCTGCTCGCAGAAGTAGATATAATGGTCATCTGAGTTAAATTCACCCATTCCAGTCCATTTTAGTTCACTGATTCCTAGAATGTCGACGTTCATTCTTGACATCTCTTGTTTGAACACTTCCAATTTGCCTTGATTCATGGACCTGACTTTCCAGGTTCCTATGCAATATTTCTCTTTATAGCATTGGACCTGCTTCTATTACCAGTCACATCCACAGCTGGGTGTTGTTTTTGCTTTGGCTCCATCCCTTCATTCTTTCTGGAGTTCTTTATCCACTGATCTCCAGTAGCATATTGGGCACCTACCGACCTGGGGAGTTCCTCTTTCAGTATCCTATCATTTTGCGTTTTCATACTGTTCATGGAGTTCTCAAGGCAAGAATACTGAAGTGGTTTGCCATTCCCTTTTCCAGTGGACCACATTCTGTTCGAACTCTCCACCATGACCAGCCCATCTTGGGTGGCCTCACAGGCATGGCTTAGTTTCATTGAGTTAGACAAGGCTGTGGTCCTAGTGTGATTAGACTGACTAGTTTTCTGTGAGTATCATTTCAGTGTGTCTGCCCTCTGATGCCCTCTTGCAACACCTACGGTCTTACTTGGGTTTCTCTTACCTTGGACGTGGGGTATCTCTTCACGGCTGCTCCAGCAAAGTGCAGCCACTGCTCCTTACCTTGCACAAGGGGTATCTCCTCACTGCTGCCCCTCCTGACCTTGAACATGGACTAGCTCCTCTAGGCCCTTCTGCACCCATGCAGCCACCACTCCTTGGATATGGGGTTGCTCCTCCCGGCCTAAAAGGAGAAATTGACAGTAACACAATAATAGTAGGAGACTTTAACATCCCCCTCACATCAATGGACAGATCATCTAAATGGAAAATTAATAAGGAAGCAAGTCTTAAATGATATATTGGACGAAATGGATTTCATTGATACCTTCAGGACAATTCCAACCAAATGCGGAATACACCTTCTCAAGTACACATGGAACTTGTTACAGGATAGAGTATATCTTGGGTCACAAATCATGCTTCAGTAAATTTAAGAAAATTGAAATTGTATCAAGGTTTTTCTTCAACAAAAATGCTATGAGACTAGATGTCAATTACAAGAAAAAAAAACTGTAAGAAACAAAAATATATGGAGATTAAACAACACATTTAATAACCAACAGGTTACTGAAGAAATCACAAGGGAAGCAAATGACAAAGAAAACACAACAACTCAAAACCTATGGGATGCAGCAAAAGAAGTTCTAAGAGGGAAGTTTATAGTAATACAACCCTACCTCAAGAAACAAGAAAAACATCGAATAGACAACCTAAAGCAACTGGAAAAAGAAGAAGAAAAAACCCAAAAATTAATAGAAGGAAAGAAATCATAAACATCCAAGCAGAAATAAATGAAAAAGAAATGAAAGAAACAATACTAAAGATTAATAAAACTAAAAGCTGGTTCTTTGAGAAGTTAAACAAAATTGACAAATGCTTAGCCAGACTCATTAAGAAAAAAAAGAGAGAACAATCAAATCAACAAAATTAGAAATGAAAAAGGAGAGGTTACAACAGACAATGCCTAAATACAAAGGATTAGAAGAGACTATGATGAACAACTATATGGCAAGAAAGTATATAACCTGGAAGAAATGGACAGATGCTTAGAAAAGTTTAATCTTCCAAAACTGAACCAGGAAGAATTAGAAATTATGAACAACCCAATTACAAGTACTGAAATTGAAGCTGTGATTAAAAAAAAAAAAAAAAAAAAAAAACTCCCAGAAAACAAAATCCCAGGACCACATGGCTTCACAAGAGAATTCTATCAAACATTTAGAGAAGAGCTAATGCCTATCCTTCTAAAACACTTTCAAAAAACGGCAGAGGAAGGAACACGTCCAAATTCATTCTATGAGGCCACCATCACCCTGATACCAAAAGACAAAGATAACACAAAAAAGAAAACTACAGGATAATAACACTGATGAACATAGATGCAAAAATCCTCAACAAAATTTTAGCAAACAGAATTCAGCAACACATTAAAAAGCTCATATACCATGATCAAGTTGGGTTTATTCCAGGGATGCAAGGATTCTTCAATATATGGAAATCAATCAATATGATACACCATATTAACAAATTGAAAGGTAAAAACCATATGATCATCTCAATAGATGCAAAAAAAAAGCCTTTGACAAAATTCAGCACCTATTTATGATTAAAACTCTTCAAAAAATGGGCATAAAAGGAAACTACCTCAACATACCCATATATGATAAGCTCACAGCAAACATTATTTTCAATGGTGTAAAACTGAAAGCCTTCCCCCTAAGATCAGGAACAAGACAAGGGTGATCACTTTCACCACTAGTAGTCAAGATAGTTCTGGAAGTCCTAGCTAGACCAATCAGAATAAAGAAAAGAAATGAAAGGAATCCAGATCAGAAAAGAAGCAAAGCTCTCACTTTTTTTGCAGATGACATGATATTGTACATAGAAAACCCTAAGGACAATATCTGAAAAGCTAATCAGTGAATTTAGCAAAGTTGCAGGATACACAATCAATACACAGATGTCACTTATATTTCTATATACTAACAATGAAAAATCAGAAAAAGCAATTAAGGAATCAATCCCATTCACCATTGCAACAAAAGAATTAAATATCTAGGAATAATCCTACCTAAGGAGACAAAAGAAGTGTATACAGAAAATTGAAAGACACTAATGAAAGAAATCAAAGATGACATAAAAAGATGGAGAGATATTCCATGTTCCTGAGTAGGAAGAATCAATACTGTGAAAATGACTATACTACCAAATGCAATCTACAGACTCAATGCAATCCCTATCAAATTACCAATGGCATTTTTCATAGAACTAGAACAAAAATTTTCACAATTCATACAGAAACACAAAAAACCCTGAATAGCCAAAGCAGTGTTGAGAAAGAAGAATGGAGCTGGAAGATTCAACCCTTCTGACTTCAGATTATACTACAAAGCTACAGGCATCAAGACAATATGGCACAAAAACAAAAATATAGACCAATGGAACAAGATAGAAAGCCTAGAAATAATACCATGCACCTATGGGTACCTTATTTTTTGCCAAAGGAGGCAATAATATACAATGGGGCAAAGACAGCCTCTTCAATAAATGGTGCTGAGAAAGCTGGAGAGCTACATACAAAAGAATGAAATTAGAACACTTCCTAACACCATACACAAATATAAACTCAAAATGGATTAAACCCTTAAACCTAATCAGTTTAGTTCAGTCACTCAGTCGTGTCCGATTCTTTGTGACCCCGTGAATCACAGCATGCCAGGCCTCCCTCCATCACCAACTCCCGGAGTTCACCCAGACTCATGTCCATCGAGTCAGTGATGCCATCCAGCCATTTCATCCTCTGTCGTCCCCTTCTCCTCCTGCCCCCAATTCCTCCCAGCAACAGAGTCTTTTCCAATGAATCAACTCTTTGCATGAGGTGGCCAAAGTACTGGAGTTTCAGCTTTAGCATCATTCCTTCCAAAGAAATCCCAGGGATGATCTCCTTCAGAATGGACTGGTTGGATCTCCTTGCAGTCCAAGGGACTCACAAGAGTCTTCTCCAACACCACAGTTCAAAAGCATCAATTCTTTGGCACTCAGCCTTCTTCACAGTCCAACTCTCACGTTCACACATAACCACAGGAAAAACCATAGCCTTGACTAGACGGACCTTTGTTGGCAAAGTAATGTCTCTGCTTTTGAATATGCTATCTAGGTTGGTCATAACTTTCCTTCCAAGGAGTAAGCGTCTTTTAATTTCATGGGCGCAGTCACCATCTGCAGTGATTTTGGAGCCCCAAAAAATGAAGTCTGACACTGTTTCCACTGTTTCCCCATCTATTTCCCATGAAGTGATGGGACCAGATGCCATGATCTTCGTTTTCTGAATGTTGACCTTTAAGCCAACTTTTTCACTCTCCACTTACACCTTTATCAGGAGGCTTTTTAGTTCCTCTTCACTTTCTGCCATAAGGGTGGTGTAATCTGCATATCTGAGGTTATTGATATTTCTCCAGGCAATCTTGATTCCAGCTTGTGTTTCTTCCAGTCCAGCGTTTCTCATGATGTACTCTGCATATAAGTTAAATAAACAGGGTGATAATATACAGCCTTCATGTACTCCTTTTCCTATTTGGAACCAGTCTGTTGTTCCATGTCCAGTTCTAACTGTTGCTTCCTGACCTGCATACAGATTTCTCAAGAGGCAGGTCAGGTGGTCTGGTATTCCCATCTCTTTCAGAATTTTCCACAGTTTATTGTGATCCACACAGTCAAAGGCTTTGGCATAGTCAATAAAGCAAAAATAGATGTTTTTCTGAAACTCCCTTGCTTTTGCCATGATCCAGTGGATGTTGGCAATTTGATCTCTGGTTCCTCTGCCTTTTCTAAAAGCATCTTGAACATCAGGAAGCTCACAGTTCACGTATTGCTGAAGCCTGGCTTGGAGAATTTTGAGCATTATTTTACTAGCATGTGAGATAAGTGCAATTGTGCGGTAGTTTGAGCATTCTTTGGCATTGCCTTTCTTTGGGATTGGAATGAAAACTGACCTTTTCCAGTCCTGTGGCCACTGCTGAGTTTTCCAAATTTGCTGGCAGATTGACTGCAGCACTTTCACAGCATCATCTTTCAGGATTTGGAATAGCTCAACTGTAATTCCATCATCTCCACTAGCTTTGTTTGTAGTGATGCTTTCTAAGGCCCACTTGACTTCACATTCCAGGATGTTGGCTCTAGATAAGTGTTAACACCATTGTGATTATCTGGGTCATGAAGATCTTTTTTGTACAGTTCTTCTGTGTATTCTTGCCACCTCTTCTTAATATCTTCTGCTTCTATTAGGTCCATACCATTTTTGTCCTTTATCGAGCCCAAATTTGCATGAACTGTTCCCTTGGTATCTCTAATTTTCTTAAAGAGATTAAACCTAATAGCAGAAACTATAAAACTCTTAGAAGAAAACATAGGCAGAACACTCAATGACGTAAATCAAAGCAAGATCCCCTATGATCCACCTCCTAGAATAATGGAAATAAAAATAAAAGTAAACAAGTGGGACCTGATTAAACTTGAAAACTTTTACACAGCAAAGGAAACTATAAGCAATGTGAAAAGACAACCCTCAGAATGGGAGAAAATTGCAAATGAAACAACTGGAAAAGGATTAATTTCCAAAATATATAAGCAGCTCATACCACTCAATAATAGAAAAAAAAAAAAAAACTCAATCAAAATGTGGGGAAAAGGCAAACAGACATTTTCCTATGGCAAAACCGATACAATTTTGCAAAGTAATTAGCCTCCAATTAAAATAAATAAATTTATATTTTAAAAAAGACATAACATAGAGATGTCTAACAAGTATATGAAAAGATGCTCAACATTGCTCATTATTAGAGAAATGCAAATCAAAACTACAGTGAGATATCACCTCACACCATTCAGAACGGCCCTCATCAAAAAGTCTACAAACAATAAATGCTGGAAAGGGTGTGGAGAAAAGGGAACAGTCTTGCACTGTTGGGGGGAATGTAAATTGATACAGTCATTATGGAAGATGGTATGGAGATTCCTTAAAAATCTAGGAATAAAACCACCATATGACACAGCAATCCCACTCCTAGGCATATACCCTGAGGAAACCAAAACTGAAAAACACACGTGTATCCAATTGTTCATTGCAGCACTATTTACAATAGCTAGAACATGGAAGCAACCTAGATGTCCACTGACAGATGAATGGATCAAGAAGTTATGATATATATACACAATGGAATATTACTCAGCCATAAAAAGGAACACATTTGAATCAGTTCTAATGAGGTGGATAAACCTAGAACCTATTATAAAGAGTGAAGTGAGTCACATAGAGAAAGATAAATACTGTATTCTAACACATATATATGGAATCTAGCAAAATGGTACTGAAGAATTATTTATAGGGCAACAGTGAAGAAACAGAGATAGAGAATGACTTATGGACATGGGGAGAGGAGAGGAGAGAGTGAGATGTATGGAAAGAGTAACATGGAAACTTACCATCTTAAAATAGATAGCCAACAGGAATTTGCTGTATGGCTCAGGAAACTCAAAGATGGGCTCTGTATCAACCTTGAGGGTGGGATGGGGAGGGAGATGGGAGTTTCAGAAAGGAGGGGATATAGGTATACTTGTGGCTGATTCATGTTGAGGTTTGACAGAAAACAGCAAAATTCGGTAAAGCAGTTATCCTTCAATAAAAACAAATAATAAAAAAAGAAAGAAAAGGACAAGAAAACATCATAGGGTGATATAAATACATTATAGCTGGCTTGAGCAGTACTGTGTATATGTGCCCAGTTGTTAGCCTTCATAAAATAGAATACTTAAGTGCTAATTTTAATGTATATGAATAACAACTAGTTTTTAAAAGGAATAAAATATTGAAAAAAAATACTTTAGAGGAAACCAATAGAATAACTGAGGCAGAAGAATGGATAAGTGAGCTGGAAGATAGAATGGTGGAAATAATGGAAGCAGAGCAGTATAAAGAAAAAAAAATTTTAAATGAGGACAGTCTCTTCTGAGACAACCTTAAGCACCCCACGATTTGAAGTATATGGGTACCAGAAGCATAAAACAAAAAGAAAGGCTATGAGAAAAAATTTGAGGAGATAATAATAAAAAATTCCCTAAAATGGGAAACAAATAGCCACCCAAGTCCAGGAAGCCCAGAGAGTCCCATACAGAATAAACTTAAGGAGAAACATGCAAAGACAAAAGTTAGTCAAATTAACAAAATTTAAACACAAAGAAAAAATATTGAACAGCAAGGGAAAAGCAAGAAATAACATACAAGGGGATCCCCATAAGGGTAACAGATAATTTTTTAAAAAGAAACAGGCCAGAAGGGAGTGACAGGATATTCTTAAAATGCTAAAAGGAAAAAAAAATCTACAAACAAGATTACTTATTTACCAAGGATCTCATAAACATTCGAAGGAGAAAACAAAAGCTCTACAGAAAAGCAAAAATTAAGTGAATTCAGCACCACAAAACCAGCTTTACAACAAATGGTAAAGGAACTTCTCTAGAAGTAAACATAAGAGGAAGAAAAGGCCTACAAAAACAAAGCCAAAACAATAAAGTAAAAGGCAATAGGATCATGTGTGTGTGTGTGTGTGTGTGTGTGTGTGTGTGTGTGTGTGTAAGTTGCTTCAGCCGGGTTTGACTCTTTGAAACTCTATTAACTGTATCCTACAAGGCTTCTCTGTCCATTTGATTCTCCAGGCAAGAATACTGTAGTGGGTTGCCATGTCCTCCTCCAGGGGATCTTCTGGACCCATGGATTGAACCCATGTTTCTTATGTCTCTTGCATTGGAAGGCATGCTCTTTACCACTAGTGCCACCTAGCAAGCCCCAGTAAGATCATATTGCATTAAATGCAAATGGACTAAATGTTCCAACCAAAAAATACACATGGATTGAATAAATAATAAAATAATGACTACTGGGGTGGTCCTAAGATGGTGGAGGAATAGGACAGGGACACCACTTTCTCCCCCCACAAATTCATCAAAAGATAATTTGAATGCTGAGCAACTTCCACAAAACAACTTCTGAACGCTGGTGGAGGACATCAGACATCCAGAAAGGCAGCCCACTCTCGTTGAAAGGAGGTAGGACAAAATATAAAAGACAAAAAGAGAGATAAAAGAGTAAGCGAAAGAGACCTGTCCTGGGGAGGGAGTCGTGAAGGACGAGAAGTTTCCAAACACCAGGAAACCCTCTCACTGGTGGGTCTCTGGGGAGTGTTGGAATCTCAGAGGGAAACATAGCCAGGAGGGGGGAAAAAAAAAAAAACCCACAGAATACACGCCTAATGGAAACTCCCAGCAGAGAAGTAGCCCAGACACTCTCAGGGAGGCCCAGTTTCCCTGCTTAGGGTAAGGGCCCAGCCTGAATGCCTTGAGGACAATCTGAGGGAGCTAACATGAGATAGCAACTGAAACTGTGGGATAACAAGAGACAGAAAAAAAGAGACAGAGAGAAAGAGAACTTTCTCATAATAAGCTCTAACCTAAGGAGCAATCTGGCCCACTCAGAAAAGAAAGGATTGAGCAAATACCAGAGGAGAGCAAGCCGGCTGCAGACTGGCCCATACCCCTGAGAGTCCCAAACAGGATAAAACCAAGGCTCAAACAGGATAAAACCACCACCACCACCACCACCACCCCCCACCCCCCGCCCAGAGAGTGCCAAACAGGATAAACCCAAGGTGAAACACCCCAAGACACATATTAATCAAATTAACAAAGATCAAACACAAAGAGCAAATATTAAAAGCAGCAAGGGAAAAGCAACAAATAACACACAAGGGGATTCCCATATGGATAACAACTGATCTTTCAATAGAAATTCCAGGCCAGAAGGGAGTGGCAGGACATACTTAAAGGGATGAAAGAGAAAAACCTACAACACATATTACTATACCCAGCAAGGATCTCATTCAAATATGAAGGAGAAATCAAAAGCTTTACAGACAAGCAAAAGCTGAGAGAATTCACCACCACTAAAGCAGCTCTTCAACAAATGTTAAAGGATCTTCTCCAGACAGGAAACACAGAAAAGAATTATGAACTCAAACCAAAAAGAACAAAGTTAATGTCAACAGGATCATACTTATCAATAATTACCTTAAATGTAAATGGGTTGAATGCCCCAACCAAAAGACAAAGACTGGCTGAATGGATAAAAAAACAAGACCCCTATATATGCTGTCTACAAGAGACCCACCTCAAAACAAGGAACACATACAGACTGAAAGTGAAGGGCTGGAAAAAGATATTTCATGCAAATGGAGACCAAAAAAAGCAGGAGTAGCAATACTTATATCAGATAAAAGAGGATTTGAGCACCCTGTCTCATGCATCAAACCTGGACTGGTGATCTGTTTCATATATAATAATATATATGTTTCAATGCTATTCTCTCAGATCATCCCACCCTCACCTTCTCCCACAGAGTCCAAAAGACTGTTCTATACATCTGTGTCTCCTTTGCTGTCTCACATATAGGGTTATCATTATCATCTTTCTAAATTCCATATAAATATATATATATATATATATATATATATATATATATATATGTGTGTGTGTGTGTGTGTGTGTGTGTGTGTGTGTTAGTATACTGTATTGGTGTTTTGACCCAGAGGGATAGGATGGGGAGGGAGGTGGGAGGGGGCTTCAAGATGGGGAACACATGTAAACCCATGGATGACTCATATTAATGTATGGTAAAAACCACTACAATATTGTAAAGTAATTAACCTCCAACTAAAATAAATAAATTAAGAAAAAAAAAAAAGAGAAAGACTTTGAAAGACGTTGAAATAAAGGCCATGAAAAGAGACAAAGAAGGACACTACATCATGATCAAAGGATCAATCCAAGAAGAAGATATAATAATTATAAATATATATGTACCCAACATAGGAGTACCACAATATGTAAGGCAAATGCTAACAAGTATAAAAGGGAAAATTAAGAGTAACACAATATATTGGGAGACTTTAATACCCCACACACACATAAGGATAGATCAAAGAAACAGAAAATAAGCAAGGAAACACAAACTTTAAATTATGCAATGGACCAGTTAGACCTAATTTATATCTATAGGACATTTAACCCCCAAACAATGAATTTCACCTTTTGCACAAGGGCACATGGAACCTTCTCCAGGATAAATCACACCCTGGGACACAAATCTAGCCTTGGTAAATTCAAAAAAATTGAAATCATTTCAAGCAACTTATCTGATCACAATGTAGTAAGATTAGATGTCAACTACAGGAAAAAACTACTAAAAATAGAAACATATGGAGGCTAAACAACACGCTTCTGAATAACCAACAAATCAGAGAAGAAATCAAAATATGCATAAAAATGAATGAAAATGATAACACGACAACCAAAACCTATGGGATTCAGTAAAAGCAGTGCTAAAATGAAGGTTCATAGCAATACAAGCTTACCTCAAGAAACAAGAGAAAAATCAGATAAATAACCTAACTTTACACCTAAAGCAACTAGAAAAAGAAGAAATGAAGAACCCCAGAGTTAGTAGAAGAAAGAAATAAAAATTAGGGAAGTAATAAATGAAAAAGAAACAAAGGAGACCATAGCAAAAATCAACAAAACTAGAAGCTTGTTCTTTGAGAAGATAAATAAAATACACAAACCATTAGTCTGACTCATCAAGAAAAAATCAATAAAATTATTAAATCAATAAAATTAGAAATGAAAATGGAGCAATCACAACAGACAACACAGAAATACAAAGGATCATAAGAGAGTACTATCAGCAATTAAATAACAATAAAATGGACAACTTGAAAGAAATGGACAAATTCTTAGAAAAGTATAACCTTTCAAACTGAACCAGGAGAAATAAAAAATCTTAACAGACCCATCACAAGCATGGAAGTTGAAACTGTAATCAGAAATCTTCCAGCAAACAAAAGCCCAGAACCAGGTGGCTTCACAGCTGAATTCTACCAAAAATTTAGAGAAGAGCTAACACCTATCCAACTCAAATATTCCAGAAAATTGCACAGGAAGGCAAATGCCCAAGCTTATTCTATGAGGAAACCAACACCCTAATACCAAAACCAGACATAGATGCCAGAAGAAAGAAAACTATAGTCCAATATCACTGATGAACATAGATTCAAAAAATCCTTAACAGAATTCTAGCAAACAGAATCCAACAGCATATTAAAAAGGTCATACATCATGACCAAGTGGGGTTTATCCCATGGAAGCAAGGATTCCTCAATATTCGCAGATCAATGTGATACACCACATTAACAAATTGAAAGATAAAAACCATATGATTATCTCAATAGATGCAGAGAAAGCCTTTGACAAAATTCAACATCCATTTATGATAAAAACCCTCCAGAATGCAGGCATAGAAAGAACATACCTCAACCTAATAAAATCCAACATAGGAGTACCACAATATGTAAGGCAAATGCTAACAAGTATAAAAGGGGAAATTAAGAGTAACAAAATATATCCATATATGATAAACCCACAGCAAATGTTATCCTCAATGGTGAAAAATTAAAAGCAGTTTCCCTAAAGTCAGAAAAAGACAAGGGTGCCCACTCTCACCACTACTATTCAACATAGTTTTGGAAGGTTTAGCCACATTAATCAGAGCAGAAAAAGAAATAAAAGGAATCCAGATTGGAAAAGAAGAAGTAAAATTCTCACTGTTTGCAGATAACATGATCCTCTACACAGAAAACCCTAAAGACACCATCAGAAAATTACTAGAATTAATCAATGAATATAATAAAGTTGCAGGATATAAAGTTAACACAGAGAAATCCCTTGTATTCATATACACTAACAATGAGAAAACAGAAAGAGAAATTAAGGAAATAATTCAATTAACAATTGCAATGAAAATAATAAAATACTTAGGAATAAATCTACCTAAAGAGAAAAAACACCTAATTATAGAAAAATATAAAACGCTTACGAAAGAAATAAAAAATGACACAAATAGATGGAGAAATATACCATGTTCATGGATCAGAAGAATCAATATAGTTAAAATGAGTATACTACCCAATGCAATCTATAGATTCAATGCAATCCCTATCAAGCTACCAACAGTATTTTTCAGAGCACTAGAATAATATCTTTCACAATTTATATGGAAATATAAAAACTTAAAATAGCAAAATCAATCTTGAGAAAGAAGAATGGAACTGAAGGAATCAACCTGCCTGACTTCAGGCTATACTACAAAGCTACAGTCATCAAGACAGTAAGGTATTGGCACAAAGACAGAAATATAGATCAATGGAACAAAATAGAAAGCCCAGAGATAAATCCATGCATCTATGGGCACATTAACTTTGACAAAGGAAGCAAAAATATACAATGGAGAAAAGACAATCTCTTTAACAAGTAGTGCTGGTAAAAGGGTCAACCACTTATAAAAGAATGAAACTAGAACACTTTCTAACGCCATACACAAAAATAATCTCAAAATGGATTAAAGATCTAAATGTGAGACCAGAAACTATAGAGCTCCTAAAGGAAAACATAGGCAAAACACTCTCTGACATAAATCACAGCAGGATCCTCTATGACCCACCTCACATAGTAGGAAATAAAAGCAAAACTAAACAAATGGGACCTAATTAAACCTAAAAGCTTTTGCACAATGAAGGAAACTATAAGCAAGGTGTGGAGAAGGCAATGGCACCCCACTCCAGTACTCTTGCCTGGAAAATCCCATGGATGGAGGAGCCTGGTGGACCGCAGTCCATGGGGTCGCTAACATTTGGACAAGACTCAGCGACTTCACTTTCACTTTTCACTTTCCTGCATTGGAGAAGGCAATGGCAACCCACTCCAGTGTTCTTGACTGGAGAATTCCAGGGACAGGGGAGCCTCGTGGGCTGCCGTCTATGGGGTCTCACAGAGTCGGACATGACTGAAGTGACTTAGCAGCAGAAGCAGCAGCATAAGCAAGGTGAAAGACAACCTTCAGAATAGGAGAAAATAATAGCAAATGAAGCAACTGACAAAGAATGAATCTCAAAACTATACAAGCAGTTCCTGCAACTCAGTTCCCCAAAATTAATGACCCAATCAAAAAATGGGCCAAAGAAAACATACAGATTGGCTAACAAACACATGAAAAGATGCTCAGCATCACTCATTATCAGAGAAACATAAATCAAAACCACAATGAGGTAACATCTCATGTTGGTCAGAATGGCTGCTATCCAAAAGTCTACAAACAATAATTGCTGGAGAGGATGTGGAGAAAAGGGAGCACTCTTACACTCTTGGTGGGAATGCAAACTAGTACAGCCACTCTGGAGAACAGTGTGGAGATTTCTTAAAAAACTGCAAATAGAACTTCCATATGACCCAGCAATCCCAGTGCTGGGCATACACACTGAGGTAACCAGAATTACAAGAGACATGTGTAACCAGAATTAAAATAGACATGTGTTCATCACAGCACGGTTTACAATGGCTAGGACATGGAAGCAACCTAGATGTCCATCGGCAGACAAATGGGGGGAAAAAAAAAAAACACAAAACTGTGGTACTTATATACAATGGAATATTACCATGCTGTTAAAAAGAATGCATTTGAATCTGTTTAAATGAGGTGGATGAAACTGGAGCCTATTATACAGAGTGAAGTAAGTCAGAAAGGAAAACAATACAGTATACTAATCATATATATGGAATTTAGAAATATGGTAATGATGACCCTATATGTGAGACAGCAAAAGAGATACAGATGTAAATAACAGACATTTGGACTCTGTGGGAGAAGGCAAGGGTGGGATGATTTGAAATAATAGCATTGAAACATGTATGTTACCATATGTGAAATCTATCGCCAGTCCAGTTTTGATGCATGAGAAGGGCCCTCAGGGGCGGTACACTGGGATGACACTGAGGGATGGGATGGGGAGGGACGTAGGAGGGGGGTTCTAGATGGGGGACACATGTACACTCATGGCTGATTCATGTCAACCTATGGCAAAACCCACTACAATATTGTAAAGTAATTAGCCTCCAATTAAAATAAATAAATTAATTGATAAAAAGAAAAGAAAAAAAAAACAATAAAAAAGACTATTATATTGCTGTCTACAAGAGAATCATCTCAGATCTAGGGACACAAAGAGATTGAAAGAGAGGGGATGGAAAAAAATTTCCATGCAAATAGAAATCAGAAGCAAGCAGGAGTAGCAATACTCATATTAGATAAAACTGACTTTTAAAGAAAGACTGTTACAAGAGACAACAAAGGACACTACATAATAAGTAAGGCATTAATCCAGGAAGATATATATATATATATATATATATATATAATGCATACATATGCAACAACATAGGAGCATCTCAATCCATAAGGCAAATGCTAACAACTACTAAAGGGGATGAGATGTTTGGATGGCATGACCGAGTTAATGGACATGAGTTTGAGCAAGCTATGTGAACTGATGATGGACAGGGAAGTCTGGCTTGCTGCAGTCCATGGCGTCACAAAGAGTCAGACACTAATGAGTGACTGAACTGATTAAAGGGGAGTTTTTCAGTGACATAGTAATAGTGGGAGACTTTAATACCCAAGTCACACCAAAGAAGAAATTATCCAGATAGAAAATTAACAAGGAAACACAAGCTCTAAAAGATATTGGACCTAATTGGATATCTACAGTCCATTACTTCCAAAAACAATAGATTTCACTTTTTTTTCAAGTGCACACAAAACATTCTCTAGGACAGATCACAGCTTGGGTCAGAAATCAAGCCTTGGTAAATTAAAACAAACAAACAAAAAAACCCAAATTGAAATTATTTCAAACATCTTTTCTGTTCACAACACTATAAGATTAGATATCAACTATAGGGGAAAAAAAAAAAACAAAAAAAAAACACAAACACAGGGACACTAAGCAATACACTTCTGAATAACAAAGAGGTCACTGAAGAAATCAAAGAGGAAGTGGGAAAAAAAAATACCTAGAAACAAAGGACAGTAAAAACACAACTCAAAACTTATGGGATGCAATAAAAGCAGTACC
Organism: Bubalus kerabau; assembly: GCF_029407905.1. Taxonomy (NCBI): domain Eukaryota; kingdom Metazoa; phylum Chordata; class Mammalia; order Artiodactyla; family Bovidae; genus Bubalus; species Bubalus kerabau. The sequence continues at coordinate 81,525,466 of NC_073647.1, forward strand.
AAGAGGCAAGTTTATCACAACACAGGTCCACCACAAGGAACAAAGGAAGCAATATATAAACAACTCAACCTTACACCTACAGAAACTAGAAAAAGAACAACAAAAAACTTCAAAGATAGTAGAAGGAAATAAATCATAAAGATAAGAGCATAAATAAATGAAAAATTAATGAAAGTTACAGCAGCAAAGATCAATATAACTAAAAGCTGGTTCTTGAGAACATAAACAAAATTGACAACCTGTTAGTCAGACTCATCAAGAAAAGGGGAGGAGACTCAAATCAATATAATTAGAAATGAAATGGGGGAAGTTACAACAGAAAAGGCAGAATTACAAAGTATCATAAGAGACTAGTATGAGAAAATGTATGCCAATAAAATGGACAACATGGAAAAATGGAAAATGTGAACAGATAAATCACAAACACATAAATCAAAACTCTTTGAACAACCAAAAGGCCAGGTCAGATGGCTTCACAGGATTATTCTACAAAAAGTTTAGAGAAGATCAAACACCTACATTGATCATACCCTTCCAGAGTATTACAGAGGAAGGGAAACTCCCAAATTCATTATATAAATCCCCGATCACCCAGATATCAAAACCAGACAAAGATGACACAAAACAGAAAATTATAGGCCAGTATCACTAATGAAAATAGGTGCAAAAATCCTGAAAAAAAAAATGCTAGCAAACAAAATCCAACAACAAATTCAAAAGATCATACATCATGATCAAGTGGGCTTTATCCCAGGGATGCAAGGATTCTTCAATAAATGTAAATCAATTAATGTGATACTCCATATTAAAACTGAAAGATTAAAACCATATGACCATCCCAATAGATGCAGAGAAAGCTTTGACAAAATTCAACACCCATTTATGATGAAAATTCTCCAGAATGTCGGCATATAAGGAACATATTTCAACATAATAAAGGCCATATGTGACAAATCACAGCAAACATTATTATCAATGGTGAAAAACTGAAATAATTTCCTCTAAAATAAGAAACAAGAGTGCCAACTCTCGCCACTATTATTCAACATTGTTTTGAAGTCCTAGTCACATTAATCAGAGAAGAAAAAGAAAAAAAAATCCAGATTGGAAAAGAAGAAGTAAAATGGATAAGATGAATGGATAAGAAAGCTGTGGTACATGTACACAATGGAGTATTATTCAGCCATTAAAAAGAATACATTTGAATCAGTTCTAATGAGGTGGATGAAACTGGAGCCGATTATACAGAGTGAAGTAAGCCAGAAAGAAAATCACCAATACAGTATACTAACGCATATATATGGAATTTAGAAAGATGGTAACAATAACCCTGTGTACGAGACAGCAAAAGAGACAATGGTATATAGAACAGTCTTATGGACTCTGTGAGAGAGGGACAGGGTGGGAAGATTTGGGAGAATGGCATTGAAACATGTAAAATATCATGTATGAAACGAGTTGCCAGTCCAGGTTCGATGCACGATACTGGATGCTTGGGGCTGGTACACTGGGATGACCCAGAGGGATGGAATGGGGAGGGAGGAGGGAGGAGGGATCAGGATGGGGAACACATGTATACCTGTGGCGGATTCATTTTGATATTTGGCAAAACTAATACAGTTATGTAAAGTTTAAAAATAAAATAAAATTAAAAAAAAAAAACATTCACTGCTTGAAAATGACATGATACTATACATAGAAAATCCTAAAGATGTCACCAGAAAATTACTAGAGCTACTCAGTGAATATAGTAAAGTCACAGATGTAATATTAATCTGCAGAATTTCCTAGCATTCCTATACACTAACAACAACAACAACAACAAAAATCCGAAAGAGAAATTAAAGAAACAATCCCATTTCCTATTGAACAAAAAGAATAAAATACTTAGGAATAAATCAACATAAAGAGACAAAAGACCTTTATGCAGAAAACTATCAGACACTTATAAAAGAAATTTTAAAAAACACAAACAGATGGAGAGATATACAATGTTCTTGGATGCATGAATCAATATTGTGAAAATGACAATACTACCCAAATCAGACTATAGATTCAATGCAATCCCTTGTTGTTCAGTCTGTCTGTCGTGTCCAACTCTTTGTGACCCCACAGACTACAGCATGACAGGCTTCCCTGTCCTTCACTATCTCCAGAAGCTTGCTCAAACTCATGTCCATTGAGTCGGTGATGCTACCCAACCACCTGGTTTCTTTCCCACATTAATAGATATAAATGGTCATCCAAATTAAATTCATCCATTTCCATCCATTTTAGTTCACTGATTCTCAAAATGTTGATGTTCAGTTTTGTCATCTCCTGCTTGAACATGTCCAATTTATCTTGATTTCTGGACTTAAACTCCAGGTTCCTATGCAATATTGTTCTTTTAAGCATCAGACTTTACTTTCACCACCAGACACATCCACAACTGAGTGTCATTTTCACTTTGGCCAAACCTGTTCATTTTCTCTGGAGCTAATTCTCTGTTCTTCCCCAGGAGCATATTGTACACCAACCCACTGGGGGGCTCATATACTAGTGTCATAATTTTTGCCTCTTCATACTGTTCTTTTTTTTTTTAAATTTTATTTTTTTTAAACTTTACAATATTGTATTGGTTTTGCCAAATATTGAAATGAATATGCCACAGGTATACTTGTGTTCCCCATCCTAAACCCTCCTTCCTCCTCCTTCCCCATACCATACCTCTGAGTTGTCCCAGTGCACCAGCCCCAAGCATCCAGTATCGTGCATCACACCTGGACTGGCGACTCGTTTCATATATGATATTATACGTATTTCAATGCCATTCTCTCAAATCATCCCACCCTGTCCCTCTCCCACAGAGTCCAAAAGACTGTTCTATACATCAGTGTCTCTTTTGCTGTCTCGTATACAGGGTTATTGTTACCATCTTTCTAAATTCCATATATATGCGTTAGTATACTGTATTGGTGTTCTTCTTTCTGGCTTACTTCACTCTGTATAATAGGCTCCAGTTTCATCCACCTCATTAGAACTGATTCAAATGTATTCTTTTTAATGGCTGAGTAATACTGCATTGTGTATATGTACCATGGCTTTCTTATCCATGCATCTGCTGATGGACATCTAGGTTGCTTCCATGTCCTGGCTATTATAAACAGTGCTGCAATGAATATTGGGGTACATGTGTCTCTTTCCCTTCTGGTTTCCTCAGTGTGTATGCCCAGCAGTGGGATTGGTGGATCATAAGGAAGTTCTATTTCCAGTTTCTTAAGGAATCTCCACACTGTTCTCCATAGTGGCTGTACTAGTTTGCATTCCCACCAACAGTGTAAGAGGGTTCCCTTTTCTCCACACCCTCTCCAGCATTTATTGCTTGTAGACTTTTGGATCGCAGCCATTCTGACTGGCGTGAAATGGTATCTCATAGTGGTTTTGATTTGCATTTCTCTGATAATGAGTGATGTTGAGCATCTTTTCTTGTGTTTGTTAGCCATCTGTATGTCTTCTTTGGAGAAATGTCTATTTAGTTCATTGGCCCATTTTTTGATTGGGTCATTTATTTTTCTGGAATTGAGCTGTAGGAGTTGCTTGTATATTTTTGAGATTAGTTGTTTGTCAGTTGCTTCATTTGATATTATTTTCTCCCATTCTGAAGGCTGCCTTTTCACCTTGCTTATAGTATCCTTTGTTGCGCAGAAGCTTTTAAGTTTAATTAGGTCCCATTTGTTTATTTTTGCTTTTATTTCCAATATTCTGAGAGGTGGGTCATAGAGGATCCTGCTGTGATGTATGTTGGAGAGTGTTTTGCCTATGTTCTCCTCTAGGAGTTTTATAGTTTCTGGTCTTACATTTAGATCTTTAATCCATTTGGAGTTTATTTTTGTGTATGGTGTTAGAAAGTGTTCTAGTTTCATTCTTTTACAAGTGGTTGACCAGAGTTCCCAGCACCACTTGTTAAAGAGATTGTCTTTAATCCATTGTATGTTTTTGCTTCCTTTGTCAAAGATAAGGTGTCCATATTAGCGTGCATTTATCTCTGGGCTTTCTGTTTTGTTCCATTGGTCTATATTTCTGTCTTTGTGCCAGTACCATACTTTCTTGATGACTGTGGCTTTGTAGTGGAGCCTGAAGTCAGGTAGGTTGATTCCTCCAGTTCCATTCTTCTTTCTCAAGATAGCTTTGGCTATTTGAGATTTTTTGTATTTCCATACAAATTGTGAAATTATTTGTTCTAGCTCTGTGAAGAATACCATTGGTAGCTTGATAGGGATTGCATTGAATCTATAAATTGCTTTGGGTAGTATACTCATTTTCACTATATTGATTCTTCCAATCCATGAACATGGTATATTTCTCCATCTATTAGTGTCCTCTTTCATTTCTTTCACCAGTGTTTTATAGCTTTCTATATATAGGTCTTTAGTTTCTTTAGGTAGATATATTCCTAAGTATTTTATTCTTTTCATTGCAATGGTGAATGGAATTGTTTCCTTAATTTCTCTTTCTGTTCTCGCATTATTAGTGTATAGGAATGCAAGGGATTTCTGTGTGTTGATTTTATATCCTGAAACTTTACTATAATCATTGATTAGTTCTAGTAATTTTCTGGTGGAGTCTTTAGGGTTTTCTATGTAGAGGATCATGTCATCTGCAAACAGTGAGAGTTTTACTTCTTCTTTTCCAATTTGGATTCCTTTTATTTCTTTTTCTGCTCTGATTGCTGTGGCCAAAACTATGTTGATACATTTCTTGAGGTGAGAATACTGGAGCAGTGTGCCATTCCATTCTCCAGTAGACTCTGTTTTGTCAGAACTCTCCACCACGATTCATCCATCAAACTTGTATGAAAACACAAAGGACCTTGGATAGTCGAATCAATCTTGTGAAGAAGAATCGAGCTGGAGGAATCCAAGATTTAAAAAGTTAAGTAGACAATATGGACATACTGTATAGCACAAGTGGAGAGGGCAATGGCATCCCACTCCAGTACTCTTGCCTGGAGAATCCCATGGACAGAGGAGGCTGGTGGGCTGCAGTCCATGGGGTCGCTAGGAGTCAGACACGACTGAGTGACTTCACTTTCACTTTTCACTTTCATGCATTGGAGAGGGAAGTGGCAACCCACTCCAATGCTCTTGCCTGGAAAACCCCATGGACGGAGGAGCCTGGTGGGCTGCAGCCCATGGGGTCGCCAAGAGTTGGACACGACTGAAGCAACTTAGCAGCAGCAGTATAGCACAAGGAACTCTGCTCAGTGTTATGTGGTAGCCTGGATAGGAGTGGAGTTTGGGGGAGAACGGATACATGAATATATATGACTGAGTCCCTTTACTGTCCACCTGAAACTATCAAATTTGTTAATCAGTTATACCCCAATACAAAGTAAAAGTTAGAAAAAGAGTATTTTAAGAAATAATGGTTGGAAATTTCCCAAATTTGGTGAGATATGAAGATAAACATTCAACAACCTTAATGAACTCCAAGTAAGATGCACTCAAAGATACAAATATTGAGACATATTATAATAAAAATTTCAAAAGTCAAAGACAGAAAGAGAATCTTGAAACAAAGAAGTGACTCATCACATAAAAATTCAGTTCGGTTCAGTCTTTCAGTCGTGTCTAACTCTCTGTGACCCCATGAATTGCAGCATGGTGGGCTTCCTTGTCCATCACCAACTCCTGGAGCTTGCTCAAACTAATGTCCATCGAGACAGTGATGCCATCCAAGCATCTCATCCTCTGTCATCCCTTTCTCCTCTCACCTTCAATCTTTCCCAGCATCAGGGTCTTTTCAAATGAGTCATTTCTTCACATCAGGTGGCCAAAGTATTGGAGTTTCAACGTCAACATCAGTCCTTCCAATGAATATTCAGGATAGATTTCCTTTGTGACGGACTCGTTGGATCTCCTTGCAGTTCAAGGGACTCTCAAGAGTCTTCTTCAACACCACAGTTCAAAAGCATCAGTTCTTTGTTGCTCAGCCTTCTTTATGGTCCAACTCTCACATCCATACATGACTACTGGAAAAACCATAGCCTTGACTAGATGGACCTTTGTTGACAAAGTAATGTCTCTGTTTTTTAATATGCTGTCTAGGTTGGTCATAGCTTTTCTTTTAAGGAACAAGTGTCTTTTAATTTCATGGCTGCAGTCACCATCTGCAGTGATTTTGGAGCCCCCAAAAAAGTCTCTTGCTGTTTCCATTGTAGTCAGGTATCACATAACAAAGGATCTTCAATAAGACTAGCAGCCGATTTCTCAGCAGAAACTTTGGAGACCATAAAGCAATAGACTGACAAATTCAAAGTGCTAAAAAAACCCTTTCTACCAAGTATCTTATGATCTGGAAAATTTTTCCTTCAAAAGTGAGGAAGAAATTAAGATATTCCTACATAAACAAAAGCTGAGGGATTTGTTACCACTAAACCTGCCCATTATGAAATGGTCAAAGGACTTCTGAGTGGTGAAATGAAAAGGCACTAGGCACAAACTTAAAGTAGTATGAAGAAGTAAAGATCCCAATGAAGTTGGAAATAGGGACTGCTGTAGTCCTTTAATGGACCAGAACCTGGTGGTCTGGAGTTGACAGTAAGAAAGTGAAAGAGAGAAAGAAAATGGTATTCCCTGGTTTTCACAGAGAACTAATAAAACCCTAAAACAGGGCTTGCACCCCTCACGAAGGCACAGGGCATCCTCTCGAGGAAGTCTTGAAATCCCGGGCAGGAGAGGGAGCTCAGTGGGTTTCCATGCTCCAGAGAATTATCCAGAGGCGGGGGAGAGAGAGAGAGAAAGAGAGAGAGAGAGAGAGAGAGAGAGAGAGAGAGAGAGAGAGAGAGATGGGGACCCAAGTCTCTGGTGGAGCTGCTGCTGCTAAGTCGCTTCAGTCGTGTCTGACTCTGTGCGACCCCATGGACAGTGGCCTACCAGGCTTCTCCGTCCATGGGATTCTCCAGGCAAGAACACTGGAGTGGGTTGCCATTTCCTTCTCCAATGCATGAAAGTGGAAAGTGAAAGTGAAGTCACTCAGTCGTGTCTAACTCTTAGCGACCCCATGGACTGCAGCCTACCAGGCTCCTCCATCCATGGGATTTTCTGGGTGACAGTACTTGAGTGGGGTGCCATTGCCTTCTCCCATCTGGTAGAGCAAAGGTGCTTTAATAATCTTTCTGTGAGTGTATATAGGCTGTTATACAAGGAATTTCTTTCAACAATGATAAAGATCAGAAAAGCAAATGTATAGCAACTGTTATCAAGGAAACAAGGAATTAGCAATGGTCATAAGGTCAGAAAACAATCCATATCTCAAGAAAGAGGGTCGTGACTAAGCAGTTTTGTCATAAGGAGAATGTTTACTGAAGGAAATCCATGCATGAGTTTCATCCCATGACCTCAGTCCTGGGAGCAGTGTGCTGCTCCACTCGCTCCCATTACCAGGAACTGATAAGGAACAGAGGATTTATGAAAGACAGAAAACAGCACACAGGAATCCTCTTGTTAAACGTTCTCTGACAGGGACAGTTATAAAAGTTAACATTACTGTAGCAATAGTTTATAACTCTACTATTTGTTTTCTATATAATTTAAGAGATTAATATATTAAAAAAACACACAAATTTTAGGCAAAAGGTAGTACTCTTAATTTGCATGTAGAGACTAAGTTTATTTCAAAATATTAGGTTATGCTTTAGGGTACACAATGAACAAAGATGCAATTTTGTGACATCAACAACTTAAAAGCATGGGGATAGGTTTTTTTTTTTTTTTTAGCTTTGTTTTTTTAATTTATTTTTTAATTGGAGGAAAATTGCTTGACAATGTGTTGTTTTCTGCCATACAACAATGTGAATCAGCCACAAATATACATATATTCCCTCCCTCTTGTGCCTCCCTTCCATCCCCCATATTACCTCTTTAGGTCATTACAGAGCACTGAGGGATGTATAGCATCCCTATGCTACACAGCAACTTCCCACCAGCCATCTATTTTTCACATCGTAGTGTATATATGGCAATGTCAGTTTCTCCATTCTTCACACCTTCTCCTTCCCCAACTCTGTCAACAAATCCATTCTCTATATTTGCATTTCCCTTCCTTCCCTTCAAATAGGTTCATCAGTAATATTTTTCTAGATTCCATATATATGCATTATTATATATTTGTTTTTCTCTTTCTGAATTACTTCACTCTGTATAACAGGCTCTAGGTTCAGAATCTGTGTGAATTACTGAATTCAGAATTACTACCGAAATAATAGAAACATAAGGAATTCAAAGAAAATACAATGTAGAGTTGTGGAGAAGGCAATGACACCCCACTCCAGTACTCTTACCTGGAAAATCCCATGGACGGAGGAGCCTGGGAGGCTGCAGTCCATGGGGTCGCTGAGGGTTGGATACGATTGAGCAACTTTACTTTCACTTTTCACTTTCATGCATTGGAGAAGGAAATGGCAGCCCACTCCAGTGTTCTTGCCTGGAGAATCCCAGGGACGGGGGATCCTGGTGGCCGGCCATTTATGGGGTCACACAGAGTTGGACACGACTGAAGTGACTTAGCAGCAGCAGCAGTATGTAGAGTTGCACATCAACAGATTAGATAATTCTAGCAAAATGGACAAATTTCTGAAATTCTTCTAAAAAAATCAAAAATAAATAAAAAATCTGAATTTATCTATAACTAGTAAGACGATTGAATGAGTAATGCAAAAAGTCCAAAAAAGAACTATTCTGTGCCACATGGTGGAGAAGGCAACGGCACCCCACTCCAGTACACTTGCCTGGAGAATCCCATGGACAGAGGAGCCTGGTAGGCTGCAGTCCATGGGGTCGCTAAGAATCAGACATGAGTGAGTGACTTTACTTTCACTTTTCACTTTCAAGCATTGGAGAAGGAAATGGCAACCCACTCCAGTGTTCTTGCCTGGAGAATCCCAGGGATGGGGGAGCCTGGTGGGCTGCCATCTATGGGGTCACACAGAGTCGGACATGACTGAAGTGACGCAGCAGCAGCAGTGCCACATGGTTTCACTGTTCAGTTCAGTTCAGTCACCCAGTCGTGTCTGACTCTTTGCGACCCTGTGAATCACAGCACACCAGGCCTCCCTGTCCATCACCAACTCCCGGAGTTCACTCAGACTCACGTCCATTGCGTCAGTGATGCCATCCAGCCATCTCATCCTCTGTCGTCCCCTTTTCCTCCTGCTCCCAATTCCTCCCAGCGTCAGAGTCTTTTCCTAGGAGTCAACTCTTCTCATGAGGTGGCCAAAGTACTGGAGTTTCAGCTTTAGCATCATTCCTTCCAAGGAACCCCAGGGCTGACCTCCTTTAGAATGGACTGGTTGGATCTCCTTGCAGTCCAAAGGACTCTCAAGAGTCTTCTCCAACACCACAGTTCAAAAACATCAATTCTTTGGCGCTCAGCTTTCTTCACAGTCCAACTCTCACATCCATACATGACCACTGGAAAAACCAGAGACTTGACTAAATGGACTTTTGTTGGCAAAGTAATGTCTTTGCCTTTCAATATGCTATCTAGGTTGGTCATAACTTTTCTTCCAAGGAGTAGCGTCTTGTAATTTCATGGCTGCAGTCACCATCTGCAGTGATTTTGGAGCCTCAAAAGATAAAGTCTGACACTTTTTCCAGTTTCCCCATCTATTTCCCATGAAGTGATGGGACCAGATGCCATGATCTTTGTTTTCTGAATGTTGAGCTTTAAGCCAACTTTTTCACTCTCCACTTTCACTTTCATCAAGAGGCTTTTTAGTTCCTCTTCACTTTCTGCATAAGGGTGGTGCTATCTGCATATCTGAGGTTATTGATATTTCTCCCAGCAATCTTGATTCCAGCTTGTGTTTCTTCCAGTCCAGCGTTTCTCATGATGTACTCTGCACATAAGGTAAATAAGCAGGGTGACAATATACAGCCTTGATGTACTCTTTTTCCTTATTTGGAACCAGTCTGTTGTTCCATTTCCAGTTCTAACTGTTGCTTCCTGACCTGCATACAGATTTCACTGTTAAATTCTACCAAACATAATTAGATAATAACCATAATTCTCAAATGCTTTTCAAAAATTGGAGATAAGAGTTATTAAAGAGGGAGAATACTGATATGCTATTGAAGTTAAACTCTCATAAATTTAAGAGTTTTATAACTTTAGGATGTTAGAAGTAATTGTCATAGTAACCAAAAAGAAAACAACTATAGAGTATGTACACCAGGAATTGAGAAAATAATTTTAATATTTCAATACAGAAAATCAACTAGGTTCAAAAGAATATAGGAATGTAGAAAGTGAGTGTCAAATCAGCTATAAAGTATACAGAAAACAAATTTCAAAATGACAGAATTCCCTCATTATCAGTAATTAGTTTGCACGTAAATAGATCAATCTCTGCAACCAAAAGACACAGATTGACAGAATAGATAAGAAAAGATATCCTTCACCTATATGTTGTCTACAAGAGACTAATTTTAAATCCAAATACACAAACAGACTGAACTAGTTAAGATGTTGAAAGGTATTCCATGGAAATAGTAACTAAAAGTGAACAGAGGTGGCTATACTAATATCAGACAAATAGTTTAAATAAAAGATTACAAGAGACAAAGATGGACATTACATATTACAAAAAAAGGTTCAATGCAGGAAGAAGATATAAAAATTATCAATATTTACACACTTGATAACAGACTAGCAAGATATAAGTAGTAAAAACTGACTTCATATATAGGAATAAAGAGATAAATAGAAATTGTAGTTAGAATCTTCAATAACCCACTCTCTACAATGGATACAGTAATCATACAGAAGATAAGTAAAAAATTGACTTAAACAATATAATAAAACAACTGAATCTAACAGACACATGCAGAACACTCCACACACCAATAGCATACACATTCTTTTCAAGTGCATCAGGAATATTTCCTAGAATACACTGTATGTTAGGCCAAAAATTGTCAATAGACTTTAAATGGTAGATGTAATGCAAATCGTCTCTGACCACAAAATGATGAAGTTAGAAATCAGTAACAAAAGTAAAGGCACATTAAAGGACAGAAATAGTAGAGACTTAGTAGAAGCTGAAGAGATCAAGAAGAGATGAAAAGAATACATGTAAGAACTGCACAAAAAAGATCTTGATGAATGGGATAGGTATGATATATGTTCAGGCACCTAGACCTAGACATTCTGGAGTGAAAAGTCAAGTAGGCCTGAAGAAGCACTGCTGTTAATAAAGCTAGTGGTTGTGATGGAATTCCAGTAGAGCTATTCAAAACCCTAAAGAATGATGCTATCAAAGTGTTGCACTCAATATGTCAGCAAATCTGGAAGATACCACAGTGGTCACAGGACTGGAAAAGGTCAATCCTCATCCCAATTCCCAAGAAGGGTAGTACTAAAGAATGTTTAAACCATCGGACAACTACACTCAACTCCTATGCTAGTAAGGTCATGCTTAAAATCTTGCATTCTAGGCTTCAGCATTACATGAACCAAGAACTTCCAGACATCCAAGCTGGGTTTAGAAAAGGAAAAGGAACCAGAGATCAAATTGCTAACATTTGCTGGATCATAGAGAAAGCAAGAGAATTCCAGAAAAATAGCTACCTCTATTTTATCAACTATGCTAAAGTCTTTGCCTTTGACTGTGTGGCTCATAACAAACTTTGGAGAGCTCATAAAGAGATGGGAATATGTCAGAAGCTGCATTAGGCATTACTGACAAAATGGAGGCACGGCCCCAACCCCCTCTCCTCATCTCACAGGCACGGCCCCAGGATGAAGGAGTTAGGCCTTGTGATTCTGACTTGTTCTTTCCTTTCTTAGGTTGAGTTGGATGGAAAAAATGTTAAGGTGCTTGAGAGAAGCATGAGAAAGCACAAAGCCTTCTACAGTTGTGCCCAGAAATAATGTATAAAATAACCACTGACATTTGTTCAAAGATCTATACAAAGAATGTCCCGTGATGAGCACATAGGCCTCAGCTTGAGGCCTATGGGAAGGATAGTTATCTGAGACCTGTTTGTGAGGGAAATATTTATGGATAAAGAAGTTTGCTGAGTTTAGGGTTTAGGATTAATTAAGAATAGCTAGAAGCCTTTTTAGCAGATAATGATCTTAAGATGCTAGAAGCAAACAGGATTTAGAAAGATAAGAAATAAACTGAGGAATGTAGCATGAGTTACAATGTAATCACAAGTTAAGTACACTAAATCTGGGTGGGGGAGACTAAAAATGTCAAACTTCTGACCTAATGCTTTTGTCAAAGTATAAAATAGAACCTGAAGCTTGAAATAAACATGTAGTTCCATACTATGAGTCAGAGACTACACCATCATCATCCACGGACACCACTCACCCCTTCAGGCTGATTCCCTGGCTGCTGGAGCTGGACTCCAGCAGGAATTCCAGACCATCTTACCTATCTCCTGATAAACCTGTATGTGGGTCAAGTTAGAACCCTGGATGTAACAAATGATTGTTTCAGGATTGAGAAAGGAGTACTACAGGGCTGTCTATTGTCACCCTGCTTATTTAACTCATATGCTGAGCACATCATGAGAAATGCCAGGTTGGATGAGTTACAAGCTGGAATCAAGATAGGCAGGAGAAACATCAACAATCTCAGATATGTGGATGATACCACTCCAATGGCAGAAAGAGAAGAGGAAATAAAGAGCCTCTTGATGAGGGTGAAGGAGGAGAGGAGAGGAGAGTGAGAGTCAGCTTAAAACTTAAAAAAAAAAAACAAAAAAAACTAAGATCATGGCATCCAGCCCCATTACTTCATGGCAAATATAAGGGGAAAAGGAGGAAATAGTGACAAATTTCCTCTTCTTGGGCTCTAAAATCACTGCAGATGGGGACTGCAGCCATGAAATTAGAAGACAATTGCTTCTTGGCAGGAACACTATCCCATATCTAGACAGTGTGTTGAAAAGCAGAGACATTACTCTGAAGACAAAGGTCCATATAGTCAAGACTATGTATGGTCTTCACAGTGGTCATGTATGGTTGTGAGAGCTGGACCATTAAGAAGGCAGAGCGCCAAAGAATTGATGCCTTCAAACTGTGGTACTGGAGAAGACTCCTGAGAGATCTCCTTGGACAACAAGGAGATCAAACCAGTCAATCTTAAGGAAATCAACCCTGAATACTCACTGAAAGGACTGATGCTGAAGCTGAAGCTCCAGTATTTTGGTCAAATAATGCAAAGAGCCAACTCATTGGAAAATTCCCTGATGCTGGCAAAGATTGAAGGCAGAAGGAGAAGAGGGTGTTCAGAGCATGAGATGGCTGGATGGCATCACTGATGCAATGGAAATGAACTTGGGGAAACTTTGGGAGATGGTGAGGGACAGGGAGGGCTGGCATACTCCAGCCCATGGGGTTGCAAAGTCAGACATGACTGGGAGACTGCACCACAACAATAACAGAAATAAAACTGGAAAACCCAAAAAGTTGTGGAAATAACATACTTTAAAGCAACCAATGTATTAAAGAAGAAACCACAATAGAAACTTAAATATTTGGAGAACAAAGAAAATGACACAGCACAACAAACTTAAGGAATTCAGCAAAATCAGTGCCAAGGGGAAAATTTTTAGCTATAAACATGCTTATATTAAAAATAAGAAGTATCTCAAATCAATGAATTAAATTTACCATGATTTAGGGACCTAACAAAATAAGAACAAACTATATTAAAAGCTATGAGAAGAAATGAAATGATAAAGATTAAGGCAGACATAAAAGAAATAGAGAATAGAAAAATAAAGAAAATCAAAGTTAGTTCTTTGAGAAGATCAAAAAAAATTGAAAACTTTTGAAATAGATTGACTAAGAAAAAAGGACAAGAATCAAATTACTAAAATTATAAATAAAAGTGAGGACATTGCTACTGATTCTATGGAAAAATAATCATAAGAGAGTACTATGAGAAATTATATACCAACACACTGAATAACCCAGAAGAAATAAATTCCTAGGAACACAATATGCACCAAGAATAAATTATGAAGACTTAGAAAATTTAAATAGACCTATAATCAAATTTCTCTAACCCAGGCTTCAGCAATATGTGAACCGTGAACTTCCTGATGTTCAAGCTGGCTTTAGAAAAGGCAGAGGAACCAGAGATCAAATTGCCAACATCCGCTGGATCATGGAAAAAGCAAGACAGATCTAGAAAAGCATCTATTTCTGCTTTATTGACTATGCCAAAGCCTTTGACTGTGTGGATCACAATAAACTGTGGGAAATTCTGAAAGAGATGGGAATACCAGACCACCTGACCTGCCTCTTGAGAAATTTGTATGCAGGTCAGGAAGCAACAGTTAGAACTGGACATGGAACAACAGACTGGTTCCAAATAGGAAAAGGAGTTCGTCAAGGCTGTATATTGTCACCCTGTTTATTTAACTTATATGCAGAGTACATCATGAGAAACACTGGACTGGAAGAAACACAAACTGGAATCAAGATTGCCGGGAGAAATATCAATAACCTCAGGTATGCAGATGACACCACCCTTATGGCAGAAAGTGAAGAGGAACTAAAAAGCCTCTTGATGAAAGTGAAAGTGGAGAGTGAAAAAGTTGGCTTAAAGCTCAACATTCAGAAAATGAAGATCATGGCATCTAGTCCCATCACTTCATGGGAAATAGATGGGGAAACAGTGGGAAAAGTGTCAGACTTTATTTTTCTGGGCTCCAAAATCACTCCAGATGGTGACTGCAGCCATGAAATTAAAAGACACTTATTGCTTGGAAGGAAAGTTATGACCAACCTAGATAGCATATTCAAAAGCAGAGACATTACTTTGCCAATAAAGGTTCGTCTAGTCAAGGCTATGGTTTTTCCAGTGGTCATGTATGGATGTGAGAGTTGGACTGTGAAGAAGGCTGAGCACCAGAGATTTGATGCTTTTGAACTGTGGTGTTGGAGAAGACTCTTGAGAGTCCCTTGGACTGCAAGGAGATCCAACCAGTCCATTCTGAAGATCAGCCCTGGGATTTCTTTGGAAGGAATGATGCTAAAACTGAAACTTCAGTACTTTGGCCACCTCATGCAAAGGGTTGACTCATTGGAAAAGACTCTGATGCTGGGAGGGATTGGGGGCATGAGGAGAAGGGGACGACAGAGGATGAGATGGCTGGATGGCATCACTGACTCGATGGACGTGAGTCTGAGTGAACTCCAGGAGTTGGTGATGGACAGGGAGGCCTGGCGTGCTGTGATTCATGGGGTCGCAAAGAGTTGGACACAACTGAGCAACTGATCTGATCTGATACATAATAAGGAAATTGAATAAAAAATCTCGCAAAGAAAAGCCATGGAGTTGATGGCTTCACTTGTGAATTCTACCAAACATTTAAAGAAGAACTAATGTCAACTGTTCTCAAACATTTCCAAACAATTCAAGAGTATGGAATATTTCCTAACTCATTTTATGAGGCCAGCGTTACCCTAATATCTTTTCAAAAAAATCTTACATGTAGAGAATACCACAGATCATCATACTTTATGAACACTGATAAAAAATATTCAATAAAATAGTAGGAAACTACATTCAGCAGCATATTAAAAATTAAACACCATTGAGCTTCCAGTTCAAGATGGCAGAGTAGAAGGATGTACACTCACCTCCTCCTGCGAGAGCACAGAAATCGCAACTAGCTGTTGAACAACCATCGGCAGGAGGACACAGGAACCCACCAAAAAAAAAAAAAAAAACAACAAAAAAAGATACCTTATGTCCAAAGACAAAGGAGAAGCTGCAACAAGATGGTAGTGTCATGTGAGTGTATGTTCCTCGGTTGTTTGTCTCATCACAACAAAGATTTGGAGTGACGGACATTAAAGCCCTCGGCACA
Source organism: Bubalus kerabau (assembly GCF_029407905.1). Taxonomy (NCBI): domain Eukaryota; kingdom Metazoa; phylum Chordata; class Mammalia; order Artiodactyla; family Bovidae; genus Bubalus; species Bubalus kerabau. Next base: position 81,541,344 of record NC_073647.1, read on the forward strand.
TCACAGCTCTCGGGTCTTGGACAAACCGTGCTACAGTTCTTAGGCAAATCAGTGTTACAGCTCCATTTTATTTATAAGATAGTAGGGGAGAGAGAGAGAGAGAGAGAGAGAGAGAGAGAGAAAGAGAAGAGTGCATGCAGCAGGAGAAAGAGTCTGTGAGAAAGCACTTTGGCTCCTCCTTTTATATGTTTTTTCCTCCACCGGGGCCTGCCCTATGCAAATTGGGCTTAGCCAGGAGTGCTGTTTGTTCTGCCTGAAGTCTTCACTCTGGTCCTCGGACCTTCCTTTGACATTCCTTGTCTTTTAGCCACCGCCATTTTGGACTCCTTTTCCCTATTCTACGTACCTAACAGTAAGAGAGGCACAAACACAATAAAATAAAATCCTATTCCCACCAGATGCGAGACCTACAAAGTGGAGAACAATAATACAGAGGTTATCCCACTGTTTTGAGGTTCTGAATTTCATTCAGGCTTCCCAGCCTAGGGATCAGGCAAAGGGACTGGGAATCCCCAGGGAACCTGACTTGGAAGGCCAACAGGATTTGACTGTGGGAATTTCACAGGACTGGAGGAAAGAGAGACTCCACTCTTGGAGGACACAAAAAAATCTTGCATGCATCAAGACCCAGGGTAAAGGAGCAGTGACCCCACAGGAAATTGAATCAGACCTACCTGCTAGTGTTGGCGGGTCTACTGGGGAGGCATGGGTCAGTAGTGGCTCACCACAGCAATAGGGGCACTAGCAGCAGCAGTTCTGGAAGGGGGCCCCCTTGGTGCAAGTCCTCTTGGAGGTCACAACTAATCCTAACATATAGAGTTTATAGATTCAAGGGCTGGGTTGCCTCAGGCGAAATAACTAACAGGGAGGGAGCAGAACCCCACCCATCAGCGGATAATTGGATTAAAGTTTCAATGAGCAAGGCTCTGCCCACTAGATCAATCCCACCCAAACCCTCCCTTGAAGAAGATCACACAAGTCTCTGAGCTACATTAAACAGAGGGGAGACAGAAGAAGCCAGTTCAGTTCAGTTCAGTTGCTATGAACCCATATTCCACTCATTTATAGATTCAATGCAATCCCTATCAAGCTACCAACGGTATTCTTCACAGAGCTAGAACAAATAATTTCACAATTTGTATGGAAATACAAAAAGCCTCGAATAGCCAAAGCTATCTTGAGAAAGAAGAATGGAACTGGAGGAATCAACCTACCTGACTTCAGGCTCTATTACAAAGCCACAGTCATCAAGACAGTATGGTACTGGCACAAAGAAATATAGATCAATGGAACAAAATAGAAAGCCCAGAGATAAATGCACACACATATGGACACATTATCTTTGACAAAGGAGGCAAGAATATACAATGGATTAAAGACAATCTCTTTAACAAGTGGTGCTGGGAAAACTGGTCAACCACTTCTAAAAGAATGAAACTAGAGCACTTTCTAACACCATACACAATAATAAACTCAAAATGGATTAAAGATCTAAATGTAAGACCAGAAACTATAAAACTCCTAGAGGAGAACATAGGCAAAACACTCTCCAACATACATCACAGCAGGATCCTCTATGACCCACCTCCCAGAATATTGGAAATAAAAGGAAAAAGTAAACAAATGTGACCTAATTAAACTTAAAAGCTTCTGCACAACAAAGGAAACTATAAGCAAGGTGAAAAGACAGCCTTCAGAATGGGAAAATTTAATAGCAAATGAAGCAACTGACAAACAACTAATCTCAAAAATATATAAGCAACTCCTACAGCTCAATTCCAGAAAAATAAATGACCCAATCAAAAAAATGGGCCAAAGAACTAAATAGACATTTCTCCAAAGAAGACATACAGATGGCTAAGAAACACGTGAAAAGATGCTCAACATCACTCATTATCAGAGAAATGCAAATCAAAACCACTATGAGGTGCCATTTCACGCCAGTCAGAATGGCTGCAATCCAAAAGTCTACAAGCAATAAATTCTGGAGAGGGTGTGGAGAAAAGGGAACCCTCTTACACTGTTGGTGGGAATGCAAACTAGTACAGCCACTATGGAGAACAGTGTGGAGATTCCTTAAGAAACTGGAAATAGAACTGCCCTATGATCCACCAATCCCACTGCTGGGCATACACACTGAGGAAACCAGAATTGAAAGAGACACGTGTACCCCAATGTTCATCGCAGCACTGTTTATAATAGTCAGGACATGGAAGCAACCTAGATGTCCATCAGCAGATGAATGGATAAGAAAGCTGTGGTACATATACACAATGCAGTATTACTCAGCCATTAAAAAGAATACATTTGAATCAGTTCTAATGAGGTGGATGAAACTGGAGCCTATTATACAGAGTGAAGTAAGCCAGAAAGAAAAACACCAATACAGTATACTAATGCATATATATGAAATTTAGAAAGACGGTAACAATAACCCTGTATATGATACAGCAAAAGAGACACTGATGTATAGAACAGTCTTTTAGATTCTGTGGGAGAGGGAGAGGGTGGGATGATTTGGGAGAATTGCATTGAAATACGTAGAATATCATATATGGAATGAGTCACCAGTCCAGGTTCAATGCAGGATACTGGATGCTTGGGGCTGGTGCACTGGGATGACCCAGAGGGATTGTATGGGGAGGGAGGAGGGAGGAGGGTTCAGGATGGGGAACGCATGTATACCTGTTGCGGATTTATTTCGATATTTGGCAAAACCAATTCAATAGTGTAAAGTTTAAAAATTAAATTAAATTAAATTTAAAAAAAAATTAAAAAAAAAAAGTTTCAATGCGGAAGGCTCTGCCCACTAGATCAATCCCACCCAAACCCTCCCTTGAGGAAGATCACACAAGTCTCTGAGCTACATTAAACAGAGGGGAGACAGAAGAAGCCAGTTCAGTTCAGTTGCTCAGTCGTGTTCCACTCTTTGCGACCCTATGAACCACAGCATGACAGACCTCCCTGTCCCTCACCAACTGGAGTTTACCCAAACTCATGTCCATTGAGTTGGTGATGCCATCCAGCCATCTCATCCTCTGTCGTTCCCTTCTCCTGCCTACAATCTTTCCCAGCATCAGGGTCTTTTCAAATGAGTCAGCTCTTCGCATCAGCTGGCCAAAGTATTGATTTCAGCTTCAACATCAGTCCTTCCAGTGAACACCCAGGACTGATCTCCTTTAGCATGGACTGGTTGGATCTCCTTGCAGTTCAAGGGACTCTCAAGAGTCTTCTCCAACACCACAGTTCAAAAGCATCAATTCTTTGGCACTCAGCTTTCTTTATAGTCCAAGTCTCACATCCATACATGACTACTGGAAAAACCATAGCCTTGATTAGATGGACTTTTGTTGACAAGGTAATGTTTATGCTTTTTAATATGCTGTCTAGGTTGGTCATAACTTTCCTTCCAAGGAGTAAGTGTCTTTTAATTTCATGGCTGCAATCACCATCTGCAGTGATTTTGGAGCCCATAAAAATAAAGGCAGCCACTGTTTCCACTGTTTCCCCATCTATTTCCCATGAAGTGAAGGGACCGGATGTCGTGATCTTAGTTTTCTGAGTGTTGATATTTAAGCCAATTTTTTCACTCTCCTCTTTCACTTTCATCAAGAGGCTCTTTCTGGTACAAGGGTTGTGTCATCTGCATATCTGATATTTCTGCATATTGATATTTCTCCCAGAAATCTTGATTCCAGCTTGTGCTTCTTCCAGCCCAGCGTTTATCATGATGTACTCTGCATATAAGTTAAATAAGCAGGGTGACAATATACAGCCTTGACGTATTCCTTTTCCTATTTGGAACCAGTCTGTTGTTCCATGTTCAGTTCTAACTGTTGCTTCATGACTTGTATACAGGTTTCTCAAGAAGCAAGTCAGGTGTGTGGTATTCCCATCTCTTTCAGAATTTTCCAGTTTATTGTGATCCACACAGTCAAAGGCTTTGGCACATCAATAAAGCAGAAATAGATGTTTTTATGGAACTCTCTTGCTTTTTTGATGATCCAGCAGATGTGGCCAATTGATCTCTGGTTCCTCTGCCTTTTCTAAAACCTTTTTTGAACATCTGGAAGTTCACAGTTCATGTATTGCTGAAGCCTGGCTTGGAGAATTTTGAGCATTACTTTACTAGCATGTGAGATGAGTGCAATTGTGCAGTAGTTTGAGCATTCTTTGGCATTGCCCTACTTTGGAATTGGAATGAAAACTGACCTTTTCCAGTCCTGTGGCCACTGTTGAGTTTTCCAAGTTTGCTGACATATTGAGTGCAGCACTTTCACAGCATTATCTTTTAGGATTTGAAATAGGTCAGCTGGGAAGTCCATTACCTCCACTAGCTTTGTTTGTAGTGATGCCTCCTAAGGCCCACTTGACTTGAAATTTCAGGATGTCTGGCTCTAGGTCAGTGATCACACATTAGTGATTATCTGGGTTGTGAAGATCTTTTTTGTACAGTTCTTCTGTATATTCTTGCCACCTCTCTTAATATCTTCTGTTTCTGTTAGGTCCATGCCATTTCTGTCCTTTAGTGAGCCCATCTTTGCATGAAATGTTCCCTTGGTATCTCTAATTTTCTTGAAGAGATCTCTTGTATTTCCCATTCTATTGTTTTCCTCTATTTCTTTGCATTGATTGCTGATGAAGGCTTTCTTATTTCTCCTTGATTCTTTGGAACTCTGCATTCAAAGGGGGTATATCTTTCCTTTTCTCCTTTGCTTTTTGCTTCTCTTCTATTCATAGCTATTTGGAAGGCATCCTCAGACAGCCATTTTACTTTTTTACATTTTTTTTTCTCTTGGGGATGATCTTGATCCCTGTCTCCTGTACAATGTCACGAACCTCCATCCATAGTTCATCAGGCATTCTGTCTATAAGATCTAGTCCCTTAAATCTATTTCTCACTTCCACTGTATAATCATAAAGGATTTGATTTAGGTCATACCTGAATGGTCTAGTAGTTTTCCCTACTTTCTTCTATTTAAGTCTGAATTTGGCAATAAGGAGTTCATGATCTGAGCCACAGTCAGCTTCCGGTCTGATTTTTGCTGACTGTATAGAGCTTCTCTATCTTTGGCTGCAAAGAATACAATCAAACTGATTTTGGTGTTGGCCATCTGGTGATGTCAATGTGTAGAGTCTTTTCTTGTGTTTTAAAAGAGGGTGTTTGCTATGATCAGTGTGTTGTCTTGGCAAAACTCTGTTAACCTTTGCCCTGCTTCATTTTGTACTCCAAGGCCAAATTTTCCTGTTACTCCAGGTGTTTCTTGACTTCCTAGTTTTTTCTTTTTTCTAAGGCAATGGCACCCCACTCCAGTACTCTTGCCTGGAAAATCCCATGGACGGAGAAGCCTGGAAGGCTGCAGTCCATTGGGTCGCTGAGGGTCTGACACGACTGAGTGACTTCACTTTCCCTTTCATGCATTGGAGAAGGAAATGGCAACCCACTCCAGTGTTCTTGCCTGGAGAATCCCAGGGATGGGGGAGCCTGGTGGGCTGCCGTCTATGGGGTTGCACAGAGTCGGACACAACTTAAGCGACTTAGCAGCAGCAGCAGCAATCATAATTAAAAGGTATATAACTCCCTTGCTAACATCAGTGAATGGGGCACTCTCCATCCCCCCTTCTGATGTCTATGTCAGAAGCTTTCTCTGTTCCTGTTCATACTTTACTAAAACTCTGTGACACAAAAGCTCTTGAGTGATTAAGCCTAGTCCCTGGTCCTGAAACTAAATCTTCTTCTTCAGAAATCAAGAGTCTGACACCATTCACCATAAGCTATCACCCTGGGGGATCATCTGGGATCTTCAGGACAAGGAGTGGCAGCTGCACAGCACAGGAGCGGCCAAGAGGAGCTACCCCACGTCCAAGGTCAGAAGCAGTGGCCGAGAGGAGATACTCCACGTCTAAGGTCAGGAGCAGTGGCTGTGAGGAGATACCCAACATCCAAGGGGAGGAGTGGCAGCTGCAGTTTGTTGGAGCAGCCGTGAAGAGATACCCCACGTCCAAGTTAAGAGAAACCCAGGTAAGATGGTAGGCGCTAAGAGAGGGCATCAGAGGGCAGAAACACTGAAACCACAATCACAGACAGCTAGCCAATCTGATTACACGGACCACAGCCTTGCCTAACTCAGAATATGTAGAAATCTCCTAATACTCAACAACAACAAATCAAATAACCTGGTTCCAAACAGGGTAATGGACTTAAATAGACGTTTCTCCAAAGAAGATAGAAAATAGCCAATAAGTGCATGAAAAGATGCTCAATATCACTAATCATTAGGAAAATGCAAATAAAAACTACAATTAGACTCCACCTCACACTTGTTTGTAGATAGGAAGGCACCTACCAAAAAAATCCAGAATATAAATGTTGTCTAGGATGTGTAGAAAGCTGGTATCCTTGTGCACTACTGATGGTAATATAGAATGGTATAGGTGTTGTGGAAAACAATACAGCAGTTCCTCAAAAAATTAAAAATAAAATTACCACATGATGAAGCAATTCTCTTTCTGGGTATACACTCAAAAGAAATAAAAGCAGGCTCTTAAAGAGAGATTTGTAGATCTATGTTCATAGAAGCATTACTCACTGAAGCTAAAATGTGAAAGTAACCCAATTGTCCATTGTTGGATGACTAGATAAGTAAAATGCAGTATATACATAAAATGGGATATTACTCAGCCTTAGAAAGTGAGGAAATCTTAACATATGCTGCAACGTGGAAGAAACTTGAGGACATTATGCTAAGCAAAAGAAGCCAGTCACAAACTGTATCATTCCACTATATAAGGTACTTAGGGTAGTCAAAATCATAAATATAGAAAGTAGAAAGTGGTTGTCAGGGGTTAAGGAAGGGGGAATGGGGAGTTATTGTTTAATGGGTAAGAATTTCAATTTTATAAGATGAAAAAGTTATGGAGGTAGATGGTGGTGATGGTTGTGAATGTATTTAATGCCACCAATCTATATATTTAAAATTATTAATATGGTAAATTTTATGTTATGTGTATTTCACCACAATAAAAAATGAAAAAGGCAATTTATTTTTTAGGTAATTTATGACTATTCAGACAAAGCACAGAAATCTGTAAAGATTAATTATATCCATAGTATTTTTTATGTAAAAATATAATTTATTATTTTCTTCTTGAGTTGTTTTGTTCTTAAATTAACATAAACACAATGTCAGAGCTCTGAATATCAAAGAAATAGAATTTCTGTTATGAACATTTTCTTTGAGCCATGGATTACTTTCTAGAACCCATCACTGCCATAAAAGTGTTCTAGTTCCAAGTTCTTCCAATTATTATATCTGTAGCTTTGGACAACATATTTGTTTTTGAAGACTTTATTTCCATATTTTTATGTACTATATGTGATGATGATTTTAAATGTTAATTGTTAAGATTAAATATTGTGATAATACTTCGTGAAATGGTTAACCTTCTATGTATAATGAGGAATTCCTAACATTGTGAGTTTTTTATATCTTCTACATCTAGGGTATATTAAAGATCAGGGCTTATCTTAGATGAATTTTCAATATCATCACCCAAATGTTACTCAGGAATCTCCATCTTAATTCAAAACTATGATATCACCCCACACCTCCTTCCCCCTTCTCATTCTTCTCTAATTCCCAGTTTGCTTAATGGCACCATTATCTTCCCATGTTGGAAAGTTGAAAAATATAGTAAACTTCACAGTAAACTTCCTCTTACATCAAATAATCCAGTAATTCCAACTGTTTTGTTATCATAGCTCTCAAATATGTTTTCTCCTATGTATTCTTACTACTTACAGGTTTATTTCAAGTCCTTTTGAATTAGAGTCTGGACTACCATGCAGGTGTGCTTTATTATCATTCCCTTATGCCTTCTCCTTAAATCCATCCTCCACACCACCATCAGCGTTATTCCTCTAAATTATATCATATTGCCACCATACTTAAATCTTTTAAGGGTTACCTATCACCTATGGAGTGAAATGTAGATTTCCTACTGTGACAAATTTCCTGATTATTTTTCCAATCTCATTTCTCATCAGTCCCTGATCACACCATGGACTATAATGCACACTAAGTATGGGCAGTTCCCCAAATGTGCTATGATTTTTCTCAGCTGACCTGAAGAACAGAAACTTGGGAATGGAAGGATCAATATTGTTTACAGAAGTGTGAAGCTTTGTGGATAAGGTAGGTCTTGAATTGAGGAAATGTACCAAAAACAATAAGGGGCCTGTATATACAAGAAAAACTATAGGGAAAAAGTGAGGAGACTCCTCTGGTTGGAACAGAGGGTTGGATTTAAGTAACAAAAAAGAGGCATACAGAGAGAGTGGTGATAAATTGATAAAGGACATACATTATCAGTTTTCCTAGGTTAACAAGGTTGAATGGGAAAATAGCAAGTTATGCAAACAATGAACAATACCGATGAGTCTCAACTATTTTAATTTTGTTTATCACACTCATAAAACTATAACAATAATAAACAACAGTAACAATAAAATATTGATTGATTGTGGGTGTATAAAACCTAGAGTGGTCATTACAGTATTAAAAGCATCTATCACAAGATTTGTCAAACGTTAAGATCATCCTCTGGAGAAGGAAACTTACACAAAAGATGAAAAGAATTTCTGCTTGAAAAATCTAACAGCACTTTTGAGTCATTAACAATATAAAATATTTGTATAGGATTGCTAGAAAGGACCGTTTCCTAATTCTAGAGTCTGGCAGAAGCAAAGAAGATGAATGGGGTAATTGTCACAATATATTTTAAAGCAACACTTAATGCAATGGGAAGGGGGATGTGAGAAAGAACATATAATAAATACTGCTCATGGGACTCTAAGTTTTGAAGTTATTTGCTCATATCCTCAAAACCTTCTTTGCTGTGTGTCTTTTCCGTCTCAACGTATTCTTTTCATTAATCAAGGGTGGAGGTTTTCTCTGCTACCTGTCTGGAGGTTGACCTGAAACAAACCTGAAACAATAGGGTAAAAAAAAAACACACACACACACACAAAAAACTTGGGAGTTAAAAGTAGTAATGAAAGAAAAAACATTTTTATCTTCAGACTACTTTAAGTAATTATTTAAAGAAAATATTGGTTATCATGAGCCTTGAAAGCTTCAAACCCATGCCCAAGAAACTACTGTGATGACTTTACAATTATAGATATAATATTATATCTTAAAATACTAAAATAGAACCACATTAATGCTCATTTTGTAACCTAGATGTCTGCTAATATTAGGTTAACACAATATTTACTATACTTGATACTTTTAATTACATATTATTAAAATATAAATATAATTAACTCTAAATGTTTAATTTTAGACTCTTATTCTTTTTCATTTAGTAGCTATATGATCATAAAAATTACTTCAGTACATAATGTCTCATTTTCCTCATCTGTAAAATAGGGATAATAGGGAAAATTATGTAACATCATAGGCCTGTTAGGATAAAATAAGCTAATACATATGAAACTCAAGAATGCACTTCAGATAGTGCTATTAAATGTTGGTTATTAAATAGCTGTCTGAAGATTTACCTTAGATTTTATGTATTTTTCAATATCAAAATTGATGTTCTTCCAATATTTTATGTCATATAATATTGTTTATCGGAGAAGGCAATGGCACCCCACTCCAGTACTCTTGCCTGGAAAATCCTATGGATGGAGGGGCCTGGTGGGCTGCAGTCCATGGGGTCGCTAGGAGTCAGACACGACTGAGCGACTTCACTTTATTTTTTCACTTTCATGCATTGGAGAATCCCAGTGATGGTAGAGCCTGGTGGGCTGCCGTCTATGGGGTCACACAGAGTCAGACACGACTGAAGCGACTTAGCACAATATTGTTTATAAACTATATTCAAGAGTAGTACGAAGTCATGAAAATAATCATACTGAGAATTGGATTTTTTCTGAACTTTTGCTTAAAATTTTCACATTTAACAAATCTTAGTCAACTTTTTTCAGATTCAGAATATTGTGAAAGTATTTAGAAATGATCTTTTAAGGGCCTAGAGCAATCCTTTGCTTGTCTGATTATCTACAATTATGCAGTTAGGTTGAATGAAATGTGCTTTTTGGCTGTGACCCATAGACATTGGCAGTATAGCATTTATGAGATGAAATAAAATAATGCTAGTGCTGGTTTCTTCTGTTGTTTACACTTCACTTATTACTTGACTAACCATAATTTATTCAGGATCTACCAAAATAGCAGGCGTGAATAAATATAGATTGTTCCCAATTTATAAATAAAAGTTGTATTCCAGAAATTCATTTGTAATTTAATCATTTGTAATAAAATTATTTTCTTATTAAAGTCACTGTAAAAACTCAGATGGTAACAGGCCTTAAAGTAACACAAAAGCAGAAGAAGTTATATGTGGGGTGTGTGTATGTGTATAGACTTTCTGTGAGATACAGGTAAAAAGGAGGTGATTGGGGATATGTTAGGAGGTCAAGCTTCCAGAGTCAGCAGCTATGCAGTAGAGTTGGCTCAGAACAGCTTTATAGAATAGTTATTTTCTGTGTGGAGTAAGAAGGTCAGGGAGATAGAGTGACCTCAGAAAAGGAAAAACATAAGCTAGCAGTAAATAAGTGAGTATCTGTTAAAATAGTGTGCTTATATTTTTGGTAGTTATAACTTTGAAGTCTGCAATTGTGTTGTGTGTATGTGATGAGATAAGGGAAGATCAGGAATACAAAGATAAGTATTTCTTTTACAAATGAACCTAGATTAGCCAGAACATTTTGGGATTCAGCAATGTGATAAAAACAAAGTAAGGATTACTGGATCATGTTTATTATTCCACAATATCACTCTTTCTCCATATAACATTATTTCCTTTGCCTTCTCCTCCAATATACTGCTTACTGCTGCCTTCTTATCCCCACTCTTCATTTTATTGAGGAACTCTACTACACTGGATAAACAGGTTTTATCCTTTAAACATCCACTTAACGAACCCAGGTATCTTTAGAAGTAAATTTATTGGCTTGATTCATGAGAGATTTCATACTCTGCTTGTTTAATCATTTAACATTTATTGTCTTTGACATCCAAACTCAGGCTTTAAAACTTTGGAAACTTTAGTCTATTACTTGTCCCTCTAAGTAGAAAATGTAATAAATTTAGACACAGCTGCCTTAGTTTTTTCAAACTGGAACACATGGCAGATTATACAGATTCTGCAGTTGTTGAATGCACACTTGTATCACTGCAGCAAACATTTTTTGAATTTAAAATTCTAGTGAAATCTTTTTGAGAATAAAATGCCTCTTTAGTCAATTATTTAAGATATATGATGCTCAATAACATACTGTCTTTAAGTTCTCCCAGTTTAGTCCCTACCAATATTTGGACTCAAGTTGATGTGGTCTGGCTTTCTCTATGTGTCTAGATATAGAACATCATTTATCCCATTGTTATATTTGAGGGGACTGGACCAAAGAACTCGATCCATTAGGGAAAAATATATATTCTGAAATTCCTACAGAAAGAAGGTTATTGACAAATTTTCTGCAACAGGGGCAGTAACAAAGTGCTCTTTACTTTGAGCTTGGGGCAACTGGTTTTCCTTTGGATTGTTCACCAGAATCACTGTAGGTTTTATGGCTGGCTCAGAAAACTACACAATAGTGCAGATAAAGGAAAGAGGCTGGATTCAATCTGAAACCTTGATCTTTAGCTGATTAACGATCATTTTCTCCCAGATTATTCAGAGAGCAGCAGGTCACATTGTCAGCAGAAGGAACAATGTTGATTTGTTCAATATTATTTTGTTATACTCAGTTTGAGATCTTTTACTGATTCATCCCAAAGGGAGTTGGCTCTATCACAATTAAACACTTTGATGACCCTATACTATCTGACAAGGAATCCAGCAATAAGATACTATGGAAGCACTTTAGTATTATGAAGAAATAGTATCAAATCGATGTATGAGAGTGACTTTATGAAAAAGTTTGGTGCACAGATGGCCTCATTAAAGTAGCTTAACAAATTAACAGACCTTGATTAAGTTGGCAGTATCTTCAGGTAGGAGATGATTTTGCTGTATCTTAGACTGAAAATCCCCAGAAAACATGTCTTCCACTGTAACAAAACAAAACAAATTCCTAAAAAGCTAGGAATGGAAAAATAGTTTATTTGCATGTAAATATATTTAATTAAGAAGCTATTAGGCAAGATATTGCTTTGATTATTTGGAATATGTAGGTACTATATTTGGAATATGTAGGTACTATATTTACCTGCCTAAAGGATTGGCTTTACTAAAATTTATTTCAATAAATATTAAGCAGATTAATTAAACTTATTAATGTACATTCCTGGCTATATAAATAGGAAGGAAATAATATATTAAGTAGACCATTTTGAATTGAAAGTATGAAAAATTTTGGCCACTTTGAAGACATACTGCAAATTAAGCCTTTCTTGAACAAAGACTTCCTCAAATGCTTATAAACAAAAGCATTTTTGTGGTTAATTTTTGAAGTATTTACTAATTCAAGAGAATTTTGGTGCAAAAAGCATAACATATTTGATTGATATTTTCAGACACCTGCTGCTAGGAAGGTCTGAATAACTCCATATTCACACAACTCTCATTATAATAGACCGTACTATGTGAAGATTTTTTTCTTCAGTGTCACTACTAACTCATCTTCGTACTTTAAAAAATCTACCACAAATTAGAAGTGTCACTGCTTTGAATGACCTTAATGCAACTCTTCTCCTGCACATTTGGACCTGTCAAGGACTTAAGTTAATTAAATCCTTGAGCAAATTTTATTAATAAATCAAAGCTATTTTCACAGTTTGAAAAAGGTAGGCTACTAATATTATCTTTTGTATGGAATAAAATTGTTTATGCAGAATTGTAACTAGATAACTTATTAAATGACTGTAGACTCTGAGTAACATAGTTCTAATACCATTATCCATGGAAGTCAATGATAAACTTCACAAAAAGACAAATTTCACGAGTTACAATTTTGGTTGTTTCTGAAAAGTGCAAACCAGAATAATAGTCCACACATACATATTTACAACTATTTTAATACATTGGTGACATGTTGTGATCTAAGCATCCAAAATATTTCTAACCATTCTGGAAACTCAGTAAGATGCTCTTTTATTTGTCTTCATATAGTTTCTACCTTCAAACATCCACTTGTTTACCTGTTAAGAAAAGTAACTTCAAGTGCTTTAAAGGGCACTATTTTTTCACTTAGTCTGTATGTTTTTAAAGCATTCTGTGCTATTTACTTATTAAAAGCTTAATGTCTGAATGAAGATAGTATGAATGGCTTGACTACATGTTCTGATGCTGAGCTGGCTGTTTGGTTCACTTATAATTGGTATATAAATTATTCCTTTAAAGTGAGCTTCTTTCACTTAAATTGTTTGAGTGGGGAAAGCACTTTTGTTATCCCCATTATAATTGTTTGTGAGGTAAGTATGGACAAGGATGTAACAAACCAGGGATATGTGAAAATATCAAAGCTCTAAGGAAAGAGAATCACGTGTTTTTTCCAGAAAAATACTTTGTTAGTGAAGGCATGCAAAATACATAGTTTCTCAAGCTACTGATGAATGTATTGTGAAGTCCGTTTATCTTCAATGAAAATAAAGTCATTGCATATATTTCCATTACATAGCCATAGTCAAAAGGTTGGAATGTATGTACCCACAGCATAGTGTTTATGGTAGTCTATTAAGTTCTATTAAGAACTGCTTTTTATTATTATGTTTTTGGGGAATCAAATATCCTCCATTAAAAATTTGATTTTTTTGTGTATAGCTTTCACCCAAAACCAACATATTTTATATATCCCAATTTAGGAAACAGCTCTTAGATACTATGATTTGAACTGCAAAATGTTAGCTACCTTCCTTAACTAGTAAGCTAAAACTTATTATAATCAGACTTTCATTTAGCTAAAACATCAAAGCCATAAAATAAAGCATATTTAAATGCTTTCATACTGCTGTAAAATTTCATTTGTGAAAAATACCTGGGGAAAACATCTTTTTTTTTTCCTCTAATGTTAAGTTTTGTATCTGAGCAATATTATTTTTATTAGTTATCATTGGCCAATATTATCCTTATGTTTACCTATACAGAAGCTATATATTCATACTAAGCAATTACAACTATTTCCTGGGAGGTGTGTTCTCTTGGGAAAATCACAAAATTTTCCTCTATTAAAGTACAGGAGCATTGAGAAGATACTGATTTTGTACTTTCATTTTGGTTATAAGAATATATGCCTTATTTTGAATACACAGATTCTAATAGAAAACACATCCTAAAAGAAAACAGTTATTTCAAGTTGCACACTTATGAACACAGACACAACAATCCAAATTAAGTATATTTGTTCATCATGTCTAATGAACTATAACAAGGCTAAAATTCAAAGCATACTAAATTATGCCTCAATGAAAACATCTTGGTAAAGTTTCATCAAAATAAATATTACTTGCTGCTAGTAAAAACATTTTATCAAACAGCAATCTTTGTGTATGCAATTCAGAGTGCTAGAAGAAACATTTGATAAAGACTTATTCAAATATATTAGTTTTACTTATTTTCAGGGGAAACAAGATAAAGTAAATTTTAAGTCAAAAGTATCAAAGGTTTGGGGTTTTTTGCTCCCAAATATCATTTCATCTAATTAATTTAAATTTAATTTATTTAAGTGGGAGATTAGAATATCATGACTATTTCTGAACAACCTTCTTCATAAAATGGGATTTTTGAGAGATAGTTGTTTTAAAATGTCTTGATCCATGGTATTTAAAGTTCATTTAACTATATTTTCTCTCTGCACATATAAGGAAAGAGCCAACACCAGGCCATGTACAGGTGAGAGGAAGTAGGCAAAACAATACAAAATTTAGATAGTATGTTATGCAACTCTTGATAAAGTGGTAGATTAACCAGTCACAGTGCAATCAAGGCCATTCTGCTATTTGTCAGTTGTTTAGCAGCTTGATCTTTTAAATGGAAAACCATGTTGTTGGCTACAGGGTCAAAGGAGAAGTAATACTGGACACCTTGTCTCCTATTTTCCATGGTTTGAATATCCAAGTAAATAAAAATATAGTTTTTAAAATCCTGTTCCAATGTAACCCTCTGAATTGTAGGAAGTGTGGAGAAAATAAAATCTACATTTGTATAAACTTACCTTTAAAAATTGATTCATAGCACCTGATGGCATGGCAAACTTCACAACATCTAGTGGTTCACTTTCTACTATAATATCAAAACTAGGGAGTGGAATATTTGAATTGGAGTGAAAGTTTAAGCTGGCAAGCTCCTTGATAACAATGGGATTCTGGACCTCAGAGAAATCTTTTAAAAAACCAGATTCCTTGGCATCAAGGACATCCTTGAACTCAGTGGCATGTTTAAAACTAACAGAATCCATGGGGCCAGGATAATCTTTGAAACAGGGACCAAATTTGTAGTCATCAAAAATTGTATAACTCCTACCAAGCTTAGGTGGATAAGAAAATTTAGAGGTGGTCAACTTTTCAGGAGTAGAAATATAGTTAGTGCCAGCAACAAAAATTGAGGAGTTACTATAAACAATATTAGGAATAGCAGAACTGGAATTGATTTTCAATTTGGTCTCAGAGAGATTATTAGCATTGCTGGTACTAGAATCACGATGAGTGTTTATGATATGATAATTGGGGTTGATGACAAAGTTGGAGCTAATGATATGAGTAAATCTGGGCTCATGGTTAGTGTCTGAGGTACAGTTGGTATAAGTTGGGCTAATAGCACCAGTGCAACTAGTGCTGTAATTGATGTCAGTGACATTGACAGTGCTAGAAGTAGAGCTGGGACTGTCAGCATAGCTATTTCTGGCCATATAGTTGGGGTTATCTACAAAATTAGAACCTACTGCATGGGTAAATCCTGGGACATATTCAAGGTTTGAACCACAGTTTGAAATAGCTACATAGTTGTGGCCAGCAGCACTGATGGGTTTTGTTTCATAGACGGAGTTAGCATCCTTGTTAGGACTGAAAGCAATACTGTGACTAATAGCATTACTAAGCCTGGCATTATAGCTAGAATTAGGGTTTTTTCCAAGATCAGAGCTATTATTATTGGGACTAGGGATATTATTGTTGAGGCCAGGGTTATTGTTGTTTAGGACAGGGCTATTATTGGGTCTAAGGCCATTAATGTTGGGGCCAGAGACACTGCTGCTGGGTCCAGGGCTGAAGGGATGCAGTCTTATATTTTGGGGTCCAGAACCATTGTTTTGGAGGTTAGATTCATTAATGTTAGGGCTAGGTGCATTGTTGGGGCCAAGTCCATTGTTGAGGCCAATGATACTGCTTGAATCAATGCTGAAGCCAGCACCCTTGCAGGAACCAGAAGTACAGTCTGGGCCAGCTCCATTTTGGAGTCCAGAGGTGTAGTTGGGATTAGAGTCATTATTGGAGTCAGCAGTACACTCCTGATAAACATCAATATCTGGGACAAAGACATTTTGTGAATTGTTGGTGTGTTTGTCTTCCTCAAAATCAGTGTTACATTTGGAGTTAGCATCATTGTTAGTAGCACTATCAATGTTAGAGTCAGATTCACTGTTGGATTCAGTTCCACCGTTAGAGTCACCATCACTGTTAGAATCAGCTCCATTTGTAGAGTCAGCATCACCACTGGGATCAGACTCATTGCTTGTGTCTGCATTATTTTCAGCATTACTATCTTTTGGATCAGTGTTATCAGGGTCAGACTTATCTTTGGGATCTTTCCTGTCTTTGGTATTGCTTTCATCTTCAGGGTCTGTTTCATCTTCAGGCTCTTTCTCATCTTCAGAATCTGTCTCATCTTCATGTTTTGCCTCATCTTTCAAAAGAGGCTTGTCTTTGGCCTTATCTTTGAGATTGCCAGTAATGACCAGTTTAGTCTCATCATCAGGATTGGCCTCATTTTCAAATTTGGCAGTAAGTTTAAACTTACCCTCGCTTTCAAGGACAGCAACGTTGCTGGTGTTGATGACATTGCCTGGGCCGGGGGTACTATGGTGGCTGATATTATTTTGAGGATTCATTGGAAAGGTATGAGTAACAGTAGAGCCCATGAGATTCTGGAAAGCTGAGCAACTTTCACAGTGTAAAAAAGAAGTTGAGCCTAAAGAATATTTATAATCCTCCTGGTGGAAAGGGCAGCGGATGCCCACAGAATGCTCAGGATCCAAGGATCGAGATAAAGGGCTGTTCTGAGAAGTCTTGTGGTGCCTAATAGATCTGGAACTCAGAAAATATTTAGAATCCAAGGGAACTTGGAGATGTAAAGGACAGTCAGGGTCTGAATCATCATCAAAATTAATGAGACACTTATGAAAAGAAAAATTATTGATTTGTAGAAAACATTTAGAACATAAAACAGCTCCAGTGTCTAAAGTGTATGTGTTATTTCTGTGAGTCTTGGGGCATACAGCAAACCAAAGGCTCATGGAAGTAGGGTGGCAGAGAGGCACTAAAAATTCAGAGATGTAACCCTGAGGATTTAGGAAATGAATAGGACTCATTTGAGACCTGGAACTCTGAAATCTCTGTTGGTATCTATAGTCTGTGTAACAACTCTTACAGACAGAAATTTTGTGGCAGGCATTTCTGTGATGCTTGTTATCCATGAAAGTATTTGGGTTTGAAAAAAGGTTGTGGCTGTGCTTTTCCATTAACTTTTGCTGTGAGTCTTGCTTATCACTCAGAGTTGGTGATATCTCTTTGAATCTTACAATCTTGTCATCACTTGGGTATCTCACAAGCTGAATTCTGGACACTGCTAGAGAGAGAAGAGTAAAATATGAGTAAGAACAATGAAAAAAATGACTTTGACAAACACAATAAACATCACACACACACAAATCTGTGCAAAGGAAAAAAATGCCATTTCCTTCAATAGGTTCTTACTATTGGATATTTCAAAAGGAAGCCATGATGCTACAGTTTCTACTCAAACAGCTGTCATATTGGGCTTATTAAGACACAAAAATGAAACATGGTCATTTATCTAAGATTTTATTCTCTTCAGATTCAGAGAACTTAATCTTTAGTTTAAATAGGAATTCATTGGCATCATTTGGCCAAAATAAAACTTGCTTTTCACATATTGGATACTGCATATCTATATTAATTTTATCTTGCTTTTAGAAATATTGGGTTGACCAGAAACTTTGGGCTTTTCTATAAGATGTTATGAACGAATTTTTTTGACCATTCTAATACTGGCAATATTTTCTTTCCTGGAATATAATCCATATAATTAATACAATCTTCATGTTTTGAAACAAAAATTTCTTCGGGCTTGATATGTCAAAATGACAAAATTTCCTGATAGCAAATGTATTATCAAGGATCAGTTTTATGTAGCTGTCAAGAACTCACTGGCATATGATTCTGGAAATTTAGATATTTACCTATACCTCAACTTTAAAATTACAGTTCAGTAAATGTATGGAATAACTGTTCTTCAGGTACACAGGCAGAAATAAAGTAAAAATCATTGTGATTTAATTTTAAAACAGAAGATCTCTTTCCACTATTGCCTTAGGTCCTAAGAACAATTTCTCCATGTTTTGGCATCAAACACTGCATCATATTTGGGAAGGAGTCAAGGAACGTTGAGTAGTAGCTTCCATTTAGAAATTGACAGTGAATTTTTATACAGAAGGAGATGTGTCTTCTCATCCAGTTTCTCTTAGGGTCATATAGAATACCTAAGATAAATTTTTAATTATATACTCATAATCTTTAGGTATTTATAAAAGAGAAAAATTTAAGTAGGTCCATTCTGAAAAGTATTCACTGAATATATATATATATATATATATATATATATATATATATATATATATTTCAATTTTATATATAAATCATTTGGTCTACTAAGAAACATTTAAAATGTATAGCCTTCATAAAAAAAGGAATTCATATTCTTATAAATACAAGCAGTCATTATGTTGCCCTCATAGCAGTCAATGGTGTATGCATAATGTAAAATAATGGAGACTTGCTGCTGCTGCTGCATCGCTTCAGTCATGTCCGACTCTGTGTGACCCCATAGACGGCAGCCCACCAGGCTCCCGCGTCCCTGGGATTCTCCAGGCAAGAATACTGGAGTGGGTTGCCATTCCTTTTCCAATGCATGAAAGTGAAAAGTGAAAGTAAAGTCGCTCAGTCGTGTCTGACTCTTAGTCGCCCCATGGACTGCAGCCCACCAGGCTCCTCCGTCCATGGGATTTTCCAGGCAAGAGTACTGGAGTGGGGTGCCATTGCCTTCTCCAATGTAGACTTAGTAGTATCTATTTCTATGCTTTATAGTAAATACTCAAAGCATGACTATACATTTATTAACTCAAGCTGAGTGCCAGCAAATACTGAAGGAGAGGGGTGAGTAGTATTTCCAGTGGCTCTATTCTTCAATAATATGCACTATATATTTTATTCATACAGTGCTATTATTATAAATTAATGACAAAAGCTTATACCCTGACAAAAACAAAAGAGTGATGTAATTTGGCTACTTGTTAGACTTTTTCACATTCAAGATAATAGGAAATATAAAACAGTTGTAATTAATCTGGAAAAAAATTGCAAGTATATGGTATTGAAGGTGTACACAGTTCTTAAACTCAATGAAATACACCATTAGAAAAAAAGGCCCATCATGCATGAGTTTGTATTATTAAACTGGATAGTATCTTGTAATTAGGAATGAGGTATAACACTAAGAGTAAGAAAAATGAGACAGCAGTACACAGGCTGCCCCACAGAGACAGAGAACCTAAATTATAAACAAGAAAGTAGCTCTTTTTTAATAATCTTGAAGATGTATCTCTGATGTCCAGAAGCAAATGAATGCATTCATATGCAAAAGATGAAATAGAACATCTACGTCTGTGCTTGCTAAGTCACTATAGTTATGTCTAACTCATTGGGACCCTATGGACTGTAGCTTGCCAGACTCCTTTGTCCACAGGATTCTCCAGGAAAGAATACTGGAGTGGGTTGCCATTCCCTACTCCAGGGGATCTTCAAGACCCAGGAATGTAACTTGTATCTCTAATGTCTCCTATGTTGGCAGGAGGGTTCCTTATGACTAGCACCACATGGGAAGCCCAGAACATCTATAATAACCAATTTATTTCTACATGATGATCTGTACCTACAGAGTGTGGTATGGCAACAAGCTACAAGTCCTTTCATTATAGGGGACTGGAATGCAAAAGTAGGAAGTCAAGAAATACTTGGAGTAACAGGCAAATTTGGCCTTGGAGTAGAGAATACAGCAGGGCAAAGGCTAACAGAGTTTTGCCAAGAAAACGTACTGGTTATAGCAAACACCCTCTTCCAACAACACAAGAGAAGACTACACATGGACATCATCAGATGGTGAACACTGAAATAAGATTGATTATATTCTTTGCAGCCAAAGATGGAGAAGCTCTATTCAGTCAGTGAAAAGAGACCGGGAGCTGACTATAGCTCAGATCATGAACTCCTTATTGCCAAATTCAGACTTAAATTGAAGAAAGTAGGGAAAACCAGTAGACCATTCAGGTATGATCTAAATCAAATCCCTTATGATTATACAGTGGAAGTGACAAATAGATTCAAGGGTCTGATAAAGTGATAAGATCAGATAAGATCTGATAAAATCAGATAAGATCTGATAAAGTGCCTGAAGAACTATGGATGGAGGTTTGTGGCATTGTACAGGAGGCAGGGATCAAGACCATCCCCAAGAAAAAAATAAATATGAAAAAGCAAAATGATTGTCTGAGGAGGCCTTACAAACAGCTGTGAAAAGAAGAGAAGCAAAAGGCAAAGGAGAAAAGGAAAGATATACCCATCAGAATGCAGAGTTCCAAAGAATAGTAAGGAGAGATAAGAAAGCCTTCCTCAGTGATCAATGCAAAGAAATAGAGGAAAACAATAGAATTGGAAAGACTAGGGATCTCTTCAAGAAAATTAAGAGATCTCAAGGGAATATTTCATGCAAAGATGGGCTCCATAAAGGACAGAAATGATAAGGACCTAACAGAAGCAGTATATATTAAGAAGAGGTGGCAAGAATACACGAAAGAACTATACAAAAAGCTCCTCGTGACCCATATAATCACGATGGTGTGATCACTCACCTAGAGCCAGATGTGCTGGAATGCCAAATCAAGTAGGCTTTAGGAAGCATCACTATGAACAAAGCTAGTGGAGGTGATGGAACTCCAGTTGAGTTATTTCAAATCCTAAAAGATGATGGTGTGAAAGTGCTGCACTCAATATGCCAACAAATTTGGAAAACTCAGCAGTGGCCACAGGACTGGAAAAGGTCAGTTTTCATTCCAATCCCAAAGTAGGGCAATGCAAAAGAATGTTCAAACTACCACAGAATTGCACTCATCTCATACTCTAGCAAAGTAATGCTCAAAATTCTCCAAGCCAGGCTTCAGCAGTATGTGAACGGTGAACTTCC
This sequence comes from Bubalus kerabau, assembly GCF_029407905.1. NCBI lineage: Eukaryota > Metazoa > Chordata > Mammalia > Artiodactyla > Bovidae > Bubalus > Bubalus kerabau. Next base: position 81,562,884 of record NC_073647.1, read on the forward strand.
AGATGTTCAAGCTGGATTTAGAAAAGGCAGAGGAACCAGAGATCAAATTTCCAACATCCGCTGGATCATAGAGAAAGCAAGAGAGTTCCAGAAAACCATCTACTTCTGCTTTATTGACTATGCTAAAGCCTTTGACTGTGTGGATCAGAAGAAACTGTGGGAAATTCTTAAAGAGACGGGAATACCAGACCACCTGACCTGCCTCCTAAGAAATCTGTATGCAAGTCAAGAAGAAACAGTTAGAACTGGACATGGAACAACAGATTGGTTCCAAATCAGGAAAGGAATATCTTAAGGCTGTATATTGTCACTCTGCTTATTTAATTTATATGCAGATTACATCATGAGAAATGCATATGATGCATCATATACATATGATATGAATCTTACAGTAACCACAAACTAAACCCCTAAAATAGATACACACACATAAAAAGAAAAAGGAATCCAAATATAACAATAAAGATAGCCATCAAATTCCAAGGGCAGAGAGCAAAAGAAGAAAAAAAGGATTGCAAAACCACCCCCAAACAATTAAGAATATGGCAACATGTACACACCTACAAATAAATAAAGGTAAATAAACTACATGCTCCATTCAAAAGATATAGTGTGGTTGGAATGAATAAAAAACAAAGCCCATCTACACACTCCCTACTACAGACTCACTTCAGATCTAAAGACAGAGTGAAAGTGAGGAGATGGAAAACGCCTCCATGTAAATAGAAATGAAAAAAAAAAAAAAAAAAGCTGGGGTAGCAATGCTTATCCTATACAAAACAGATTTAAAACAAAGATGTAATAAGAATCAAAGAAGGACATCACATAATGATAAAGGGATCAATCCCACAAGAAGGTACCACAATATTAAATATATATGCATTGAAACACAGGAGCACCTAAATACATATAGCAAATATTAATAAAAATGAAAGGAGATATTTACACTAACAAAATAGTTGTGGGGAATTTTAACACCTCAATTACATCAATAGACGGATTATCCATTATCCAGATAGAAAATCAAAAAGAAAACACTGGCCTTAAATGACACGTTGTTGTTATCGTTTTTAGTCACTAAGTTATGTCTGACTCTTGTGACCCCATAGACTGTAGCCCGCCAGATTCCTCTGTCCATGGGATTCTCCAGGCAAGAATACTGGAGTGGGTCACCATTTCCTTCTCCAGGGGATCTTCCCAACTCAGGGAGCAAACCCACATCTCTTGCATTGGCAGGTGGATTCTTTTCCACTGAGCCACCAGGGATGCCCAATTTGGTAACATGTCTGCCTAAACCATTTGTCCATTTTACATTTAGTTTTTTCTTTTCTTATTATTGCATTTTGAGTATTCTTTTTATATTCTAGATACAGTGCTTTACCAAATATATGAGTTGAAAATCCTTTTCATAGTGTATAGCATCCTTTCATTCCTTTACAATTTTCTGGAAAATTGAACTTTTAAATTTTGTTTAAGTCCAATTTTTATTAAGTGTTTCTTATAGGGATAATGCTCTCTTGTAGTAAATGATAAATCTTCATCTAACTCAAGGTCACAAAGATTTTTCTTCATCTAGTAGTATATGTTTTTAGGATTTATATTTAGTTCTATTCTCCATTTGAGTTAATTTTGTATATGATACAAGAAATGAATTAAAATTAACAATTTTTATTTTGCACTTCAATATCTAATTTTCTCCACAACATTTGGTGAAAAGAATATCTTTTCTTCATATCATGTCTTCCCTGATAGCTCAGTTCATAAAGAATCCACCTTCAAAGCAGGAGACCCAGGTTCAGTCCCTGGGTTGGGAAGATCCCCTAGAGGACAGAATGGCTACCCATTCCAGTATTCTTGCTGGGAGAATTCCATGGACTGGGGAGCCTGGTAAGCTACAGTCCATGGGGTCTCAAAGAGTCAGACCTGACTGAGTGACTTTCACTTTCAAAGAAATAAAACCATGGGTCTCTGGCCAACTGATTTTTGACAAGGATGACAAGACCATTCTATGAGGAAATAATAGTCTCTTCAAGTGATATTGGGTCAACTGGACATCCACATGCAAAAGAATTGTTCCCTAACATGACACCATACACAAAAAGTAATTCAAAACGGATCAAACTACCAAATTTAAGAATTAAAATTATAGTATTCTTAAAAAAAATGTGTAAATCTTCACAATCTTGGATTTGGCAAGTGATCTTTATACATTACATATATATTATGAATAGAATAAAGAAAAGTAATTTTGATGTCAACAAAATTTTTCAAATCTGTGCTTCAAAGGACACAATGAATAAAATGAAAAGATAATCCACAGAATGGAATAAAATATTTGCAAATCATACATATGATAAAAATATGTTTTCAGGATACATAGAAACTCATAACTCAATAACAAATATATATATGTATATATGTAAAAAAAATAGGATCCTAGTAGACATTTATCCAAGAAAGATATACAATGACCAAAAAGTACATAGAAAGATGCTCAACATCATCAGTCATCAAGGAAATAGATGTCAAAACTATTAATTTAATATTATTTCATAACCACCAGGATGGCTATACAGAAGTCAAATAATGACAAGTGTCAAGGAGGATGTGGAGAAAAAGGAATCCTCATACACTGCAGGTGGGAATATAAAATTATGCAGTCACTTTGGGAAGCAGTCTGTAGTTCTTCAAGCAATTAAACATCAAATAACCATATGACACAGCAACTCCATTCCTAGGTATATATCCCAGAGAGATGGAGATATACCTCTATGTATACAAATGTTCATAGCATCATTATTCATAATAAGCAAAATGTGTAACTAACTCATACATCCACCAGCTGACAAATATCTAAACAAAATGCAGTATATCCATAAAATGGAATGTTACTCAGTCATGAAAAGAATGAAGTACTGATACATGCTACAATATAGATTAACCTTGAAAGCATTATACAAATTAAATGAATATAGTTACAAAAGTCTATGTATTATATGATTCTGTTCACATGAAATGTCCAGGATAGAGGAATCTATAGATACTTAAGTAGATTAGTGGTTTCTTAAGACTAGAGAGAAAATTATACAGTCACTTTGGAAAAAAGACTACAGTTCTTCAACTGTAGGCAGTTGAAGGAGTAAGTAGGTGATAACCACAGGTACAGTGTTAACTTCTATGGTGATAAAAATTATCCAAAACAGTTGTTATTGTTGTACATATCTATACTTAAAACTATTAATTGTGTAGCTTAATGGGTAAATTATATCTCAATAAAGCTGTTAAAAAAATACCCTGGGCAAAAAAAAAAAAAAAACAAAAAACAAAACCCTGGGCCCTGATAACTCTAGTGAGCTTTCCTGGTAGACAACATTTCATACATGTCATCATAATTTTTGGTGGATAAATTAGATGAGTCTTGTGTGACTCCAATGGGAGTGGACTTTAGAACCTTGTATTAATACTTCCACTAGACTTCAAACCATATGCCTTTTCCTTTTATTAATTTTATTTTATTTTGTATCCTTTCATTGTAATAAATCATAGCTTTGAGTATTATTATGTGCTTAGTTCAGTGAATCCTTCTAGAGAATTATTGGACTTGGATATTGTCTTAGAGATCCCAAATATAAGAAGTCGGGCTTAAAATTTTCTGAATATTGAATAAAATGTATAAAATCCTTTGGCAATTTCTATTGAATATACTCACCTTTGTTATCAATTTCTTGCACAGAGTGTTGTTCTTCAGTTTCCCTTCTTTGGCTATGTGGAGGTGATAGAAAAATAGGCCTCCAAAAACCTATGAATATATTAAATAGACTCAATTATTTTCCAATTCCTAAAAAGTAAGATTATAGAAGGTAAAACTTTATACTATATGATTCTGAAGTGAAAAAACATTCTGATAATACTATTTTTCTTCAAATATATATTCGTAACGGTGATCCAATTTTCTTGGAGTTTATTAAAACAATATTGAAAATGAACTTAATGATATTCTAGTATATACTGGTGATATTTTTGCCCCATATAAATATTCAATAGATTCTCAGTTAACTCTAAAAGAATTTGTAGCGAGTTCTTGTCCTAATTAATGAAATACTGGCTATAAAATTGGCTAATAAGCACCCATGGGATGAATATTATCAAAACACAAAAAGTGACAAATGTTGGTGAGGATGTGGAGAAATTAGACCCTTATGAACTGTGGGTGGGCAGGTAAAATGGTACAGCGATTATAAAAAACAATATGGCAGATCCTAAAACAATGAAAATTAGAATTACTTTGAAAGTGAAAGTGAAGTCGCTCAGTCGTGTCTGACTCTTTGCGACCCCATGGACTGTAGCCCACCAGGCTCCTCCATCCATGGGATTCTACAGGCAAGAATACTGGAGTGGGTTGCCATTTAATTACTTTACATACCAAAAATTCTACTTCTGAGTATATACCCAAAAGAATTGAAAACAAAATCTCCAAGATATATTTTTACAACCTTGTTTGGCATTATTCACATTAGCCAAAATGTGAAAGTTACCCAAATGTCCATCAACAGCTAACAGACAAGCAAATTGTGGTATATCCAACATTCTTTAGCCTTAAAAAGCGAGAAAATTCTGACATATGAAACAATATGGATCAACCCCAAGGACATTATGCTAACTGAAAGAAGCCACGCACAAAAAGACAACTACTGCATTTGAGATTAATATTTATATGAGATACTTCAGTTCAGTCACTCAGTCATGTCTGACTCTTTGCAACCCCATGAACCGCAGCATGCCAGGCTTCCTTGTCCATCACCAACTCCCGGAGTCCACCGAAAGCCATGTCCATTGAGTCGGTGATGCCATCCAACCATCTCATCCTCTGTCATCCCCTTCTCCTCCTGCCCTCAATCTTTCCCAGCATCAGGGTCTTTGCTGGGATACTTAGACTAGTCAAAATTACAGAGACAATGAGTATGATGGTAGTTAGCAGGGCTTGGGTGAAATGGGGAAAGGGGAAGTTTATTTTTTGATGGGGACAGAGTTTTAGTTTTGTAACTTTTAAATTAATTAAATTCTTAAAGAGACAGGAGTACCAGACCACCTTACATGGCTCCTGAGAAACCTATATGCAGGTTAAGAAGCAATAGTTAAATCAGACATGGAACAACAAACTGGTTCAAAATTAGGAAAGGAGTATGACAAGACTGTATATTGTTACCCTGTTTATTTAACTTATATGCATAGTACATCATGCAAAATGCTAGACTGGATGAATCAGAAGGAGGAATCAAGAGAGCTAGGAGAAATAGCAACAATTGATATGATATGGTCAGATATGCAGGTGATACCAATCCAATGGCAGAAATTGAAGAGGAACTAAAGAGCCTCTCGATGAGGGTGAAAGAGGAGAGTGAAAAAGGATTGAAACTCAACATTCAAAAAACTAAGATCATGGCATCCAGTCCCATTACTTCATGGCAAATAGAAGGGGGAAAAGTGGAAGTGGTGACAGATTTTATTTTCCTGGGCTCCAAAATCACTGTGGATTGTGACTGTAGCCATGAAATTAAAAGACACTTATTCCTTGGAAGCAAACTATGACAGAAAACTAGTCAATCTAGTCACAATAGGACCACAGCCTTGTCTAACTCAATGAAACTAAGCCATGCCCTTGGGGCAAACCAAGACGGGTGGGTCATGGTGGAGAGATCTGACAGAATGTGGTCCACTGGAGAAGGGAATGGTAAACCACTTCAGTATTCTTGCCTTGAGAATCCCATGAACAGTATGAAAAGGCAAAATGATAGGATACTGAAAGAGGAACTCCCCAGGTCAGTAGGTGCTCAGTATACTACTGGAGATCAGTGGAGAAATAACTCCAGAAAGAATGAAGGGATGGAGCCAAAGCAAAAAGAATACCCAGCTGTGGAGGTGACTGGTGATAGAAGTAAGGTCCGATGCTGTAAAGAGCAATATTGCATAGGAACCTGGAATGTCAGGTCAATGAATCAAGGCAAATTGGAAGTGGTCAAACAAGACATGGCAAGAGTGAATGTTGACAATCTAGGAATCAGTGAAATAAAATGGACTGGAATGGGTGAATTTAACTCAGATGACCATTATATCTACTACTGCGGGCAGGAATCCCTCAGAAGAAATGTTGTAGCCATCATGGTCAACAAAAGAGTCTGAAATGCAGTATTTGGATGCAATCTCAAAAACGACACAATGATCTCTGTTCATTTCCAACGCAAACCATTCAATATCACAGTAATCCAAGTTTATGCCCCAACCAGTAATGCTGAAGAAGCTGAAGGTGAACAGTTCTATGAAGACCTCCAAGACCTTTTAGAACTAACACCCAAAAAAGATGTCCTTTTCATTATAGGGGACTGGAATGCAAAAGTAGGAAGTCCAGAAACACCTGGAGTAACAGGCAAATTTGGCCTTGGAATACGGAACGAAGCAGGGCAAAGACTAAGAGAGTTTTGCCAAGAAAATGCACTGGTCATAGCAAACACCCTCTTCCAACAACACAAGAGAAGACTCTACACATGGACATCACCAGATGGTCAACACCGAAATCAGATTGATTATATTCTTTGCAGCCAAAGATGGAGAAGCTCTATAGAGTCAACAAAAACAAGACCAGGAGCTGACGGTGGCTCAGAGCATGAACTCCTTATTGCCAAATTCAGACTTAAATTGAAGAAAGTAGGGAAAACCACTAGACCATTCAGGTATGACCTAGATCAAATCCCTTATGATTATACAGTGGAAGTGAGAAATAGATTTAAGGGCCTAGATCTGATAGATAGAACGCCTGATGAACTATGGAATGAGGTTCGTGACGTTGTACAGAAGACAGGGATCAAGACCATCCCCATGGAAAAGAAATGCAAAAAAGCAAAATGGCTGTCTGGGAAGGCCTTACAAATAGCTGTGAAAAGAAGAGAGGTGAAAAGCAAAGGAGAAAAGGAAAGATATAAGCATCTGAATACAGACTTCCAAAGAATAGCAAGAAGAGGTAAGAAAGCCTTCCTCAACGATCAATGCAAAGAAATAGAGAAAAACAACAGAATGGGAAAGACTATAGATCTCTTCAAGAAAATTAGAGATACTAAGGGAACATTTTATGCAAAGATGTGCTCGATAAAGGACAGAAATGGTATGGACCTAACAGAAGCCGAAGATACTAAGAAGAGGTAGCAAGAATACACAGAACTGTATAAAAAAGATCTTCATGACCAAGATAATAACGATGCTGTGACCACTCATCTAGAGCCAGACATTCCTGGGATGTGAAGTCAAGAGGGCCTTAGGAATCATCACTAAGAAAAAAGCTAGTGGAGGTGATGGAATTACAGTTGAGCTATTCCAAATCCTGAAAGATGATGCTGTGAAAGTGCTGCACTCAATCTGCCAGCAAATTTGGAAAACTCAGCAGTGGCCACAGGACTGGAAAAGATTAGTTTTCATTCCAATCCCAAAGAAAGGCAATGTCAAAGCCCAAACTACCGCACAATTGCACTCATCTCACATGCTAGTAAAGTAATGCTCAAAATTCTCCAAGCCAGGCTTCAGCAATACATGAATCATGAACTTCCTGATGTTTAAGCTAGTTTTAGAAAAGGCAGAGGAAAGTGAAAAGTGAACTCGCTCAGTCGTGTCCAACTCTTTGCGACCCCATGAACTGTAGCCTATGAGGCTCCTCTGTCCGTGGGATTTTCCAGGCAGAGGAACCAGAGATCAAATTGCCAACATCCACTGGTTCATCAAAAAAGCAAGAGAGTTCCATAAAAACATCTACTTCTGCTTTATTGACTATGCCAAAGCCTCTGACTGTGTAGATCACAATAAACTGTGGAAAATTCTGAAAAAGATGGGAATACCAGACCACCTGACCTGCCTCTTGAGAAACCTGTATGTATGTCAGGAAGCAACAGTTAGAACTGGACATGAAACAACAGACTGGTTCCAAATAGGAAAAGGAGTACGTCAAGGCTATATATTGTCACCCTGCTTATTTAACTTATATGCAGAGTACATCATGAGAAATGCTGGACTGGAAGAAACACAAGCTGGAATCAAGATTGCTGGGAGAAATATCAATAACCTCAGATATGCAGATGACACCACCCTTATGGCAGAAAGTGAAGAGGAACTCAAAAGCCTCTTGATAAAAGTGAAAGTGGAGAGTGAAAAAGTTGGCTTAAAACTCAACATTCAGAAAACGAAGATCATGGCATCCAGTCCCATCACTTCATGGGAAATAGATGGGAAAACAGTGTCAGACTTTATTTTTTGGGGCCACAAAATCACTGCAGATGGTGACTGCAGCCATGAAATTAAAAGATGCTTACTCCTTGGAAGGAAAATTATGACCAACCTAGATAGCATATTCAAAAGCAGAATATGCTTTGCCAACAAAGGTCTGTCTAATCAAGGCTATGTTTTTTTCCAGTGGTCATGTATGGATGTGAGAGTTGGACTGTGAAGAAGGCTGAGCACTGAAGAATTGATGCTTTTGAACTGTGGTGTTGGAGAAGATTCTTGAGAGTCCCTTGGACTGCAAGGAGATCCAACCAGTCCATTCTGAAAGAGATCAGCCCTGAGATTTCTTTGTTAGGAATGATGCCGAAGCTGAAACTCCAGTACTTTGGCCACCTCATGTGAAGAGTTGACTCATTGGAAAAGACTGATTTTGGGAGGGATTGGGGGCAGGAGGAGAGGGGGACGACAGAGTATGAGATGGCTGGATTTCATCACTGATTCAATGGACGTGAGTCTGAGTGAACTCTGGGAGTTGGTGATGGACAGGGAGGCCTGGCGTGCTGGGATTCATGGGGTCGCAAAGAGTTGGACATGACTGAGCGACTGAACTGAACTGAACTGAAACTATGACAAGTCTAATAGCATATTAGACTTCCCAGGTGGCACTGGTGGTAAGGAATCCACCTGCCAATGCAGGAGACACAAGATACATGGGTTCGATTCCTGGGTGGGGAAGATATACTGGAGTAGGAAATGGCACCTCACCCCAGTATTCTGGCTGGAAAATTCCATGGACAGAGAAGCCTGGTGGGCTACAGTCCACGTGGCCACAAAGAGTAGGACACAACTGAGCACAGTCAGACAGCATATTAAAAAGCAGAGACTTCACTTTACTCACAAAGGTCCATATAGTGAAGCTATGGTATTTCTAGCAGTCATGTACGGATGTGAGAGTTGAATCATAAAGAAGGCGGAGTATGGAAGAAGTGATGCTTTTAAATTGTGGTGCTAGGGAGTCCCTTGGATGGTAAGGAGATCAAATGTGTCAATCCTAAAGGAAATCAGTCCTGAATGCTAATTGGAAGGACTGTTCCTGAAGCTCCTGTACTTTGGCCACCTGATGTGAACATCTGACACATTGGGAAAGACCCTGATGCTGGGAAAGATTGAAGGCAAAAGGAGAAGGGGGCAGCAGAGGATAAGATGGTTAGACAGCATCACTGACTCAGTGGACATGAGTTTGAGCAAACTCTGGAAGACAGTGGAGGACAGAGGAGCCTGGCGTGCTACAGTTCATGGCATCACAAAGAGTCAGAAATGACTTAGAGACTGAAAACAACAACACAATTAAAAGTTTTGGAGATTGGTTGCAGAAAATTGTGAAGGCACTTGCTACTGAATTGTACACTTAAAAATTGTAGATACAGTAACTTTTATGTTATGTATATTTTACTACAGTTTTTTTGTTTTTGTTTTTGTTTTTGTTTTTTTTTTTTTAGTGCCTAAGAATAGGCTATGGAGGAGGATCAAGGACTATGCATTCATGTCAGACATAATGAAGACTGCAGTTCAATGATTCTAAAATGATAGTACTTGGTGTAAAAATTTAAAGTGCAACATAAATTCTAAACATCACTATGACTTATTAGCAAAGAAGTTAAGAAAGCGAGTTAATATTATCAGTGAGTTTTGGACTGTTCTCAGGTAATGCATTTTTAAAAAAAGATAAACTAAAGTTTTTGCAACCAGCTGTTCTTTGATTAAGAAAATAAATCATTATAATTTAGGGTCCACAGTCTCAGGAGCAAATAAACTTAACTCTGGGTCTGGAAGATTTACCAAGGGCTTCCCTGGTGGCTCAGTGGTAAAAGAATTCGACTGCCAGTGTAGGAGATGTGGGTTTGATCCCTGGGTTTGGAAGATCCCCTGGAGGAGGGCACAGCAACCCACTCCAGTATTCTTACCCAGAGAATCCCATAGAAGTCCTTAGAGTCGCAGAGTCAGACACGACTGAAGAGACATAGCATGCACACAAGCTGACTTTTCTCATTTGGGAGTGAACATGAGATGAACAGCACACAGAGACCTTTTTCTTTACCTATGACCTTCATTTTTATTTCTGGGATTTCTTTTTATCACATTTAGCTTATCAGTTTATATTTTCAATATGCAACACCAGAAGATGGGTGAAAGCAGCTAGAAAAATTTTGATTTTATCTACCTGTGGATTAACCAATGCATGTTTTATATTAAGGATCCATAAATTAGATAATTACAGTCCAATTATTTGGACTGTAATTTAAACAAATATTTAAAATGCATCAAAATCTTAGAGAAATCTGAAAAAGTAATCTATTACTTTCATGTGTAATAATAGTCTCATCTCAATTAGATTATAAACTTTATGAAACTATGGCTGTGGTCAAGATAACACTAGACTAGGATTTTCTATGCTGTAGCTTAGCCACTAAATACCTACATGACATTTAGTGAAGTAATCTATTTAAGCCTCAGTTTCTTTGGTTTTGAAGCAAGTACAGTAAGCTATACTGTAATAGCAATCTTGGAAGGAGAGAAGTGAGCAGTCTTAAAGAGATATCTCAGTTCCCTGCACAGGAATTAAACCTGGGTAACCCAGATGAAAACCAGGAGTCCTCATCACTAGACCACCAGGGGCTAGAGGCTAGAAGCAAAGTGGCCCTGGCTCTTGCCCCTGTTTAAAAGCAAGAAGTTTCAAGGAAGCAAAAACTGTAAAAATAGGTACAAAGTTTATTAGTAGAGACTCAGCACGATGTATGGGAGAGTACACAGGAAAACAGTTTGTTTATCTAATTAAGAAGCAGGGTAGAGATATACATCCATAGAGAAAGGGTATGGGCACACTCTCTAATGAGGAGGAGTGCAGTAAGTCAGAAACCAGGCAGAGACACAGCAGGAGAGGAGTACAGGCATCCTGAGTGAGGAGGAGTGCAGTAAGGAGGTAATGTAAATCAGTGATAGAGGACAGTCCTTCCTGGTCTTTGTTTACCTTTGGCCAATTATCTTGTTTCTTTCTACATGCCTGACTGGTCCATGGACACTTCCCAAGATGCTTGTGCAATTGTTTTGTGAGATGGATTCCACCACAGAGGCCTATGGGTGCATGTCCACAATTACTAAGGGATGGGGTCCCCTCCTTTTTTGATCCCCCAGAAGCCTTCCTGTACATGTGAGGACAGAGAAGCCCTCCTTGATCTCAGGAGTGGGCATTTTATCCTCTTGCTTTAGCAGAGCTCAGCTTTTGCCACCAGCTTTGTCCTTGAAGTGTCTGAGTGAGAAACAAAGGCTCAGTTTTACTATATCTGATAAATACCAGGTGTCTAGCTCAGAGGCTCACTGTGTCCTATCTCATTAGTTCTTTCTAAATTAGAGAACATGAGGTAAAATGAGGGTTGAGATACGAGTAACATAATAAAACTGATTAAGAACTGCAAGGAGATGCAACCAGTCAATCCTAAATGAAATCAGTCCTGAATATTCATTGGAAGGACTGATGTTGAAGCTGAAATTCTAATACTTTGGCCATCTGATACAAAGAACTGACTCATTTGAAAAGACCCTGATGCTGGGAAAGATTGAAGACAGGAGGAGAAGGGGACAATAGGGTGTGAGATGGTTGGATGGCATCACTGACTCTATGGACATGAGCTTGACCAAGCTCCGGGAGATGGTGATGGACAGGGAAGCCTGGAGTGCTGCAGTCCATGGGGTCACAAAGAGTTGGACACAACTGAGTGACTGAACTGAACTGAACTGAAGAACTTAGGCTCTGGAGTCAGATAAACCTAGGGTCAAAGTCCAGGGTAAGTCACTAGAACACCTTAGCTTCACTTTTCTCAGTGTAAAACTACATATAAGATAGTACATATCTTTAGAGAAGGGAACGGCTATCCATTCCAGTATTCTGGCCTGGAGAATTCCATGGGCAGAGGAACCTGGTGAGCTGAAGTTCATGTGGTCACAAAGAGTTGGACATAACTGAGCAACTAACACGACTGAGTGATTTTCAGTTTCAGTTTTCACATATCTCTTAGAGCTGAAAGATAGTATGTCTTTAACAGCAAAGACTTGGAAACATGGATTCACAGCCTGATTCATTTATTGTGTTAGCTTAGTTACATAACTTCCTTGTGGCTCAGTTTCTTCATTGGTAAAATATATATAATACTGCTTACTTCCTAGGGTTACTGTGAGGTTTTAAAGAATTAATACACATAAAAGTAGTGAACTAGTATTAATTAATTAGCACTAATGATTTGGTGCTAACAAATTAGTATATGTAAACTGCAGGGAAGGATTCCAGGTGGTGCAGCAGCAAAGAATCTGCCTACCAATGCAGGAGATGCAAGAGATGTGGATTCGATCCTTGGGTTGGGAAGATTCCACTGGAGAAGGAAATGGAACACCACTCTAGTATTCTTGCTTGGAAAATTCCATGAGCAGAGGAGCCTGGTGGGTTATATAGTCCACGGGGTTGCAAAGAGGCAAGTGTGACTGAGCACACATGCAAAATGCATGAAATGGTTCCTGGCTGTGAGATATAAAGTTCAGCTATTATCAGTAAAGGGGGATAACAATGGTAAATGGGATTAGAGGTAATAATTCATGTGATTTGTATAGCATGGCAGTTGACACTCTGTATCAGATGCTATTATTATTTTTAAACTAATGGTATTTGAAAGAGTGAAAGCTGCTATATAAGTTTAAGGTATTATACATTTATGCATTTATTATAATTTATGTTGAGCATCCTGGAGAAAGAAATGGCAACCCATTCCAGTGTTCTTGCCTGGAAAATCACATGGATGGAGGAGCCTGGTAGGCTACAGTCCACGGGGTCACAAAGAGTTGGAGAAGACTGAGCGACTTCACTTTAGCTTTATGTTGAGCATATAGTAGGCATTTGACTGACAAAATGTTACAAAGTAAATTAATAACAATGCAGTTAAGTTCCTAAGAAGCAGTTATGCTATTTCACTGGACTTTTATCAGATGATGATAAAAATGCTAAAAACTGAAGCTGGATAACAAATGTTCATCTTTATACCCTCCATGGTGATTAATGCAACTATTATAAGATAGCTAGGGGCTTCCTAGGTGACTCAGTGGTAAAGAATACACCTGCCATGCAGGAGATGTGGGTTTGATCCCTGGGTCAGGAAGATACCCTGGAGGAGGAAATGACAACCCACTCCAGTATTCTTGTTTGGAAAATTGCATGGACGGGATGGTCCTAAGATGGTGGAGAAATAGGATGGGGAGACCACCTTCTTCCCTACAAATTCACTGAAAGATCATTTGAATGATGAGCAAATTCCACAAAACAGCTTCTGAATGCTGGCAGAGGACACCAGGCACCCAGAAAGGCAGCCCATTCTCTTTGAAAGGAGATAGGACAAAATATAAAAGATAAAAAAAGAGACAAAGGAGTTATGAACGGATACCTGTCCTGGGGAGGGAGTCGTGAAGGAGGAGATGTTTCCAAACACCAGGAAAACTTCTCACCGGTGGGTCTGTGGGTAGTTTTGGAATCTCGGAGAGCAACATATCCAGGAGGAAAAAAACAAAAACCCACAGATTACATGCCTAACTGGAACTCCCAGTGGAGAAATAGCCCAGATGCTCACGTCCGCCAGCAGCGAGCGGGGGTTGAACAGACAGGCACGGGCTGCATGTTTAGGGCAAGGACTGGGCATGAATGCCCTGAGGACGATCTTAGGGAGCTAACGTGAGATAGCAACCCAAACTGTGGGATAGCCTGAGAGAGAGAGGAAAATAAAAGTGGGAGAGAGAGAGAACGTTCCCGTGTAAAGCTCCAAGGCACAGCCTGGACTGATCACAGAACAAAGGATTCAGTGAATATCAGAGGAGAGTTAGCAGGCTGCAGACTGGCCCCTCCCCATGCTGGAGGTAGAGAGGCAGGTAGGTGACAGCCAGAAACGGAAGACTAGGGGCAATCTCAGCCCCAGAGACGGCATCCTCCACCAAACTGTGAGCAGGCTTCCAGTTGCTAACCAAGTCTTCCTGGGATCCTGAACGGTTGACATCTGCCAGAACGGCTGCAGTCAGAGATCAGCTCCCCAGAGGAGACACATGGGACACCTGAGACAGCACTCTATCTACGCACCCAGGAAACCGAGGGGATGGGACTGGGGAGGTGATAAGATGCACTGCACATCTGATCGCCAAGCACTTGGTCACCTGAGCTGCTCAGACCTGGGAAGGGCACAAAACGCAGGCACAACTGAATCTGTGCCTTTGTAGAGTACCCAAAAACCTGAATGAGAGTGGCTTAGACCTGGGAAGTGCACGCAACCCAGGGCCCACTTTACATAGTTCCCCTGCAGAGCAACCTGGAGTCTGAGCAGTGTAGACTGGGAAAGCACACACACTGTGAGTGGGGGCAAACCCAGAGTGGCCCAGGCACTGTGAGCACTCCGCACACATACAAGTGATATTTGTTTGTAGGGTTCCTCCCTGCCCACAGCACAACTGAACAAGTGAGGCTAAATAAGTGACCACCTTTGCCCCCTTGTGTCAGGGCGGAAATTAGACACTGAAGAGACATGCAAACAGAAGGCAAAATGAATAAAGAAGAGGGAACTGCTTTGGAAGTGACAGGTGCAAAAGATTAAAACCCTATAGTTAGCCCTGACTACATTGGAAGGGGCCTGTGGACCTTGAGAAGTACAAGCTGGAACAAGGAACTATCTGAAACTGAACTGACCCTCAACAACTCCAGAGAAACTCCTAGATATATTTTACTATTATCATTTTCTAATTTTTACTTTTTTAATTTTTAAATTCTTTATTACTCCTTTAATTTTCATTTTTATAACCTACAATTATCTTGCAAAATAACCCTATTTTTAAAGGAAACTTCATATATATATTTTTTATAATTTTTGTGATTTTGTTGTTTTTTTAATATTGTGTTTTTGAGAGTCTAAACTCCACTCTAGATTTTTAACCTTTGATTTTTGATATTTGTTATCAATTTTGTACATTTAAGAATCCAATCTTCAGTACCCATTTGTACTTTGGAGTGTGATTACTGGCTTGATTTCTCTCTTCCCCTATACTCTCCTTCTTCTTGCCCAAGTCACCTCTTATCTCCACCCTCCCTCTTCTCTTCTCTACCCAACTCTGTGAATCTCTTTGGGTTTTCTGGGCTGTGGAGAACACTTAGGGAACTCATTAATGGCTAGATCTGTCTCTTTCCTTTTGACTCCTTCTCCTCCTGGTTACTTCTATCTCCTTCCTCTTTCTTTTCTTTTCTGTGTAACTCTGTGAACCTCTCTGGATGTTCCAGATTGTGGAGAGCACATAGGGAATTGATTACTGGCTCAATTGCTCTTTCTCTTTTTGATTTCCCCTCTTCTCCTCCTGTTCACCTCTATCTCCTTCCTCTGTCGTCTCTTCTCCCTGTAACTCTGTAAACCTCTCTGGGTATCCCTCACTGTGGAGAATCTTTTCCCCATGAACCTAGATGTTTTATCACGGGTGCTATATGGATGTAGAAGTCTTGAGGCTACTGTAAGAATAAGACTAAAAGGCAGAGGCAGGAGGCTTAAATCCAAAACTTGAGACCACCAAAAAACTCCTGACTCCAGGAATATTAATTCACAAGGGTTCGTTCAAAAGCCTCCATACCTACACTGAAAACAAGTGCTACCCAAGAGCCAACAAGTTCCAGATCAAGACATACCACACTAATTCTCCAACAACGCAGGAACATAACCCTGAGCATTAAAATACAGGCGGCCAAAAGTCACAAGAAACCCATATACACCTCAAAACTCACTACTGGATACTTCATTGAACCCCAGAGAGAAGAGGTCCAGCTCCACCCACCATAACACCAATGAAATATTCCCTAACCAGGCAACATCGACAAGCTGCTCATCCAACTCAACCCACATGGAGGAACCTCCACAATAAAGAGAAAACACAAACTTCCAGCATACAGAAAGGCCACCCCAAACACAGCAATCTAAACAAGAAGAAAAGGTAGATAATATTCAGCAGGTAAAGGAACATGATAAATGTCCACAAAACCAAAAAAAAAAAAAAAAAAAAAGTGAGGAGATAGGGAGTCTACCTAAAAATAATTCAGAATAATTGTAGTAAAAATGATCCAAAATCTTGAAAACAAAATGGAGTTACAGATAAATAGTCTGGAGACAAGGATTGAAAAGATGCAAGAAATGTTTATCAAGGACCTAGAAAAAAGAAAGAAGAGTCAATCAATAATGAATAATGCAAGGACTGAGATCAGAAACACTCTGGAGGGAAGCAACAGTAGAATAACTGAGGCAGAAGAAAGGATAAGTGAGGTGGAAATAGAATGGTGAAAATAAATGAAGCAGAGAGGGAAAAAGAAAATAATAATTGAAAAAAAATGATAACAATCTCAGAGACCTCTGCGACCATTTCAAATGCCCCAGCATTCTAATCATAGGAGTCCCAGAAGAAGAGGACAAAAATAAAGGCCATGAGAAAATACTTGAGAAGATAATAGCTGAAAACTTCCCTAATTTGGGGAAGGAAATAGTCACCCAAGTCCAAGAAACCCAGAGAGTCCCAAACAGGATAAAACCAAGGTGAAACACCCCAAGACACATATTAATCAAATTAATGAATATGTGTCTTGAAGATCAAACACAAAGAACAAATATTACAAGCAGCAAGGGAAAAACAACAGACAATACACAAGGGGATTCCCATAAGGATAACAGCTGATCTTTCAATAGAAACTCTTCAGCCCAGAAAGGAATGGCAGGACATACTTAAAGTAATGAAAGAGAAAAACCTACAACCCAGATTACTGTACCCAGCAAGGATTTCATTCAAATATGAAGGAGAATCAGAAACTTTACAGACAAGCAAAATCTGAGAGAATTCAGCACCACCAAACCAGCTCTTCAACAAATGCTAAAGAATCTTCTCTAGACAGGAAACACAGAAAAGGCTTGTCAATGGCAAGTCATTGGCAAAGTCAATGGCAACGGGATCATAATTATCAATAATTACCTTAAAGGTAAATGTGTTAAATGCCCCAACCAAAAGACAAAGACTGGCTGAATGGATTAAAAAAAAAAATGGCCACTATATATGCTGTCTACAAGAGACACACCTCAACACAAGGGACACTTACAGACTGAAAGTGAAGGGCTGAAAAAAGATTTCAAGCAAATGAAGATCAAAAGAAAGTAGAAAGAGCAATACTCATATCAGATAAAATAGACTTTTGAAATGAAGGCTGTGAAAAGAGACAAAAGACACTGCATCATGATCAAAGGATCAATCCATGAAGAAGATATAACAATTATAAATATATACAAACCCAACATAGGAGCACCACAATATGTAAGGAAATGCTAAGAAATATGAAACGGGAAATTAACAGTAACACAATAATACTGGGAGACTTTAACACCCCACTCACACCTATGGATAGATCAACTAAACAGAAAATTAGCACACAACTTTAAATGATATAATGGACCAGTTAGACCTAATTGATATCTACAGGACATTTCACCCCAAAACAATGAGTTTCACATTTTTCTCAAGTACACATGGAACCTTGTCCAGGATAGATCACATCCTGGGCCGTAAATCTAGCTTTGGTAAATTCAAAAAAAGTTGAAATCATTCCAAGCATCTTTTCTGATCACAATGCAGTAAGATTAGATGTCAACTACAGGAAAAAAACAAACAAACATAAAAATAGAAACATATGGAGGCTAAAAAACACACTTCTGAGTAACCCACAAATCACAGAATAAGTCAAAAAAGAAATAAAAATATGCATAGAACCGAATAAAAAATAAATACAAAAACCCAAACTTATGGGATTCAGTAAAAGCAGTTCTAAGGGGAAGGTTCATAGCAATACAAGCTTATCTCAAAAAACAAGAGAAAAATCAAATAACCAACCTAACTCTACACCTAAAGCAAGTAACAAAAGAAGAAATGAAGAACCCCAGGGTTAGTAGAAAGAAAGAAATCATAAAAACTAGGGCAGAAATTAATGGAAAACAAAAAACAAAGGAGAACAGCAAAAATCAACAAAGCCAAAGGCTGGTTCTTTGAGAAGATAAGTAAAATAGACAAACCATTAGCCAGACTCATCGAGAAAAAAAGGGAGAAGAATCAAATCAACAAAATTAGAAATGAAAATGGAGAAATCACAACAGACAACACAGAAATACAAAGGATCATAAGAGACTACTATCAGCAATTATATGTCAATAAAATGGACAACTAGGAAGAAATGGACAAATTCTTAGAAAAGTATAACTTTCCAAACCTGAACCAGGAAGAAACAGAAAATCTTAACAGAGCCATCAGAAGCATGGAAATTAAAACTGTAATCAGAAATCTTCCAGCAAACAAAAGCCCAGAACAGCCAGCTTCACAGCTGAATTGTACCAAAAATTTAGAGAAGAGCTAACACCTATCTGACTCAAACCCTTCCAGAAAATTGCAGAGGAAGGTAAACTTGCAAACTCATTATATGAGGCCACCATCACCCTAATACCAAAACGTGACAAACATGCCACAAAAAAAGAAAACTACATGCCAATATTACTGATGTACATAGATCCAAAAATCCTTAACAAAATTCTAGCAAACAGAATCCAACAACATATTAAAAAGGTCATACTTCATGACCAAGTGGGCTTTATCAAAGTAATGCAAGCATTCTTCAATATTCACACATCAATCAATGTGGTACACCATATTAGTAAATTAAAAAATAAAAACCACATGATTATCTCAATAGACGCAGAGAAAGCCTTTGACAAAATTCAACATCCATTTATGATAAAAACCCTCCAGAAAGCAGGCAGAGAAGGAACATACTTCATCATAATACATGCCATAGATGATAAATCTCCAGCAAACATTATCCTCAATGGTGACAAATTGCAATCAGTTCCCCTAAAGTCAGGAACAATACAAGGGTACCCACTCTCACCACTACTATTCAACATATTTTGGAAGTTTTAGCCACAGCAATCAGAGAAGAAAAAGACATAAAAGGAATCCAGATTGGAAAAGAAGAAGTAAAACTCACTGTTTGCAGATGACATGATCCTCTACTTAGAAAACCCTAAAGACTCCAGCAGAAAATTACTAGAGCTAATCAATGAATAAGTAAAGTTGCAGGATATAAAATTAACACACAGGAATCCCTTGCATTCCTATACACTAACAATGAGAAAACAGAAAGAGAAATTAAGGAAACAA
Source organism: Bubalus kerabau (assembly GCF_029407905.1). NCBI lineage: Eukaryota > Metazoa > Chordata > Mammalia > Artiodactyla > Bovidae > Bubalus > Bubalus kerabau. The sequence continues at coordinate 81,582,444 of NC_073647.1, forward strand.
TTCCATTCACCATTGCAAAGAAAAGAATAAAATACTTAGGAATAAATCTACCTAAAGAAACAAAAGACCTATATATAGAAAAATATAAAACACTGATGAACGAAATAAAAGAGGACACTAATACATGGAGAAATATACTATGTTCTTGCATCAGAATAATAAGTATAGTGAAAATGAGTACACTACCCAAAGCAATCTACAGATTTAATGCAATCCCTATCAAGCTACCAACGGTATTTTTCAGAGAAGTAGAGCAAATAATTTCACAATCTTTATGGAAAAAAAAAAATCTCTACTAGCCAAAGCAATCTTGAGAAAGAAGAATGAAACTGGAGGAATCGACCTGCCTGACTTCAGACTATACTACAAAGCTGCAGTCATCAAGACAGTATGGTACTGGCACAAAGACAGAAATATAGATCAGTGGAACAAAATAACTCCAGAGATAAATCCACGCACCTATGGATACCTTATCTTTGACAAAGGAGGCAAGAATATACAATGAATAAAAGGCTATCTCTATCACAAGTGGCTCTGGGAAAACTGGTCAACCACTTGTAAAGGAATGAAACTAGAACACTTTCTAACACCATACATAATAATCAACTCAACATGGATTAAAGATCTAAACGTAAGACCAGAAACTATAAACCTCCTAGAGGAAAACATAGGCAAAACACTGTCTGACATAAATCATAGCACAATCTCTATGACCTACCTCCCAGAGTAATGGACATACAAGCAAAATTAAACAAATGGGACCTAATTAAACCTAAAAGCTTTTGCACAGCAAAGGAAACTATAAGCATGGTGAAAAGGCAGCATTCAGAATGGGAGATAATAATAGCAAATGAAGGAACTGACAAAGAATTTATCTCCAAATTATACAAGCAGCTCCTATAGCTCAATTCCAGAAAATATAAATGACACAATCAAAAAATGGTCCAAAGAACTAAACAGATGTTTCTCCAAAGAAGACATACAGATGGATAACAAACACATGAAAAGATGCTCAACATCATTCATTATCAGAACAATGAAAATCAAAAGCACAATGAAGTACCATCTCACACCCGTCAGAATAGCTGCTATCCAAAAGTCTACAAGCAATAAATGCTGGAGAGAGTGTGGAGAAAAGGGAACCCTCTTAAACTGTTGGTGGGAATGCAAATTACTACAGCCACTGTGGAGAACAGTGTGGAGATTCCTTAAAAAACTGGAACTAGAACTACTATATGACCCAGCAATCAAGCTGCTGGGCATATATACCGAGGAAACCAGAATTGAAGGAGACACATGTAACACAATGTTCATCGTTCCACTGTTTACAATAGCCAGGACATGAAAGCAACCTAGATGTCCATCAGCAGATGAATGGATAAGAAAGCTGTGGTACATATACACAATGAAATATTATTCAGCTATTAAAAAGAATGCATTTGAATCAGTTATGATGAGGTGGATGAAACTGGAGCCTATTATACAGAGTGAAGTAAGTCAGAAAGAAAAACACCAATACAGTATATTAAGGCAGATACACGGAATTAAAAAAAAAAAATGTAATGATGACCCTACATGCAAGACAGTAAAAGAGACACAGGTTTAGCGAACAGACTTTTGGACTCTGTGGGAGAAGATGAGGGTGGGTTTATTTGAGAGAATAGCATTGAAACATTTATATTACCATATGTAAAATCTATCACCAGTCCAGTTTTAATGCATGAGAAAGGGCACTCAGGGGCGGTGCACTGGGATGACCCTGAGGGATGGAATGAGGAGGGACATAGGAGGGGGTTTCAGGATGGGGTACACATGTACACCCATGGCTGATTCACGTCCATGTATGGCAAAAACCACTACCCAGATGATCACGATGGTGTGATCACTGACCTAGAGCCAGACATCCTGGAATGTGAAGTCAAGTGGGCCTTAAAAAGCATCACTATGAACAAAGCTAATGGAGGTGATAGAATTCCAGTTGAGCTATTCCAAATCCTGAAAGATGATGCTGTGAAAGTGCTGCACTCAATATGCCAGCAAATTTGGAAACTCAGCAGTGGCCACAGGACTGGAAAAGGTCCGTTTCCATTCCAATCCCAAAGAAAGGCAATGCCAAAGAATGCTCAAACTACCGCACAATTGCACTCATCTCACACGCTAGTAAAGTAATGCTCAAAATTCTCCAAGCCAGGCTTCAGCAATATGTGAACCGTGAACTTCCTGATGTTCAAGCTGGTTTTAGAAAAGGCAGAGGAACCAGAGATCAAATTGCCAACATCTGCTGGATCATGGAAAAAGCAAGAGAGTTCCAGAAAAACATCTCTTTCTGCTTTATTGACTATGCCAAAGCCTTTGACTGTGTGGATCACAATAAACTGTGGAAAATTCTGGAAAAGATGGAAATACCAGACCACTTGATCTGCCTCTTGAGAAATTTGTTTGCAGGTCAGGAAGCAATAGTTAGAACTGGACATGGAACAATAGACTGGTTCCAAATAGGAAAAGGAGTTTGTCAAGGCTGTATATTGTCACCCTGTTTATTTGACTTATATGCAGAGTACATCATGAGAAACGCTAGACTGGAAGAAACACAAGCTGGAATCAAGATTGCCAGGAGAAATATCAATAACCTCAGATATGCAGATGACACCACCCTTATGGCAGAAAGTGAAGAGGAACTAAAAAGCCTCCTGATGAAGGTGTAAGTGGAGAGTGAAAAAAGTTGGCTTAAAGCTCAACATTCAGAAAATGAAGATCATGGCATCCGGTCCCATCACTTCATGGGAAATAGATGGGGAAACAGTGGAAACAGTGTCAGACTTTATTTTTCTGGGCTCAAAAAATCACTGCAGATGGCAACTGCAGCCATTAAATTAAAAGACGCTTACTCCTTGGAAGGAAAGCTATGACCAACCTAGATAGCATATTCAAAAGCAGCGATATTACTTTACCAACAAAGGTTCGTCTACTCAAGGCTATGTTTTTTCCTGTGGTCATGTATGGATGTGAGAGTTGGACTGTGAAGAAGGCTGAGCACCGAAGAATTGATGCCTTTGAACTGTGGTGTTGGAGAAGACTCTTGAGAATCCCTTGGACTGCAAGGAGATCCAACCAGTCCATTCTAAAGGAGATCAGCCCTGGGATTTCTTTGGAAGGAATGATGCTAAAGCTGAAACTCCAGTACTTTGGTCACCTTATGCGAAGAGTTGACTCATTGGAAAAGACTCTGATGCTGGGAGGGATTGAGGGCAAGAGGAGAAGGGGACGACAGAGGATGAGATGGCTGGATGGCATCACTGACTCTATGGACATGAGTCTGAGTGAACTCCAGGAGTTGGTGATGGACAGGGAGGCCTGGCGTGCTGCGATTCATGGGGTCGCAAAGAGTTGGACATGACTGAGCGGCTGATCTGATCTGATATTGTAAAGCAATTAGCCTCCAATTAAAATAAATAAATTAATTAAAAAAATGTCATGGACATAGGAGCCTGGCAGGCTATAGTTCATGGAGTCACAAAGAGTGAGACATGACTGAACAACTGAACACACATACACACACACACAGAATAGATAGCTAATATTACTTCATTAGAACAAAAGCATATGGGGTTAGGAGAGAATTAGTGGTACTAAATTGGAGTCCATTGGAAAGAAACTTTTTAAAGAATTTGCCACCTTTCCTCATAAAAGGTAGCATGCCTTTCTCACCATCCTACCAATACACTGTTTAATAAGAGAAAATCAGAATTTTTCTCACATTAGTTAATTCTTCCCAATAGATTTGCTTTTTTAACTAGAAATCAGAGTTTTCCTCAGAGAATATAAATGATCCAATGAACAGTTTCCTCTCATTGTTGAAAGAAAATATTGCAGTTATTTCAGCTGAATTAATGTCCTGAAGATAAATATGCCTGTCTGACAAGAAGGGAAACCTCTGGATAATATTTTGTGTTAGCAAATTCCCCAAAACATATACTGTATTTTTAATTGGATCCAATAGCCTACCCTACTGAAAAGAATATGACATGGAAAAATCAATTTTATATAGGAAAAATGTTAAGACCTGTGGGAAAATAGCAAATTAAAATAGGAAATATCTGGTCTGGAGGAAGTCAAGATGGTAGAGGAGTAGCAGGACATGGAGTTTATCTCACCCGACAAATCCATCAAGAATACATTTACACATGGGACAGTTCTCACAGAGCACTGAATGAACACTAGTAGAAAACACTGAACACCTAAAAAGACAATAAAAATCACCTAGATATATGCGTAAGATGAGAGAAAGATGGGAAAAGGAAGAGGAGAGGAAGAAGGACAGGACCTGCATCACTGGCAGGGAAGTTAAAGGAGAGGAGTGGTTCCTGAAACCAAGGAAGTTCCCTCCCTGGTGGGGAGATTGGCTAGGGGAGAAGGGGAGCTTCAGGGGCTACTGGAGGACAGAGACATATGCAGATCGACTATGTCCCAACCTGAAACATGTGTCCACTAGTGAGCATAAGGGGCTGGGTATTGTAACATGACATTTGGAAAGCAAACTAGGGGAGAGGACTGCTCTTGGCTGCAAGGAGACAGTGTAAGGGGACAGAAGTGAAAAAACCTGTAACTGGGAGAGCTTCTGGAAGAAACGCAGTCTGCCATAGAAGTAAAGCTGCCCCTGCCTTCCTGGGCACTAGGAAAGGCTGCAGACAGGGTTGGCCCTCTCGAGCCTATGGAAGCCAGCTTCCCCATATGCACCACTGCCATCAAGGCCAGTTCTTCTGTACCTGTGGCCAGGCACTAGAAAGGGTTTCCACTGAAGCCTGCTCTATCACACTAGCCGGCTCCCCTATATGCCCCATCATTGCCAGGGCCAGCTCTCCTGGGTCCAGGGCCAGACACTAGGAAAGGCCCCTACTGGGTGCCTGATCTCTTGCACCCATGAATAATGGCTACTCCATGTACCCTGTCCTCACTGGGAATCCTGTGACCCTGAATGGCACAACCTCTGTGCCCCCTCCTTGCCAGGACAGACTCGTGTGCTCCAGGGTAGCCTCTGGAGTAAACCTCTGTAGGTGGACCACACGCAGAGGTTGGGCTTTGGGGCCATGCAACTAAGGAAGACTGAAATTTCTCACAGTTACACAAACTACAAACTGATGTCTCTGCAACTGACTTTGTAAACTCAGTGCCTATAGAACATCTTAATGGATAATGAGTGGCCCCACAGCCGAGAGAGGTCTAGCTTTAACAGCTATAGACTTTGTGGAGACATAAATGTGGGGGTTGTGCCAAGCTAGAGCATGAACTGGCACCATAGCATCCATGGTAGGTTCTGATCCATGACAACAGCAATCTTGGCACCTGACTTCAGTAGATCTATGTTCGTGGCCTGGCGAAAACAACATCTGAGAGACTGCTGCTGTTGTTCAGTTGCTTAGTCATGTCTGCCTTGTTCAACCCCATGGACTGCAGCACGCCAGGCTTCCCTCTCCATCACTATCTCCCGGTGCTTGCTCAAACTCATGTCCATCAAGTCAGTAATGCCACCCAACCATCTCACCCCGTGTTGTCCCCTTCTCCTCCTGCCTTCAATCTTTCCCAGAATCATGGTCTTTATCAATGAGTCAGGTCTTTACCAATGAGTAGGCTCTTTGCATCAGGTGGCCAAAGTATTAGAGTTTCAGCTTCAACATCAGTCCTTCCAATGAATATTCAGGACTGATTTCCTTTAGGATTCACTAATTTGATCTCTTTGCAGTCACAGGGACTCTCAAGAGTCTTCTCTAACACCACAATTCAAAAGCATCAATTCTTCAGTGCTCAGCTTTCTTTATGGTCCAACTCTCACATTCATACATGACTACTGGAAAAACCATAGCTTTGACTACACAGATCTTTGTTGGCAAAGTAATGTCTCTGCTTTTTAATATGCTGTCTAGGTTGGTCATAGCTTTTCTTCCAAGGATCAAGTGTCTTTTAATGTCATGGCCATTGTCACCATCTGAAGTGATTTTGGAGCCCAAGAAAATAAAGTCTCTCACTGTTTCCACTGTCTCTTCATCTATTTGTTATGAGGTGATGGGACCGGATTTCATGATACTAGTTTTCTGAATGTTGAGGTTTAAACCAGCTTTTTCACTCTCCTCTTTCATCTTCATTAAGAGGTTCTTCAGTTTCTCTTCACTTCTGCCATAAGTGTGGTGTCATCTGCATATCTGAGGTTATTGATATTTCTCCCAGCAATCTTGATTCCAGTTTGTGCTTCATCCATCCCGACATTTTGCATGATGTACTCTGCATATAAGTTAAATAAGCAGAGTGACAATACACAGCCTTGACGTACTCCTTACCCAGTTTTAAAGCAGTCCATTGTTCCATGCCCGGTTCTAACTGTTGCTTATTGACCTACATACAGATTTCTGTATGCATACATGAAGCAGGTAAAGTGGTCTGGTATGCTCATTTCTTTAAGAATTTTCCATAGTTTGTTGTGATCCACACAGCCAAAGGCTTTATTGTAGTCAATGCAGCAGAAGTAGATGTTTTTCTGGAATTCTCTTGCTTTCTCTATGATCCAACAGATGTTGGCAATTTGATCTCTGGTTCCTCTGCCTTTTCTAAATGCATCTTGAACCAGGACCAATTGCTGGCATGCCAACATTTAAGGTGGAGTTGAGAGCAGTGCCAACAACAGTGTAATATGAGAGTTCACACAACAGATGAAAGGTGACACACAACAGAGAACATCCACAGGTGAAAAGGTCAAGAAGAGAAATAGTGATTTCCCTTCCAGTGGTAGTGTTTCAGTCCTATTTACCTTGCACTCAGATCAGAAATGGCTAAGAAACAGATCTAGGGCCTTCTACTCCAATAACTAGTGAGCAGACCCCATCTCTGATAGCACAGTGACAACCATAGAGCAAATAGAAGGCCCTGCTTAATACCTAGTTTGGGTTTTGTCCACCACAGTATAAATCACACCTTCTATAAAGAAAATAATGGCCAGCATACACTGAGGAAAGAGGTGGCAGACATCTATACTAAAAATATTTCTCCTACCCTAAAATATTAAATCCACACAGGCTATGTAGGGATGTTCTCACATTAAAAAACTCCCCAAAGCAGTCTGAGGGTCTATCATTGAAAGGAAGAACCTGCAGAGAATTTACCCTTGAAGGCCAGCAGGGCTTGAGTGCAGGAGCCCTACAGGGCTGGGGAAAACAGAGACCCCATTCTTGGAGGTCACATAAGGTCTCACATGTACTGGCACCCATCACAAAGCAGTACTTCTATAGGAACCTGGGCTATACCTATCTAGAGGTCTTGCAGGGTCTCCTGGGGAGGTGAAGGTCAATTATAACTCACTGTGAGAGCAAGGACACTGATAGAAGAAGCCCCAAGAAATATAATTTTGAGTGAACTCTCATAGAAGTTCACATTTCAGCACCAAGTCCTGACACCACACAACAACCTGCAGACCCCAACCACCAGGATAGGAAAGATAGGTCAAACAACCACCAGGATAGGAATACAAACTCAACCATCAGAAGACAGGCTGCCTAAAGACATATTGAGCTCACAGTCACCTCAAAACACATCCCTTGACATGACCCTGTACATAAAATGGACAAGACCCAGGTCCATGTACCAGAGAGTAGGAACCACTCCCTTCTAACAGGAAGCGTGCACAAGCCCCTGGACCAAATTCACCCACCAGGGAGCAGACACCAGAAGTAAGAGGAATTACAATCCTGTAGCCTATGGAAAGGAGACACAAACAGAATAAAATAAAAGAGAATTATGTTGCAGATGAAGGAACAAGATAAAAACCCAAAAGCAACTAAATGAGTTGGATATAAGCAATCTATCTGAAAAGGAACTCAGAGTAATGATAAGAAAGTTGATCTAAAATCTCAGAAAAAGAATAGAGGCTCAGATTGAGAAGGTATAAGAAATGCTTAACAAGGTGCTTGAAGTTTTAAAGAAGAAAAAAAAGAGATGAACAATACAATGACAAGAGTAAAAAATGTACTAGAAAGAATCAATAGCAGAATAACTGAGGCAGAAGAATGAATAGATGAGCTGGAAGACACAGTGGGGGAAATAACAGTCACAGAACAGAATAAAGGATAAAGAGTGAAAAGCAATGAAGACAGTTTCAGAGAACTCTGGAACAATATTAAACACACCAACATTCACATTATAGGGGTCACATAAGGAGAAGGGAAAGATAAAGTGCCTAAGAAAATATTTGAAAATAGTATATATGAAAACTTCCTTAACATGGGAAAGGAAACACTCAGAGATTGTTTCCTTTCCTTGCAGATATTCCCATATAGGAAAAAACCAAGGAAGAACACGCCAAGACACATATTTATCAAATTAAAATTAAAGAAAAAATATTAAAAGCAACAAGGAGGGAGAGTTAGCTAAGATGGTGGAGGGATAGGATGAGGAGACCACTTTCTCCCCCACAAATTCATCAAAAGAACATTTGAACGCTGAGTAAATTCCACAAAACAACTTCTGAATGCCAGCAGAGGACATCAGACACCTAGAAAAGCAGCCCATTGTCTTCAAAAGGAGGTAGGAAAAAATATAAAAGATAAAAAGAGAGACAAAAGAGGTAGGGATGGAGCTCCATCCCGGGAAGGGAGTCTTAAAAAAAGAGAAAAGTTTCCAAACACCAGGAAACACTCTCACTGCCAAGTCTGTGGCGAGTCTTGGAACCACAGAGGGAAACATAACTGGGAGGAAAAGTAAATAAATAATTAAAACCCACAGATTATGTGCCCAACGGTAACTCCCCCAGCGGAGAAGCAGTGCAGACGCCTGCATCTGCCACTAGCAAGTGGGGGCTGGGCAGGGAGGCGTGGGTTGCATTGCTTAGAGTAAGGACCAGGACTGAATGCCCTGAGGGCAATCTGAGGGAACTAACTTGAGATAGCAAACCAGACTGTGGGATAGCTACCACATGAACAGCCCTAATCTAAGACACCACCAGGCCCGCTCACAGAACACAAGACTGACTAGAGCTATGCAAAAAGCCCTAACCTACGACACCTTCAGGCCCGCTCACAGAACAAAGGACTGAGCAGAGCTAACCAGCTTCAGACCACCCATCCAACTCTGGTGACAGGCAGGTGAGGGCAGCCAGAGCCAAAAGGGGGAAATTATGGCCTCAGAGAGGCATTATCTACCAAACTGTAAGCAGGCTTCGTTGCTAACCAAGACTTCTTGGGATTCTGGACGGTCAACATCTGCCTGAGAAGGTGCACTGGTTGTACACCCAGAAAACTGAGCAGCAGGGATGGAGGAGGTGATAAGTTGCAGCGACCGCGCTCACCAAACACCTGGTCACCTGAGCTGCCCGGACCTGGGAAGGGCACAAAATGCAGGCCCAACCGTGTCTGTGCCTCTGAGGACTACCCGAGTACCTGAACCTGAGTGGCTTAGACCTGGGAAGTGCATACAACCCAGGGCCAGCCTCAGACAGTTCCCGGCAGAGAAACATAGACCCTGAGAAGTGTAGATAGGGAAAGCACACACACCGTGAGCCAGGGCCAGCCCAGTGTGGCTGAGACACTGTGAACACACACCAGTGTTATTTGTTTGAAGCATCCCTCCCTCTCCACAGCATGACTGAACAAGTGAGCCTAAAACAGTGTCCATCACAGCCATCTTGTGACACGGCGGAAATTAGACACTGAGGAAACCAGCAAACAGAAGAAGCTAAAACAGAGGAAACCTCCTTGGAAGTGACAGGTGCAATAGACTAAAACCCTGTAGTTAGTACCAACTATATAGCAAGGGGCCTAAAGATCAAGAGAAATATAAGCCAGATCAAGGAACTATGCTAAAATGAACTGACCCCACACTGCCCACAACACCACCAGAGAAAGTCCTAGATATATTTTTACTATCATTCTTTTTTTTTTTTTTTTTTACTTTTAAGTCCTCTATTATTCCTTTAATTTTCATTTTTATAACCTACTAATCAGTTCAGTTCAGTTCAGTTGCTCAGTCATGGCAAACTCTTTGCGACTCCATGAATTGCAGCATGCCAGGCCCCCCTGTCCATCACCAACTCCCAGAGTTCACCCAGATTCACATGCATCGAGTCGGTGATGCCATCCAGCCATCTCATCCTCTGTAGCCCCCATCTCTTCCTGCTCCCAAACCCTCCCAGCATCAGAGTCGTTTCCAATGAGTCAAATCTTCGGATGAGGCGGCCAAAGTATTAGTTTCAGCATTAGCATCTGTCTTTCAAATGAACACCCAGGGCTGATCTCCTTTAGAATGGACTGGTTGGATCTCCTTGCAGTCCAAGGGACTTTCAAGAGTCTACTCCAACACCACAGTTCAAAAGCATCAATTCTTTAGTGCTCAGCTTTCTTCACAGTCCAACTTTCACATCCATACATGACCACTGGAAAAACCATAGCCTTGAGTAGATGGAACTTTGTTGGCAAAGTAATGTCTCTGCTTTTCAATATGCTATCTAGGTTGGCATAACTTTCCTTCTAAGGAGTAAGGATCCTTTAACTTCATGGCTGCAATCATGATCTGCAGTGATTTTGGAGCCCCCCAAAATAAAGTCTGACACTGTTTCCCAATCTATTTCCCATGAAGCGATGAGACCAGATGCCATGATCTCAGTTTTCTGAATGTTGAGCTTTAAGCCAACTTTTTCACTCTCCTTTCACTTTCATCAAGAAGCTTTTGAGTTCTTCTTCCCTTTCTGCCATAGGGTGGTGTCATCTGCATATCTGAGGTTATTGATATTTCTCCCGGCAATCTTGATTCCAGCTTGTGCTTCTTCCAGCCCAGTGTTTCTCATGATGTACTCTGCATATAAGTTAAATAAGCAGGGTGACAAGATACAGCCTTGACGTACTCCTTTCCCTATTAGGAACCAGTCTGTTCTTCCATGTCCAGTTCTAACTCTTGCTTTCTGACCTGCATATAGGTTTCGCAAGAGGCAGGTCAGGTGGTCCGGTATTCCCATCTCTTTCAGAATTTTCCAGTTTACTGTGATCCACAGAGTCAAAGGCTTTGGCATAGTCATAAAGCAGAAATACATGTTTTTCTGGTACTCTCTTCCTTTTTCCATGATCCAGTGGATGTTGGCAATTTGATCTCTGGTTCCTCTGTCTTTTCTAAGACCAGCTTGAAGATCTGGAAGTTCATGGTTCACATATTGCTGAAGCCTGGCTTGGAGAATTTTGAGCATTACTTTACTGGTGTGTGAGATGAGTGCAATTGTGTGGTAGTTTGAGCATTCTTTGGCATTGCCTTTCTTTGGGATTGGAATGAAAACTGACCTTTTCCAGTCCTGTGACCACTGCTGAGTTTTCCAGATTTGCTGGCATATTGAGTGCAGCACTTTCACAGTATCATCTTTCAGGATTTGAAATAGCTCAACTGGAATTCTGTCACCTCTACTAGCTTTGTTCATAGTGATGCTTTTTAAGGCCCACTTGACTTCACATTCCAGGATGTCTGGCTCTAGATGAGTGATCACATCAGCGTGATTATCTTGGTCATGAAGATTATTACTTTAACAACAACAAAAAAAAAGAGTGACCCTATTTTTGAAAGTAAACTTTATATATATATATATATATATATATATATATATATATAAAATATATATATAAATATATATATATATATATAAAATGTTTGTGACTTTGCTTTTTTTTTTCTTTAATATTGTATTTTTGAAAATCCAACATCTAATCTAGATTTTTAATCTTTGTTTTTTGATATTTGTTATCAATTTTGTACCTTTAAGAACCTGATTTTCAATACCCATTTTTATTTGGGAGTGAGATTACTGGCTTGACTGCTCTCTCCGCCTTTGGACTCTCCTTTTTCACCACAAGGTCGCCTCTATCTCCTTCCCCCCACTTCTCTTCTCTACACAATGCTGTGAATCTCTGTGTGTGTTCTGGACGGTGGAGAACACTTAGGGAACTGATTACTGGATGGATCGGTCTCTCTCCTTTTGATTCCCCCCTTTATCCTCCTGGCCATCTCTGTCTCTTACTCCCTCTTTCTTCTCTGTATAACTCCATGAACATCTCTGAGTGGTCCAGACTGTGGAGCATATATAAGGAAGTGATTACTGGCTAGCTTGGTCACTCCTCTTTTGATTCCACCTCATCTCATCCTGGTCACCTCGATCTCCCTCCTCCCTCTTCTCTTCTCCATGTAACTCTGTGAACCTCTCTGGGTGTCCCTCACTGTGGAGAAACTTTTCATCTTTAACCTAGATGTTTTTTCAATGGTGCTGTATAGATGGAGAAGTCTTGAGGCTACTGTAAAAATAAGACTGAAAACCAGAAGCAGGGGCCTTAAGTCCAAATCCTGAGAACAAAAGAGAACTCCTGACTCCAGGGAACATTAATCAACAGGAGCTCATCAAAAGCCTCCATACCTACACTGAAACCAAGCACCACCCAAGGGCCAACAAGTTCCAGAGTAAGACATACCACGCAAGTTCTCCATCACCACAGGAACACAGCCCTGAGCTTCAATATACAGGCTGTCCAAAGTCACTCCAAACCCACTGACATCTCATAACACATTACTGGACACTTTATTGCACTCCAGAGAGAAGAAATCCAGCTCCACCCACCAGAAACACAACATAAGCTTCCCTAACCAGGAAACCTTGACAAGCCACCCATAAAACCCCACTCACAGAGAGGAAACTCCACAATAAAGAGAACTCCACAAACTGCCAGAATACAGAAAGAGATCAGATCAGTCGCTCAGTCATGTCCGACTCTTTGAGACCCCATGAATCGCAGCACGCCAGGCCTCCCTGTCCATCACCAACTCCCGGAGTTCACTTAGACTCACGTCCATCGAGTAAGTGATGACATCCAGCCATCTCATCCTCTGTCGTCCCCTTCTCCTCCTGCCCCCAATCCCTCCCAGCATCAGAGTCTTTTCCAATGAGTCAACTCTTCGCATCAGGTGGCCAAAGTACTGGAGTTTCAGCTTTAGCATCATTCCTTCCACAGAAATCCCAGGGCTGACCTCCTTCAGAATGGACTGGTTGGATCTCCTTGCAGTTCAAGGGACTCTCAAGAGTCTTCTCCAACACCACAGTCCCAAAGCATCAATTCTTCAGTGCTCAGCCTTCTTCACAGTCCAACTCTTACATCCATACATGACCACAGGAAAACCATAGCCTTGACTAGATGAACTTTGTTGGCAAAGTAATGTCTCTGCTTTTCAATATGCTATCTAGGTTGGTCATAACTTTCCTTCCAAGGAGTAAGTGTCTTTTAATTTCATGGCTGCAGTCACCATCTGTAGTGATTTTGGAGCCCAGAAAAATAAAGGCAGCCACTGTTTCCACTGTTTCCCCATCTATTTCCCATGAAGTGCTGGGACCGGATGCCAAGATCTTCGTTTTCTGAATGTTGAGCTTTAAGCCAACTTTTTCACTCTCCACTTTCACATCAAGAGGCTTTTTACTTTCTCTTCACTTTCTGTCATAAGGGTGGTGTCATCTGCATATCTGAGGTTATTGATATTTCTCCCAGCAGTCTTGATTCCAGCTTATGTTTCTTCCAGTCCAGCGTTTCTCATGATGTACTCTGCATAGAAGTTAAATAAACAGGGTGACAATATATAGCCTTGACGAACTCCTTTTCCTATGTGGAACCAGTCTGTTGTTCCATGTCCAGTTCTAACTGTTGCTTCCTGACCTGCAAACAAATTTCTCAAGAGGCAGATCAGATGTTCTGCTATTCCCATCCCTTTCAGAATTTTCCAAAGTTTATTGTGATCCACACAGTCAAAGGCTTTGGCATAGTCAATAAAGCAGAAATAGATGTTTTTCTGGAACTCTTGCTTTTTCCATGATCCAGTGGATGTTGGCAATTTGATCTCTGGTTCCTCTGCCTTTTCTAAAAGCAGCTTGAACATCTACAATACACGGTTCACATATTGCTGAAGCCTGGCTTGGAGAATTTTGAGCATTACTTTACTAGCGTGTGAGATGAGTGCAATTGTGCGGTAGTTTGAGCATTCTTTGGCATTACCTTTCTTTGGGATTGGAATGAAAACGGACCTTTTCCAGTCCTGTGGCCACTGCTGAGTTTTCCCAATTGGCTGTCATATTGAGTGCAGCACTTTCACAGCATCATCTTTCAGGATTTGGAATAGCTCAACTGGAATGCCATCACCTCCTCTAGCTTTGTTCATAGTGATGCTTTTTTAGGCCCACTTGACTTCACATTCCAGGATGTCTGACTCTAGGTCAGTGATCACACCATCGTGATTATCTGGGTTGTGAAGATCTTTTTTGTACAGTTCTTCTGTGTATTCTTGCCATCTCTTCTTAATATCTTCTGCTTCTGTTAGGTCCAAAGCATTTCTGTCCTTTATTGAGCTCATCTTTGCATGAAATGTTCCTTTGGTATCTCTGATTTTCTTGAAGAGATCCCTAGTCTTTCCCATTCTGTTGTTTTCGTCTATTACTTTGCATTGATCACTGAATGCAAGAAGAGATAAGAAAGCCTTCTTCAGCGATCAATGCAAAGAATACAGAAAGGCCACCCCAAACTCAGCAAAATAAACAAGATGAAGAGACAGAGGAATACTTAGCAGGTAAAGGAACAAGATAAATGCCCACCAAACTAAACAAAAGAGGAAGAGGTAGGCAATTCCAAATAACGATAGTGAAAATGATTCAAAATCTTGAAAATAAAATGGAATCACAGATAAATAGTCTGGAGGCAAGGATTGAGAAGATGCAAGAAAAAATTAACAAGGACCTAGAAGAAATAAAAGAGTCAATATATAATGAATAATGCAATAAAGCAGATCAAAAACACTCTGGATGGAACAAATAGCATAATAATGGAGGCAGAAGATAGGATTAGTGAGGTAGAAGATAGAATGGTGGAAATACGTGAATCAAAAATGAAAAAAGAAAAATGAGTTAAAAGAAATGAGAACAATTTCGGAGACCTCTGGGAGAATATTAAACACCCCAACATTTGAATCATAGGAGTACTAGAAGAAGAAGACAAAAAGAAAGACCATGAGAAAATGCTTCAGGAGATAATAGTTGAAAACTTCCCTAAAATGGGGAAGGAAATAATCACCCGAGTCCAAAAAACCCAGAGTGTCCCAAACAGGATAAACCCAAGGCAATACACCCCAAGACACATATTAATGAAATTAACAAAGATCAAACACAAAGAACAAATATTAAAAGCAGCAAGGGAAAAACAACAAATAACACACAAGGGGATTCCCATAAGAATAAGAGCTGATCTTTCAATATAAACTCTTCAGGCCAGGAGGGAATGGCAAGACATACTTAAAGTGATGAAAGAAAATAACCTACAGCCCAGATTACTGTACCTACAGCCCAGATTACTGTACCCAGCAAGGATCTCATTCAAATATGAAGGAGAAATCAAAAGCTTTGCAGACAAGCAAAAGTTGACAGAATTCAGCGCCACAAAACCAGCTCTACAACAAATGGTAAAGGATCTTGTCTATACAGGAAACACAGAAAAGGGTGTATAAACTTGAACCCAAAACAACAAAGTAAATGGCAACTGGATTATACTTATCAATAATTACCTTAAATGTAAATGGGTTGAATGCCCCAACCAAAAGACAAAGACTGGCTGAATGGATACGAAAACAAGACCACTATATATGTTGTCTACAAGAGACCCACCACAAAACAAGGACACATTCAGACTGAAAGGGAAGGGCTGGAGAAAGATATGTCAGACAAATAGAGACCAAAAGAAAGCAGGAGTACCAAATCTCATATGCAATAAAATAGACTTTAAAACAAAGGCTGTGAAAAGAGACAAAGAAGGACACTACATAATGATCAAAGGACCAATCCAAGAAGAAGATATATCAATTATAAATATATATGCACCTAACATAGGAGTACCACAATATGTAAGACAAATGTTAACATGTATGAAAGGGGAAATTAACAAAAACACAATAATAGTGTGAAACTTTCATATCCCACTCACACCTATGGATAGATCAACTAAACAGAAAATTAACAAGGAAACACAAACTTTAAATCATACAATAGACCAGATAGACCCAATTGATATCTATAGGACACTTCACCCCAATACAATGAATTTCACCATTTTCTCAAGAGCACACGGAACCTTCTCCAGGATACATCACATCCAGGGCCATAAATCTAGCCTTGGTAAATTCAAAAAAATTGAAATCATTCCAAGCATCTTTTCTGACCACAATGCAGTAAGATTAGATCTCAATTACAGGAGAAAAATTCCAACATATGGAGGTTGAACACCACACTGTTGAATAACCAATAAATCACAGAAGAAATCAAAAAATAAATCAAAATATGCATATATACGAATGAAAATGAAAACACAACAACCCCAAACCAATGGGACACTGTAAAAGCAGTGCTAAGGGGAAAGTTCATAGCAATACAGACATACCTCAAAAAACAAGAAAAAAAATCAAATAAATAACCTAACTCTACACCTAAAGAACTAGAAAAGGAAGAAATGAAGAACCTCAGGTTTAGTAGAAGGAAAGAAATCTTAAAAACTAGGGTAGAAATAAATGCAAAAGAAACAAAAGAGACCATAGCAAAAATCAACAAAGCCAAAAGCTGGTTCTTTGAGAGGATAAATATAATTGACAAACCACTAGCCAGACTTGTCAAGAAACAAAGGGACAAAAATCAAATCAATAAAATTAGAAATCAAAATTTAGAGATCACAACAGAAAATACAGAAATACAAAGGATCATAAGACACTACAAGCAGCAACTATATGCCAATAAAATGGACAACTTGGAAGAAATGGACAAATTCTTAGAAAAGTACAACTTTCCAAAACTGAACCAGGAAGAAATATAAAGTCTTAACAGACCCATCACAAGCACGGAAATTGAAACTGTAATCAGAAATCTTCCAGCAAACAAAAGCCCAGGTCCAGACGGCTTCACAGCTGAATTGTACCAAAAATTTAGAGAAGAGCTAACACCTATCCTACTCAAACTCTTCCAGAAAATTGCAGAGGAAGGTAAACTTGCAAACTCATTCTATGAGGCCACCATCACCCTAATGCCAAAACCTGATAAAGATGCCACATAAAAGAAAACTATAGGCCAATATCACTGATGAACATAGATGCAAAAATCCTTAACAAAATTCTAGCTTACAGAATCTAACAACACATTAAAAAGATCATACATCATGATCAAGTGGGCTTTATCCCAGGCATGTAAGGATTCTTCAATATCTGCAAATAAATCAGTGTAATACACCACATTAACAAATTAAAAAATAAAAGCCAAATGATTATCTCAATAGATGCAGATAAAGCCTTTCACAAAATTCAACATCCATTTATGATAAAAACTCTCCAGAAAGCAGGAATAGAATGAACATACCTCAACATAATAAAAGCTATATATGACAAACCCACAGCAAACATTATCCACAATGGTGAAAAATTGAAAGCATTTCCCCTAAAGTCAGGAACAAGACAAGGGTGCCCACTCTAACCACTACTATTCAACATAATTTTGGAAGTTTTGGCCACAGCAATCAGAGCAAAAAGAAATAAAAGGAATCCAAAATGGAAAAGAAGAAGTAAAATTCTCACTGTTTTCAGATGAATGATCCTCTACATAGAAAACTCTAAAGACTCTACCTATCAATTATTATCTCTATCAATTACTACAGATAATCAATGAATATAGAAAAGTTGTAGGATATAAAATCAAGATACAGAAATCCCTTGCATTCCTATACACTAATAATGAGAAAATAGAAAGAGAAATTAAGGAAAAAAATCCATTCACCATTTCAATGAAAACAATAAAATACATAGGAATATATCTACCTAAAGAAACAAAAGACCTATACAGAAAACTATAGAATACTCGTGAAAGAATTCAAAGAGGACACTAATAGATGGAGAAATGTATCATGTTCATGGATCGGAAGAATAAATATAGTGAAAATGAGTATACTACCCAAAGTAATCAACAGATTCAGTGCAATCCCTATCCAGCTACCAATGGTATTTTTCACAGAGCTAGAAAAAATAAATTCACAATTTGTATGGAAATACAAAAAACTTCGAGTAGCCAAAGCATTCTTGAGAAAGAAGAGTGGAACTGGAGGAATCAACCTGCCTGACTTCAGGCTCTACTACAAAGCACAGTCATCAAGACAGTATTGTACTGGCAAAAATACATAAATACAGATTAATAGAACAAAATAGAAATCCCAGAGATAAATCCACGCACCTATGGACACCTTATCTTTGACAAAGGAGGCAAGAATATACAATGGAGAAAAGACAATCTCTTTAACAAGTGGTGCTGGGAAAACTGGTCAACCACTGGCAAAAGAATGAAACTAGAACACTTTCTAACACCATACACAAAATAAACTCAAAATGGATTAAAGATCTAAACCTAAGACCAGAAACTAAAAAACTCCTAGAGGAAAACATACGCAAAACACTGTCCGATATAAATCATAGCAGGATCCTTTATGACCCACCTCCCAGAATATTGGAAATAAAAGCAAAAATAAACAAATGGCACCTAATTAAAATTAAAAGCTTCTGCACAACAAAGGAAACTATAAGCAAGGTGAAAAGACAGCCTTCAGAATGGGAGAAAATAATAGCAAATGAAGCAACTGACAAAGAATTAATCTCAGAAATATACAAGCAAATCCTGCAGCTCAATTCCAGAAAATTAAACAACCCAATCAAAAAATGGGCCAAAGAACTAAAGAGACATTTGTCCAAAGAAGACATACAGATGGCTAACAAACACAGGAAAAGATGCTCAGCATCACTCATTATCAGAGAATTCCAAATCAAAACCACAATGAGGTACAATTTCATGCCAGTAAGAATGGCTGCTATTCAAAAGTCTACAAGCAATAAATGCTTGACAGGGTTTGGGGAAAGGGAACCCTCTTACACTGTTGGTGGGAATGCAAACTAGTACAGACACTATGGAGAACAGTGTGGAGATTCCTTAAAAAATTGAAAATAGAACTGCCTTATGACCCAGCAATCCCACTGCTGGGCATACACCCCGAGGAAACAAGAATTGAATGTTCATCGCAGCACTGTTTATAATAGCCAGGACATGGAAGCAACCTAGATGTCCATCAGTAGATGAATGGATAAGAAAGCTGTGCTACATATACACGATGGAGTATTACTCAGCCATTGAAAATAGTACATGTGAATCAGTTCTAAGAAGGTGGATGAAACTGGAGCCTATTATACAGAGTGAAGTAAGCCAGAAAGAAAAACATCAATACAGTATACTATTGCATGTATATGGAATTTAGAAAGATAGTAATGATAACCCTGTATGTGAGAGAGAAAAGGAGACACAGATGTATAGAACAGTCTTGTGCACTCTGTGGGAGAGGGGGATGGTGGGATGATTTGGGAGAATGGCACTGAAACATGTATAATATCATATGTGAAACAAATTGCCAGTCCAGGTTTGATGCATGATACAGGATGCTTGGGGCTGGTGCACTGGGATGACCCAGAGGGATGGTATGGGGACGGAGGTGGAAGGGGGGTTCAGAATGGGGAAAACGTGTACACTTGTGTCAGATTCAGG
The DNA here is from genome assembly GCF_029407905.1 of Bubalus kerabau. NCBI lineage: Eukaryota > Metazoa > Chordata > Mammalia > Artiodactyla > Bovidae > Bubalus > Bubalus kerabau. The sequence continues at coordinate 81,602,092 of NC_073647.1, forward strand.
TTGACATATAGCAAAAACAATACAATATTGGAAAAAAAAAGAAAAAAGAAAAAGTAACAAATAACATACAAAGGAATCACCATAATATTATTCGATGATTTCTGAAAAGAAACTTTGCAGTCAGATGGGAGTAGCACAATATGTTTAAAGTGAGGAAAAGGAAAAGCCTACAATAAATAATATTCTACCCAGAAAGACCCTCATTTAATTTTTATGGAGAAGTCAAAGCTTTATAGACAAGTAAAAGCTAAGAGAAAACTCAGAGCCATTAAAATACGTTTAAAACAAATGGTAAAACAAACTTCTCTAGGTGGGAAGGAGACTAGCATCTTAAAACAACAACCTTGTATATTGCTTTATCAAAATCTCATAGGAAAAACACACCCAAAAACTACAATCAGTTCAGTTCAGTTCAGTCACTCAGTCGTGTCCGACTCTTTGCGACCCCATGAATTGCAGCATGCCAGGACTCCCTGTCCATCACCAACTCCCGGAGTTCACTCAGACTCACGTCCATCGAGTCAGTGATGCCATCCAGCCATCTCATCCTTTGTCATCCCCTTCTCCTCCTGCCCCCAATCCCTCCCAGCATCAGAGTCTTTTCCAATGAGTCAACTCTTTGCAAGAGGTGGCCAAAGGACTGGAGTTTCAGCTTTAGCATCATTCCTTCCAAAGAAATCCCAGGGCTGATCTCCTTCAGAATGGACTGGTTGGATCTCCTTGCAGTTCAGGGGACTCTCAAGAGTCTTCTCCAACACCACAGTTCAGAAGCATCAATGCTTCAGCACTCAGCCTTTTTCACAGTCCAACTCTCACATCCATACATGACCACTGGAAAAACCATAGCCTTGACTAGACGGACCTTTGTTGGCAAAGTAATGTCTCTGCTCTTGAATACGTTATCTAGGTTGGTCATAACTTTCCTTCCAAGGAGTAAGCGTCTTTTAATTTCATGGCTGCAGTCACCATCTGCAGTGATTTTGGAGCCCCAAAAAACAAAGTCTGACACTGTTTCCACTGTTTCCCCATCTATTTCCCTTTAAGTGATGGGACAGGATGCCATGGTCTTGGTTTTCTGAATGTTGAGCTTTAAGCCAACATTTTCGCTCTCCACTTTCACTTTCATCAAGAGGCTTTTTACTTCCTCTTCACTTTCTGCCATAAGAGCGGTGTCATCTGCATATCTGAGGTTATTGATATTTCTCCCAGCAGTCCTAATTCCAGCTTATGTTTCTTCCAGTCCAGCGTTTCTCATGATGTACTTTGCATAGAAGTTAAATAAGCAGGGTGACAATATACAGCCTTGAGGTACTCCTTTTCCTATTTGGAACCAGTCTGTTGTTCCATGTCTAGTTCTAACTGTTGCTTCCTGACCTGCATACAGATTTCTCAAGAGGCAGGTCAGGTGGTCTGGTATTCCCATCTCTTTCAGAATTTCCCACAGTTCATTGTGATCCACACAGTCAAAGGCTTTGGCATAGTCAATAAAGCAGAAAGAGATGTTTTTCTGGAACTCTCTTGCTTTTTAATGATCCAGCGGATGTTGGAAGTTTAATCTCTGGTTCCTATGCCTTTTCTAAAACCAGCTTTAACATCAGGAAGTTCATGGTTCATGTATTGCTGAAGCCTGGCTTGGAGAATTTTGAGCATTACTTTACTAGCATGTGAGATGCGTGCAATTGCGTGGTAGTTTGAGCATTCTTCGGCATTGCCTTTCTTTGGGATTGGAATGAAAACTGACCCGTCCCCGTTCTGTGGCCACTGCTGAGTTTTCCAAATTTCCTTGCATATTTAGTGCAGCACTGTCACAGCATCATCTTTCAGGATTTGAAATAGCTCAACTGGTATGCCATCACCTCCACTAGCTTTGTTTGTAGTGATGCTTTCTAAGGCCCACTTGACTTCACATTCCAGGATGTCTGGCTCTAGATGAGTGATCACAGCATGGTGATTATCTGGGTCGTGAAGATCTTTTTTGTACAGGTCTTCTGTGTATTCTTGCCATCTCTTCTTAATATCTTCTGCTTATGTTAGGTCCATACCATTTATGTCCTTTACGGAGCCCATCTTTGCATGGAATGTTCCCTTGGTATTTCTAATTTTCTTGAAGAGATCTCTAGTCTTTGCCATTCTGTTGTTTTCCTCTACTTCTTTGCATTGATTGCTAAAGAAGGCTTTCTTATCTCTTCTTGCTATTCTTTGGAAATCTGCATTCAGATGCTTATATCTTTCCTTTTCTCCTTTGCTTTTCGCTTCTCTTCTTTTCAAAGCTATTTGTAAGGCCTCCCCAGACAGCCATTTTGCTTTTTTGCATTTCTTTTCCATGGGGATGGTCTTGATCCCTGTCTCCTGTACAATGTCACAAACCTCCGTCCATAGTTCATCAGGCACTCTGTCTATCAGATCTAGGCCCTTAAATCTATTTCTCACTTCCACTGTATAATCATAAGGGATTTGATTTAGTTCATACCTGAATACCTGTCTTCAATTTAAGTCTGAATTTGACAATAAGGTGTTCATGATCTGAGCCACAGTCAGCTCCCGGTCTTGTTTTTGTTGACTGTATAGAGCTTCTCCCTCTTTGGCTACAAAGAATATAATCAATCTGATTTCAGTGTGGACCATCTGATGATGTCCATGTGTAGAGTCTTCTCTTGTGTTGTTGGAAGAGGGTGTTTGCTATGATCAGTGCATTTTCTTGGCAAAACTCTATTAGTCTTTGCCCTGCTTCATTCTGTATTCCAAGGCCAAATTTGCCTGTTACTCCAGGTGTTTCTTGACTTCCTACTTTTGCATTCCTGTCCCCTATAGTGAAAAGACATCTTTTTTGGGTGTTAGTTCTAAAAGGTGTTGTAGGTTTTCATAGAACCGTTAACCTTCAGCTTCTTCAGCATTACTGGTTGGGGCATAGACTTGGATTACTGTGATATTGAATGGTTTGCCTTAGAAATGAACAGAGATAATTCTGTCATTTTTGGAGTAGCCATCATAATTAACAAAAAAGTCTGACACCTACAATAGATACACACAAAAAAAGATAAAAAATAAAAGCAAACTGAACAATAGTCTTAATAAATATGGTCATCAAATCACAAGTCAAGAAAACAAAAGAGGAAGGGAAGAAAAAAGGCCTACCCAAATAAATTCAAAACAATTAAGAAAATGGCATACATCCCAGCAGGATCCTCTATGACCCACCTCCCAGAATAGTGGAAATAAAAGCAAAAATAAATAAATGGGACCTAATTAAACTTAAAAGCTTCTGCACATCAAAGGAAACTATTAGCAAGGAGAAAAGACGGCCTTCAGAATGGGAGAGAATAATAGCAAATGAAGCAACTGACAAACAACTAATCTCAAAAATATACAAGCAACTCCTACAGCTCAACTCCAGGAAAATATATGACCCAATCAAAAAATGGGCCAAAGAACTAAATAGACATTTCTCCAAAGAAGACATACAGATGGCTAACAAACACATGGAAAGATGCTCAACATCACTCTTTATCAGAGAAATGCAAATCAAAACCACTATGAGGTACCATTTCACACCAGTCAGAATGGCTGCGATCCAAAAGTCTACAAGCAATAAATGCTGGACAGGGTGTGGAGAAAAGGGAACCCTCTTACACTGTTGGTGGGAATGCAAACTAGTACAGCCACTATGGAGAACAGTGTGGAGATTCCTTAAAAACTGGAAATAGACCTGCCTTATGATCCAGCAATCCCACTGCTGGGCATACACACTGAGGAAACCAGAAGGGAAAGAGACACATGTACCCCAATGTTCATCACAGCACTGTTTATAATAGCCAGGACATGGAAGTAACCTAGATGTCCATCAGCAGATGAATGGAGAAGAAAGCTGTGGAACATATACACAATGGAGTATTACTCAGCCATTAAAAAGAATACATTTGAATCAGTTCTAATGAGGTGGATGAAACTGGAGCCTATTATACAGAGTGAAGTAAGCCAGAAAGAAAAACATCAATACAGTATACTAATGCATATATATGGCATTTAGAAAGATGGTAACAATAACCCTGTGTACGAGACAGCAAAAGGGACACTGATGTATAGAACAGTCTTATGGACTCTGTGGGAGAGGGAGAGGGCAGGAAGATTTGGGAGAATGGCATTGAAACATGTAAAATATCATGTATGAAACGAGTTGCCAGTCCAGGTTCGATGCACGATACTGGATACTTGGGGCTAGTGCACTGGGACAACCCAGAGGGATGGTATGGGGAGGGAGGAGGGAGGAGGGTTCAGGATGGGAAATACATGTATACCTGTGGCGGATTCATTTTGATATTTGGCAAAACTAATACAATTTTGTAAAGTTTAAAAATAAAATTAAATTAAAAAAATAAAATGGCAATAGGAACATATATATCAATTATTACCTTAAATGTAAATGGATAAGTGCTCCAACCAAAAGACATAAAGCGACTGAATGGACACAAAAACAACAACAGTGTATATGTTTTCTAAAAGAGACACACTTCATGTAGTGGTACATACAGGCTGAAATTGAGGGGATGGAAAAAGATATTCCATGAGAATGGAAATAAAAGAAAAACTGGAGTAGCTATGCTCATATCCAGAGAAGGCAATGGCACCCCACTCCAGTACTCCTGCCTGGAAAATCCCATGGATGGGGGAGCCTGGTGGGTTGCAGTCCATGGAGTCGCTAAGAGTCAGACACGACTGAGGGACTTCTCTTTTACTTTTCACTTTGATGCATTGGAGAAGAAAATGGCAACCCACTCCAGTGTTCTTGCCTGGAGAATCCCTGGGATGGGGGAGCCTGGTGGGCTGCCGTCTATGGGGTTGCACAGAGTCCGACATGACTGAAGTGACTTAGCAGCAGTATGCTCATATCAGACAAAATAGACTTTAAAATAAGAACTATTATAAGAGACAAGAAAGGGCAATCCTAGAAGAAGATATAACAATTGTAAATATATATACCCGTCATAGAAGTACCTCAATATATAAGGGAAATGCTAATATCGATCATAGGGGAAACAAACAGTAACACAATCCCAGTGGAAGACTTTAACACCCCACTTACACCAATGGACAGATAATCCACAAGGAAAGTTTATAAGGAACAGAAGTCTTTAATGATACATTAGACCAGATAGACTTAATTTATATCAATAGAGCATTCCATCCAAAAGCAGCAGAATACATGTTCTTCTCAAGTGAACATGGAACATTCTCCAGGATAGAATACACCTTGGATCACAAAGCAATCTTGGCAAATTAAGAAAACTGAATTTGCATCAAGAATCTTTTCTGACCACAACATTATGAGATTAGAAATCAATTATAAGAAAAAACTGTAAAAACACAAACACATGTAGGGTCAACAATATGCTAGTAAACAACCAGTCGGTCACTGAAGAAATCAAAGAGGAAATCACAAAATACCTAGAGACATATGACAGCATAATCATGATGATCCCAAACCTATGGGATATAGCAAAAACATTTGTAAGAGGGAAGTTTATAGCAATTCAATCTTACCTCAGGAAACAAGAAAAATTTTAAATAAACCACATGACCTTGCACCTAAAACAACTAGAGAAAAACAAACAAACAAACACAAACAAAAAAACAAAGAAAAAAAAACTAACATATCTGCAAATAAAGCATCCCAGAAGAGGTTAACCTCCTAAATATACAAAGAGCTCATGCAGCTCCATGTGAAAAACAAAACAAAACAAAACAAAACACGAATAACCCAATCAAAATATGGGTGGAAGAGATAAAGACATTTCTCCAAAGAAGACATACAGTGACCAAGAAGCACATGAAAAGATCACTAATTATCAGAGAAATGTAAAGAATGGGGGGGACACATGTATACCTATGGCCTATTCATACTGAGGTAAGGCAAAACCATCACAATATTGTAATTATCCTCCAATTAAAATAAATTAATTAATTTAAAAATAAAAAAATTAAAAACTACAATGAAGTATCTATCACCTCACAGTGATCAGAATAAACATCATCAAAAAAATTTACAAACAATAAATGCTGGACAGGGTGGGGAGAAAAGGAAACCCTCCTACAATGTTGGTAGCAATGTAAACTGGTAGAGCCAGTGTGGAGAAGAGTATGGAGGTTTTGTATAAAACTAAGAATACAGCTACAGTATGATCAAGCAATCATACTCCTTGGCATATAGGTGGAGAAAACCATAATTCTACAGTATAAATGCACCCCGATATTCATTGCAGCACTATTCACAAGAGTCTGGACATGGAAGTAACATAAATATCCATCAGTAGAGGAATAGATAAAGAAGCTGTGGTGTGGAAATGGAATATTAATCAGGCTTAAAAAAGACTGAAATAGGGGGGCGGTCCTAAGATGGCAGAGGAATAAGATGGGGAGACCACTTTCTCCCCCACAAATTCATCAAAAGAACATTTGAATGCTGAGTAAATTCCACAAAACAACTTCTGAATGCCGGCAGAGGACATCAGGCACCCAGAAAAGCAGCCCATTGTCTTTGAAAGGAGGTAGGAAATAATATAAAAGACAAAAAGAGAGATAAAAGTGGTAGGGACGGATCTCTGTCCCGGGAAGGGTTTTAAAAAAAGACAGAAATTTACAAACACCAGGAAACACTCTCACTGGCAAGTCTGTGGCGAGCCTTGGAACTGCAGAGGACAACAGGCTAAGTCACTTCAGTCGCGTCCAACTCTGTGTAACCCCATAGACAGCAGACCACCAGGCTCCTCTGTCCCTGGGATTCTCCAGGCAAGAATACTGGAGTGGGTTGCCTTTTCCTTCTCCAACTTAAGAGGACAACATAACCGGGAGGAAAAATAAATAATTAAAACCCACAGATTATGTGTCCAACGGTAACTCCCAGCAGAGAAGCAGCACAGACGCCCACCACCACTAGCAAGCAGGGGCTGGGCAGGGAGGTGCAGGCTGCATTGCTTACAGTAAGGACTGGGCCTGAATGCCCCGAGGGAAATCTGAGGGAACTAACTTGGGCTAGCAAACCAGACTGTGGGATAGCTACCCCACGAACAGCCCTAACCTAAGACACTGCCAGGCCTGCTCAAAGAACAAAGGACTGAGCAGAGCTAGCCGGCTGTGTACTGGCCCATACCCTGCCAGAGACAGGCAGGCAAGGGCAGCCAGAGCCGGAAGAGGGCAATCGTGGCCCCAGAGAGGCATCATTTACCAAATTGCAAGCAGGCTTCATTGCTAACCAAGAATTCTTGGGATTCTTGACGGCTGACATCTGCCAGAGAAGGTGCGCTAGTTGTACACCCAGAAAACTGAGTGGCAGGGATGGGGGAAGCAATAAGTCGCAGCAACTGTGCTTGCCAAACACCTGGTCACCTGAGCTGCTTGGACCTGGGAAGGGCACAAAATGCAGGCCCAAATGAATCTGCACCTTTGAGGAGCGCCCGAGTACCTGAACCTGAGTGGCTTAGACCTGGGAAATGCATGCAACCCAGGGCTGGCCTCAGAGAGTCCCCAGCAGAGCAACCTGGAGCCTAAGCAGTGTAGACAGGGAAAGCACACATGCCGTGAGCCAGAACAAGCCCAGTATGGCTGAGACACTGCGACCACATGTCAATGTTATTTGTTTGCAGCTTTCCTCCCTCCCCACAGCAGGACTGAAGAAGTGAGCCTAAAAAAGTGTCCACCACCACCCCCTTGTGTCAGGGCAGAAATGAGAACCTGAAGAGACCAGCAAACAAAAGAAGCTAAAACAAACAGAGGGAACCGCCTTGGAAGTGAAAGATGGAGAAGTCTTGAGGCTACTGTAAGAATAAAGCCGAAAACCAGAGGCAGGAGGCTTAAGTCCAAATCCTGAGAACACCAGAGAACTCCTGACTCCAGGGAACATTAATTGATAGGAGCTCATCAAATGCCTCCATACCTGCACTGAAACCAAGCACCACCCAAGGGCCAACAAGCACCAGAGCAAGACATACCACACAAATTCTCCAGCAACACAGGAACACAGCCCTGAGCTTAAATATACAGGCTGCCCAAAGCCACTACAAACCCATGGACATCTCATAACTCAGTACTGGACACTTCATTGCATTACAGAAAGAAGAAATACAGCTTCACTCACCAGAACAACAACACAAGCTTCCCTAACCAGGAAACCTCGACAAGCCACCTGTCTAACCCCACCCACAGCCAGGAAACTCCACAATACAGAGAACTCCACAAACTGCCAGAATACGGAAATGCCACCCCAAACACAGCAATATAAACAAGATGAAGAGGCAGAGATATACCCAGAAGGTAAAGGAACAGGACAAATGTCCACCAAACCAAACAAAAGAGGAAGAGATAGGGAATCTACCTGATAAAGAATTCCAAATAACAATAGTTAAAGTGAGCAAAAATCTTGAAATCAAAATGGAATCACAGATAAATAGCCTGGAGACAAGGGTTGAGAAGATGCAAGAAATGCTTAACAAGGACCTAGAAGAAATAAGAGTCCATATATAATGAATAACGCAATAAATGAGATAAAAAACACTCTAGAGGCAACAAATAGTAGAATAACGGAGGCAGAAGATAGGATTAGTGAAGTAGAAGATAGAAAGGTAGAAATAAATGAATCAGAGAGGAAAAAAGAAAAAAAGAATTAAAAGAAATGAGGACAATGTCAGAGAACTCCAGGACAACATTAAACACTGTAACATTCGAATCATAGGAGTCCCGGAAGAAGAAGACAAAAAGAAAAACCATGAGAAAATACTTGAGATAATAGTTGAAAACTACACTAAAATGGGGAGGGAAATAATCACCCAATCCAAGAAACCCAGAGAGTCCCAAACAGGATAAACCCAAGGCAAAACACCACAAGACACATATTAATCAAATTAACAAAGATCAAACACAAAGAACAAATATTAAAAGCAACAAGGGAAAAAGAACAAATAACACACAAGGGGATTCCCATAAGGATAACAGCTTATTTTTCAATAGAAACACTTCAGGCCAGGAGGGAATGGCAGAACATACTTAAAGTGATGAAAGAAAATAACCTACAGCCCAGATTACTGTACCCGGCAAGGATCTCATTCAAATATGAAGGAGAAATCAAAAGTTTTACAGACAAGCAAAAGCTGAGAGAATTCAGCACCACCAAACCAGCTCTCCAACAAATGTTAAAGGATCTTCTCTAGACAGGAAACAGAGAAGAGGTGTATAAACTTGAACCCAAAACAATAAAGTAAACGGCAATGGGACCATACTTACCAATAAATACCTTAAATGTAAATTGATTGAATGCCACAACCAAAAGACAAAGACTGGCTGAATGGATACAAAAACAAAACCCGCATATATGCTGTCTACAAGAGACCCACTTCAAAACAGGGGACACATACAGACTGAAAGTGAAGGGATGGAAAAAGATATTCCGTGCAAATAGAGACCAAAAGAAAGCAGGAGTACCAATACTCATATAAGATAAAGTAGACTTTAAAACAAAGGCTGTGAAAAGAGACAAAGAAGGACACTACATAATGATCAAAAGATCAATCCATGAAGAAGATATAACAATTATAAATATATATGCACCCAACATAGGAGCACCGCAGTATGTAAGACAAATGCTAATAAGTATGAAAGGGGAAATTAACAATAACACAGTAATAGTGGGAGACTTTCATACCTCACTCACACCTATGGATAGATCAAGTAAACAGAAAATTAACAAGGAAACACAACTTTAAATGATACAATAGACTAGGTAGACCTAAATGATATCTATAGGACATTTCACCCCAATACAATGAATTTCACCTTTTTCTCAAGTGCACATGGAACCTTCTCCAAGATAGATCACATGCTCGGCCATAAATCTAGCCTTGGTAAATTCAAAAAAATTGAAATAATTCCAAGCATATTTTATGACCACAATGCAGTAAGATTAGATCTCAATTACAGGAGAAAAACTATTAAAAATTCCAACATATGGAGGCTGAACAACACGCTGCTGAATAACCAATAAATCACGGAAGAAATCAAAATATGCGTAGAAATGAATGAAAATGAAAACACAACAAGCCAAAACCTGTGGGACACTGTAAAAGCAGTGCTAAGGGGAAAGTTCATAGAAATACAGGCTTACCTCAAGAAACAATAAAAAGTCAAATAAATAACCTAACTCTACACCTGAAGCAACCAGAAAAGGAAGAAATGAAAAAGACCAAGGGTTAGTAAAAGGAAAGAAATCTTAAAAATTAGGGAAGAAATAAACACAAAAGAAACAAAAGAGACCATAGCAAAACCCAACAAAGCCAAAAGCTGGCTCTTTGAAAGGATAAATAAAATTGACAAACCAGTAGACAGACTCATCAAGAAACAAAGGGAGAAAAATCAAATTAATAAAATTAGAAATGAAAGTGGAGAGATCACAACAGACAACACAGAAATACAAAGGATCAAGAGAGACTACTATCAGCAACTATATGCCAATAAAATGGACATTTTGGAAGAAATGGACCAATTCTTAGAAAAGTAAAATTTTCCAAAACTGAACCAGGAAGAAATAGAAAATCTTAACAGACCCATCACAGCCACGGAAATTGAAACTGTAATCAGAAATCTTCCAGCAAACAAAAGCCCAGATCTAGACGGCTTCATAGCTGAATTCTACCAAAAATTCAGAGAAGAGCTAACACCTATCCTACTCAAACTCTTCCAGAAAATTGCAGAGGAAGGTAAACTTCCAAACTCATTCTATGAGGCCACCATCACCCTAATACCAAAACCTGACAAAGATGCCACATAAAAGAAAACTACAGGCCAATATCACTGATGAACAAAGATTCAAAAATCCTTAACAAAATTCTAGCAATCAGAATCCAACAACACATTAAAAAGATCATACATCATGACCAAGTGGGCTTTATCCCAGGGATGCAGGGATTCTTCAATATCCACAAATCAATCAATGTAATACACCACATTAACAAATTGAAAAATAAAAGCCAAATGATTATCTCAACAGATGCAGAGAAAGCCTTTGACAAAATTCAACATCTATTTATGATTAAAAAAAAAAAAAAAAAACAAAACCTTCCAGAAGGCAGGAATAGAAGGAACATACCTCAACATAATAAAAGCTATATATGACAAACCCACAGCAAACTTTATCCTCAATGGTGAAAAATTGAAAGCATTTCACCTAAAGTCAGGAACAAGACAAGGGTGCCCACTCTCATCACTACTATTCAACATAGTTTTGGAAGTTTTGGCCACAGCAATCAGAGCAGAAAAAGAAATAAAAGGAATCCAAATTGGAAAAGAAGAAGTAAAACTCTCACTGTTTGCAGATGACATGATCCTCTACATAGAAAACCCTAAAGACTCTACCAGAAAATTACTAGAGCTAATCAATGAATATAGTAAAGTTGCAGGACATAAAATCAACACACAGAAATCCCTTGCATTCCTATACACTAATAAGGAGAAAATAGAAAGAGAAATTAAGGAAACAATCCCATTCACCATTGCAACGAAAATAATAAAATACCTAGGAATATATCTACCTAAAGAAACAAAATACTTATATATTGAAAACTATAAAACACTGGTAAAAGTAATCAAAGAGGACACTAATAGATGGAGAAATATACCATGTTTGTGGATAGGAAGAAACAATATAGTCAAAATGAGTATAATACCCAAAGTAATCTATAGATTCAATGTAATCCCTATCAAGCTACCAATGGTATTTTTCACAGAGCTAAAACAAAAAATTTCATTATTTGTAGGGAAATACAAAAAACCTTGACTAGCCAAAGCAATCTTGAGAAAGAAGAATGGAACTGGAGGAAACAACTTGCCTGACTTCAGGCTATACTGCAAAGCCACAGTCATCAAGATAGTATTGTACTGGTGCAAAGACCGAAATATCGATCAATGGAACAAAATAGAAAGCCCATAGACAAATCCATGCATGTATGGACACCTTATCTTTGACAAAGGAGGCAAGAATGTACAATGGAGAAAAGACAATTTCTTTAACAAGTGGTGCTGGGAAAACTGGTTAACCACTTGTATAAGAATGAACCTAGAACACTTTTTAACACTATACACCAAAATAAACTCAAAATGGATTAAAGATCTAAACCTAAGACCAGAAACTATAAAACTCCTAGAGGAGAACATAGGCAAAACACTCTCCTACATAAATCACAGCAAGATCCTCTATGACCCACCTCCAAGAATATTGGAAATAAAAGCAAAAATAAACAAATGGGACCTTATTAAAATTAAAAGCTTCTGCACAACAAAGGAAACTATAAGCAAAGTGAAAAGACAGCCTTCAGAATGGGAGAAAATAATAGCTAATGAAGCAACTGACAAAGAATTAATCTAAAAAATATACAAGCAACTCTTGCAGCTCAATTCCAGAAAATTAAACAACCCAATCAAAAAATGGGCCAAAGAACTAAAGAGATATTTGTCCAAAGAAGACATACCAGATGGCTAACAAACACATGAAAAAATGCTCAACATCATTCATGATCAGAGAAATGCAAATCAAAACCACAATGAGGTACCATTTCACGCCAGTCAGAATGACTGCGATCCAAAAGTCTACAAGCAATAAATGCTGGAGAGGGTGTAGAGAAAAAGGAACCCTCTTATACTGTTGGTGGGAATGCAAACTAGTACAGCCACTATGGAGAACAGTGTGGAGATTCCTTAAAAAAAATGGAAATAGAACTGCCATACGACCTAGCAATCCCACTGCTGGGCATTCACACTGAGGAAACTAAATTGAAAAAGACACCTGTACCCCAGTGTCCATCGCAACACTGTTTATAACAGCCAGGACATGGAAACAACCTAGATGTCCATCAGTAGATGAATGAATAAGAAAGCTGTGGTACATATACACAATGGAGTATTACTCAGCCATTAAAAAGAATACATTTGATTCAGTTCTAAGGAGCTGGATGAAACTGGAGCCTATTATACAGAGTGAAGTAAGCTAGAAAGAAAAACACCAATACAGTATACTAATGCATATATATGGAATGCAGAAAGATGGTAACGATAACCCTGTATGTGAGACAGCAAAAGAGACACAGATGTATAGAACAGTCTTTTGGACTCTGGGAGAGGGCGAGGGTGGGATGATTTGGGAGAATGGCATTGAAACATGTATATTATCATATGTTAAATGAATCGCCAGTCCAGTTTCGATGCATGATACAGCATGCTCTGGGTTGGTGCACTGGGATGACCCAGGATGGAGAGGGAGGTGGGAGGGGGGGTTCAGGATGGGGAACACATGTACACCTGTGGTGGATTCATGTCAGTGTATAGCAAAACCAATACAATATTGTAAAGTAATTAGCCACCAATTAAAATAAATAAATTTATATTAAACAAAAAAGAATGAAGGAATGTCATTTGTTGTGACATGGATGGGCCTATAAATTGTCATACTGAATGAAGTAAGACAGACAAAGACAAATATCGTATGTCATGGTTTACATCTAGAATCTAAAATAAGTGTAAAAATCAACCTTTTTACAAAACAGAAATAGAGCCACAAATGTAGTAAACAAACTTATGGTTACCAAGGGGGAAAAGAGCACACAGATAAACGGGAGACTGTGAGTGACACATATGTACAATATATAAAACAGATAAATACTAAGAAAATCCTCTGGTGGCTTCCCAGGTGGCTCAGATGGTAAAGAAATTGCCTGCAATGCAGGAGACCCAGATTTGATCCCTGGGTCTGGAAAATATCCTGGAGAAGGAAATGGCTACTCAATCCAGTATTCTTGCCTGGAGAAATCCATGGACAGAGGAGCCTGTTGGGCCACAGTCCATATGATCACAAAGAATCAGACACGACTGAGCAACTAACATTTTGACTCACTTGCTTTCTGGAAGGAAAGTTATGGCCAACCTAGACAGCATATTAAATAGCAGAGACGTTATTTTGCCAACAAAGGTCCATTTAGTCAAAGTTATGGTTTTTCTAGTAGTCATGTATGGATATAAGTTGGACTATAAAGAAAGCTGAGCACAGAATAATTGAAGACTCTTGAGAGTCTCTTGGACTGCAAGGAGATCCAACCAGTCCATCTAAAGGAGATCAGTTCTGAGTGTTCATTGGAGGGACTTATGTTGCAGCTGAAACTTCAATACTTTGGCCATCTGATGCAGAGAGCTGACTTATTTGAAAAGACCCTGATGCTGGGAAAGATTGAGGACAGGAGGAAAAGGAGACAACAGAGACTAAGATGGTTGGATGGCATCACTGACACAATGGACATAGGTTTGGGTGGACTCCGGGAGTTGGTGATGGACAGGGAGGCCTGGCATGCTGCAATTCATGGGGTCGCAAAGAGTTGGACACGACTGAGCGACTGAACTGGAACTGGAACAATCTACTGTATTGCACAGAGAACTCTACTAAATTCTTTATAATGACCTACATGGGAACAGAATATAAAAAAGAGTGGCTATATGTGTATGTACCACTGATTCACTTCACCGTACAGTAGAAACTAAAACAACATTTTTAAATCAAATATACTGCAATAAACATTAATTTAAAAAATAAAATTAGAAACACTGAACTTACATTAAATATATACTATTTAAATCACAGTGTTGGTAAAACTTCACTTGAGTTTATTTAGACATATAATTTCTTTTTATAATTTCAGAGGGAAGCTTTCTTAAAAATGTTCAGGGGCAAGAGGCTCCCATAGAGAATAAACCCAAAGAGAAACATGACAAGATGCATATTAATCAAGCTAACAAATATTAAACACAAAGAACAAATATTAAAAGCAGCAAGGGAAAAGCAACAAATAACATGTAAGGGGATCCCGATAAGGCTAACAGCTGACCTTTCAACAGAAATTCTGTAGGCCAGAAGGGAGTGACAGGATATACTTAAACTGATGAAAAAAAAAAAAAAACATACATCAAGATTACTCTGTACAGCAAGGATCCCATTCACATTTGATGGAAAAATCAAAAGTTTTAACAGATATGCAAAAGTTGAGAATTCAGCACCAACAATCTAGCCTTACAACAAATGCTAAAGGAACTTCTCTAGACAGGAAACACAAGAGAAAGAAAAGACCTATGAAAACAAACCCAAAACAAAATAAATGGTAACAGCATCATATATATCAATAACTACCTTAAACATAAATGGATTAAATGATTCAACCAAAAGACACAAACTGGCTAAATGGATACAAAAACAAGAAACAGTACATATGCTGTCTACAACAGACCCACTTCAAACCAAAAGACATATATAGACTGAAATTTAGGGGATGGAAAAAGATATTCCATGCAAATGAAAATCAAAAAAGTGTGAGTAGCAATACTCATATCAGATAAAATAGACTTTAATGTAAAGACCATTACAAGAGGAAAGGAAGGAGACTATGTAATGATCAAGGGATCAATCCAAGAAGAAGATATAACAGTTTTAAATATATATGCACCCAACATAAAAGCACCTCAATACATAAGGCAAATGCTAACAACTATTAAAGAGGAAATCGACTGTGACATAATAATAGTTGGAAACTTTAAAACCCCACTCACACCAATGGACAGATCATCCAGATAGAAAATTAATAAGGAAACACAAGCTTTAAATGACACATTGGAATCAGTTGGACCTAATTGATATCAACAGGGCATTTCATTCAAAAAAAAATATATATAAATTTCACTTTTTTTCTCAAGTGCACATGGAACATTCTCTAGGATAGATCACTTTTGGGTCACAAATGATGCCTTGGTAAATTTTAAAAAACCTGAAATCATCTCAAGCATCTATTCTGACCTCAACATTATAAAATTAGATATCAACTACAGAAAAAAACAAACAAACAAACAAACGTAAAACCACAAGCACAGAGACACTAAGCCATATGCTTCTGAATAACCAAGCAGTCACTGAATAAATCAAAGAGGAAATTAAAAAATACCTAGAAACAAATGACAATGAAA
The DNA here is from genome assembly GCF_029407905.1 of Bubalus kerabau. NCBI lineage: Eukaryota > Metazoa > Chordata > Mammalia > Artiodactyla > Bovidae > Bubalus > Bubalus kerabau. The sequence goes on from NC_073647.1 coordinate 81,618,124, forward strand.
ACCTGATTACCCAAAACCTAAGGGGTGCAGTAAAAGCAGGGCTAAGAGGCAAATTTATCACAACACAAGCTTATTTCAAGAAACAAGAGAAACAACAAATAAACAATCTAACCTTAAATCTAAAGCAACTAGAAAATGAAGCACAAAAAAACCCACAAAAAAAGCACAGAAAAATGAAGCACACAAAAAAAAATGTTAGTAGAAGGAAATAAATCATACAGATCACAGCAGAAATAAATGAAAAACAATAACAAACACAAAAGAAAAAATAAATAAAACTAAAAGCTGATTCTTTAAGAAGATAAACAAAATTGACATACCATTAACCAGACCCATTAAGGAAAAAGGGAGAAGACTCAAATCAATAAAATTAGAAATGAAAAAGGAGAAGTTACAACAGACAACATAGAAATACTAAAATCATAAAAAAAAAAAAAACTTCTACCAGCAACTACATGCCAATAATATGGACAACCTAGAGGAAATGGACAAATTTTTAGAAAAGTACAACCTTTCAAAACTGGACCAGGAAGAAGTAGAAAATACGACCAGGCCAATCACAAGAATACAAATTGAAACTTTAATCAAAAATCTTCCAAACAAAAGCCCAGGGCCAGATGGCTTCACAGGTGAATTTTACCAAATGTTTAGAGAACAGCTAATACCTATCCTGCTCCTAGTCTTCCAGAAAATGGCAAAGGAAAGAAAACTCCTACACTCATTATACTTGGCCACTATCACCCTGATATCAAAACCAGACAAAGGTGCCACAAAAGAGAGAAAATTACAGACCAGTATCACTAATGAACAAGGATGCAAAAAACCTCAACAAAATTCTAGCAAATAGAACCCAAGAACACATTTAAAGGATCATACATCATGATCAAGTGGACTTTTCCACAGGGAAGCAAGAATTCTTCAATATATACAAATGAAACATGGTGGTACACCATATTAACAAATTGAAAGATAAAACCCATATGATAATTTCAATATATGCAGAGATAGCTTTTGACAAAATTCAACACCCATTTATGATTAAAAAAAAAAAAAAAAAAACTCTCCATAAAGTAGGCATAGAAGGAAACTGCTTCTGCTGCTGCTAGGTCGCTTCAGTCGTGTCCGACTCTGTGTGACCCCAGAGATGGCAGCCCACCAGGTCCCCCGTCCCTGGGATTTTCCAGGCAAGAACACTGGAGTGGGCTGCCATTTCCTTCTCCAATACATGAAAGTGAAAAGTGAAAGTGAAGTTGCTCAGTCGTGTCCGACTCTTAGCGACCCCATGTACTGTAGCCTACCAGGCTCCTGTGTCCATGGGATTTTCCAGGTAAGAGTACTGGAGTGGGTTGCCATTGCCTTCTCCGAGAAGGAACCTACCTCAACATAATAAAGGCAATATATGATAAACCCACAGCAAACATCATTCTCAACAGTGAAAAACTGAAATTATTTTCCCTAATATCAGCAACAAGACAAGGGTGCCCACTCTCATCACTATTATTCAATGTAATTTTGGAAGTCCTAGCCACAGCAATCAGAGAAGAAAAAGAAATAAAAGTAATCCATATTGGAAAAGAAGAAGTACAACTCTAAGTTTGCAGATGCATGCGTGTATGCTCAGTTGCTCAGTCCTCTTAGACTCTTTGTGATCTCATGCATGATAGCCTGCCAGGCTTCTCTGTCCATGGAATTTTTCAGGCAGCAATACTGAAGTGGATTCCAATTTCCTACTATGGGAGATCTTCCTGACTCAAGGATCAAACCCATGTCTCCTGCATTTCCTACACTGGCATGTGAATTCTTTACCACTGAGGCACCTGGGAAGCCCTGTTTGCAGATGATATGATACTAGAGAAAAAAACCTTAAAGATGGCACCACAAAATCACTAGAGCTAATCAATGAATGTAGTAAAGTGGCAGGATATAAAATTAATACGCAGAATTCCCTTGCATTCCTAGACAGTAACAATGAAAAATCAGAAAGAGAAATTAAACAAACAATCCCATTCACCATTGTAACAAAAATTAAAATACTAGGAATAAATCTACCTGAAGGGACAAAAGACCTGTATGCAGACAACTATAAGACACTGATGGAAGAAATTAAATATGACACAAACAGATGGAGAAATATACTATGTTCTTGGATTGGAAGAATCAATATTGTGAAAATGACTATACTATCCAAAGAAATCTACAGATTCAATGCAATCCCTGTTGCTGCTGCTGCTAAGCCGCTTCAGTCGTGTCCGACTCTGTGCAACCCTATAGACGGCAGCTCACCAGGCTTCCCGTCCCTGGGATTCTCCGGGCAAGAACACTGGAGTGGGTCACCATCTCCTTCTCCAATGCATGAAAGTTAAAAGTGAAAATGAAGTCGCTCAGTCGTGTCTGACTCTTAGCGGCCCCATGGACTGCAGCCTACCAGGCTCCTCTGTCCATGGGATTTTCTAGGCAAAAGTACTGGAGTGGGGTGCCATTGCAAACTACAAATGGTATTTTTAACAGAACTATAACAACAAATTTCACAATTTGTATGGAAACACAAAAGACCATGGATAGCCAAAGCAACTTTGAGAAAGAAAAATGGGGCTGGAGGAATCAACCTTCCTGACTTAGACTATATTACAGTGCTACAGTCATCAAGACAGTATGGTACTGGCAAAAAAACCCAGAAATATAGATCAATGGAATGAGATAGAAAGCCCAGAGATAAGCCCACAATAGTGGGCACCTTATCTTTGACTAAAGAGCTGAGAATATACAATGGAGAAAAGACCTCCTTTCCAATAAGTGTTGCTGGGAAAACTAGACAGCTACACATAAAAGAATGAAACTAGAACACTTCCTAACACAATACACAAAAATAAACTCAAAATGGGTTAAAGACTTAAATGTAAGGTCAGAAACTATAAAGCTCTTAGAGAAAGTCACAGGCAGTACATTCTGACATAAATCAAAGCAAGATCCTCTTTGACTTACCTCCTAAAGTAATGGAAATAAAAACAAAAATAAACAAATGAAATTTAAAAGCTTTTTTCACAGAAAAGGAAACAATAAAAAAGATTAAAAGATAAACCTCAGAATGGGAGAAAATAATTGCAAACAATAAAACTGACAAAGGATTATTCTCAAAAATATATAAGCAGCTCATACAGCTCAATATCAAGAAAAACAAATAGCCCAATAAAAAAAAATTAGTAAAGACCTAAACAGACATTTCCCAAAAAAAGACATACAGATGACAAATAGACACATGAAAAGATGCTCAACACCTCTAATTATTAGAGAAATGCAAATCAAAACTGCAATGAGATTATGTCACACCAGTCAGAAGGCCATCATCAAACAAAATCTACAGACAATAAATGCTGGAGAGGATGTGGAGAAAAGGGAACACTCTTGCACTGTGGGTGGGAACATAAATTGATACAGCCACTATGGAGAACAGTATGGAGATTCCCTAAAAAGCTAGGATTAAAACTACCATATGACCAAGCAATCCCAAGAATGGGCATATAGCCTGTTGTTGTTCAGTCACTAAGTCATGTCCAACTCTTTGTGAACCCATGAACTGAAGCATGCCAAGCTCCTCTGTCCTTCACTATCTCCCTGTGTTTACTCAGTCTCATGTCCATTGAGTCAGTGATGTCATCCAACCATCTTATCCTCTGTCCCCACCTTCTCCTGTTACCAGCATCAGGGTCTTTTCCAATGAGTCAGCCCTTTGCATCAGGTAGCCAAAGTACTGGAGCTTCAGCCTCAGCATCAGCCCTTCCAATGAATATTCAGGGTTGGTTTCCTTTAGGACTGACAGATTTGATTTCCTTGCTGTCCAGGGGAGTCTTAAGAGTCTTCTCCAGCACCACAGTTTGAAAGCATTAATTCTTCAGCCCTCAGCTGTCTTTATGGTACAACTCTCACATTCATACGTGACTACTGGAAAAAACATAGCTTTGACTATACAGATCTTTTTTGGCAAGGTGATGTCTCTGCTTTTTAATACACTGTCTAGGTTTGTCATAGCTTTTCCGAGGAACAAGCATCATCTTTTATTTTTGTGGCTGCAGTCACTATCCACAGGGATTTTGAATTCCAAGAAAATAAAATCTGTTACTGTTTCTACTTTTTCGCCATTTATTTGCCATGAAGTGATGGGACTGGATGGGCTTTCCATGTGGTAGTAGTGGTAAAGAACCTGCCTGCCAATGCATGAGATGTGAGACGTGGGTTCGATCCATGGATTGGGAAGATCCCCTGGAGGAGGGCATGGCAATCCACTCCAGTATTCTTGTCTGGAGAATCCCATGGAAAGAGGAGCCTGGTAGGCTAAAGTCCAAAGAGTTGTACAGAGTCAGCCACAACTGAAGCAACTTAGCACACACACACACAATGGGACCAGATGCCAAAGACCAGCAGTGGGACAACCAGTGCACTGGGCATCTTGTACAGTTACGTGGAGGAGCTGAAAGGCATGTTCCTGATAGTCAGGCCTGAAAAACTGGATGTCTACTGGAGAAGAATGGCAAACCACTTCAGTATTCTTGCCTTGAGAACTCCATGAATATGATGAAAAGGGCATATATGCTGAAAAAATCATAATTGAAAAAGGCCCATGTACCCCAATGTTCATAGCAGCACTATTTACATAGCTAGGACATGAAAGCAACTCATATGTTCATCGATCTATGAATGCATAAAGAATTTGTGGTATATATATTCAATGCAATATTACTCAGCCATAAAAAATAACATATTTGAGTCAGTTCTAGTGAGGTGGATGAACCTAGAGCTTGTCATACAGAGTGAAATAAGTCAGAAAGAGAAAACCCAAATATGGTATATTAATGCATATATAAGGAATCTAGAATAATGACATTGATTAACCTATTTGCAGAGAAGGAATGGAGACACATATGTAGAGAATAAACCTGTGGACACAGTGGGGAAGGAAAGAGTAGTATGGATAGAGAAAGTAGCATAGACGTATATACACTACCATGTGTAAAACAGATAGTTGGTGAGAATTTGCTGTTTAACACAGGGAGCCCAGCTATGCACTCGGTGGTGATCTAGAGGGGTGGGATGAGGGAGAGGATGGAGGCTAAAGAGGAAGGTGATATAAATATAATTTGGCTTATTTGTGTTGTTGTATAGCAGAAACCATCACAACATTGTAAAGCAGTTTTCCTCCAATTAAAAATAAATTAAAAAAATAAAATCCCATTAAAACACAATAAATGAGGTCTAAAAATTCAATCAGATAAAATTAAAATTATACTATTGGGAATTTTGATGACAAGCAATATTTTTTAGTCATTTTTTATTGTCACAAAAGATAAAAATTTTTAAAAATGAATTGCTATACTGCAGACAAGTAAATAAACTCTGAATTGAAAAAGTCCTCAAGGATACATTCACTTCCTAACAGAATCTCTCTCCATCATGAAGGAGAAACTTTAACTTATTTATGTTCTCTTGAGAATGTTGTACTGGCGTACAGGAGCTGGGAGCTAGTGTCAATCATCATATACTGCTTTCTGTTTTCCTAGCATTTCAGTGTAAGCATCAAATTAATTTTATATCCAAACCATGGGCATCAGTATAAAATTATCACCAATTTATTTTCTTAGAACAATCCTTTAAAGTGGAATCAACTCTTGGTTTTCCTTTCTTTTTTTCTGAGGAAATATAATGATAATGTGTGTGTGCATGCTCAGTCACTTCAGACGTGTCCAACTCTTTGTGACTCTATGGACTGTAGCCTGCCAGGCTTCTCTGTTCATGGCATTCCTCAGGCAAGAATAGTGGAATGGGTTGCCATGCCCTCCTCCACAGGATCTTCTAGACCCAGGGATTCAACTCAAGTCTCCTGTGTTTCCTGTATTGGAGGCAGATTCTTTACCTCTTGAGCCACCTGGGAAGCCCTATAATAATATACAGTAGGAAACCCCTCAAACATGGCTGAAGAAGTGTACTGATAAAGCGAATGCTGCAAAAATCAGTAAAAGAAAGTAAAGAATTTCTTCTGCTGCTAATATTGGATTTGTAATTTGAGCACAATGATATTTTCTCTCAAATAAAAGTACTTAAATACCCTCAAAAAATGTTTGGGGACAAATTCTTTGTTTTCACTTCACATGTTTTCACACTCAATAGAAAGTGACTAATACGATGAAAAATATCTATGAGATGATAACAGTTTCTTTATCATAATAAGCATACCTTAATAAAATGGCTTAGGAAATGGAGAATTATAATGATTTAGTGTGCTAAATATGACTAACAAGGTAAATGCCAACTATTAAAATTTATGAAGCTTTAATAACTTTGAGAGAAGCATGATACATTGAATATTTATATGGTTAGGCTTTCCTTTACACAGCAACTAATAATTGGAAAAAGTTTATGAATAATCTTTATTTACTCATTCTAGATTCATGGTAACTAAATTCAACATGCTGTTTCCTAGGCTAGAATAACCATTTTTATTAATAATTCTTTAATTTTCCTTCTTTTAATATATCATGATAAAACTGATAACTAAAGACAGATGATTTGCCTAATTTTCCAAAGTGAATTGAAAATCTAGGATTAAGATGCCTTTTCTCTGAATTTCTGATGAAATAATCTCAGGCCCAAATCTGTTAAAGCAACTGCCATTTCATAAGTGTCATCATGTTATTAATTAAAGTTGAAAACAAGCTGGTTTCAAAAGCCAGACATATTTAAGCTTACCCTGAGGACGGTTAGCTTTTTTGCGAGCACCAAGCCGTTGTGCTTCATCTTCTGAGTCAAGATCGTGTCTTTCATTGTCAGATACAATCTTGTGCTCTTTTTCACCATCAGACTTTATGAAGTATTTCTCCTTTTCTTCATGCATTTGAAGTCTTTCATGTTCAGAGTGCAATAGAGACTGTTCCATCTCCATTATGTGTATATGTCTTCCATTTTCAAATTCATTTTGATATCTTTCATTTTCAAAATCTGTTCTATGTTTTTCAGAATCAGAGTCTATTTGATGTTTTTCAAACTTATCCCAGTGCTTTTGAAGGTCATTTTGACATCTTCCAGAACTACCCTGAAGTTTTGAAGATCTGTGTTGGTATTTTATAGAGCTGTCCCAGCATCTACCACGGTCAAAGTTCAACTGTTGTCTTTCAGAGCCAGGCAGGTATCTTTCATATTCATACCTGAGGCCCATCCAGAATCTTTCCAATTCGGAGGCTCTTTGGCAATCTTCAGCCTTCATTATGGGATTCACTGAATCAGAGCTCATATCCAGGCTTTCAGAATCCAAGTCAATTGTGTGTCTTACAGACCAAGAATCTACGTAGTACCTCTCAGTTTCAGTGCTCAACTGGAATGTGTTAGCATTCATGAGGCATTTCACAGAGGCTGAGGTTAGCTCATATCTTGTTGAGTCTGAGTCCATCCTACACGGTTCAAAGTCAGAGTCCATTATATGTCTCTCAGATTTAATCTTCTCCTGGTGTTTTCCTTCCTCCATCAGATATATCCCAGATGCAGAGCCTGAGTCTACTGCATCCTTTTCAATGTATGAGTCCACCACATATCTCTCAGACGCAGAGATTAGCCAGTGTTGTTCAGTCTCCATTAATCTTTTTTCAGACTCCCTGAAGCCTTTTATAGAATCTGAGGCCATCTGGCATTTTTCTGCCTTCAGGTGTTTCACAGATGCAGAAGCTATGGGGTATTTTTTTGAGTCTGAGTCTATTCTGGGTCTTTCATTGTAAGAAGCCATCACATATTTTGCAGAATCAGAGTCTGCCAAGCTTTTTTCTGAATCTGGATCCATACAGCGTTTCAGAGGGCCAAATTCCAGCTGGCATTGTTCAACTCCAATTAGGTGTTGCTCTAGGTTTGATGCTATGTGGAATTTTTCTGCTTCTAGCAGGTGTTTCTGAGAGTCTGGGTCCATGGGACAATTTTCTGAATCTGAGTCCATTCCCCATGTTACTGAGTCAGAGTCTTTTGAGTGCTGTTCTAAGTCAGAGTCCATACCAATGCCTCTGTCAGAGTCAGAATTAATCACACAGCTTTCAGAGCCAGAAGTCAGCAGAGGGGCATCACTTTCAATTATCGTTAGGTCTTGGAGATTTTTATAGTCAAAATAACTGGTTGAATTGTCAGAAACTTTTGTATCAGAAACTTCTGTTTCAGATGTGCTTCCTTCATCATGTGGCATGACAAGTGCTCCTTCATTACTTAAAGAAAAGATAAATATGAATACTTAAAAAATATTCATCAAATATGTTGGAAAATACATTATTTCTCTGTTGAAAAGTCTTCTGTAGGAGAATATTATAAAGTACATATTCTTATCAGGTTTTAGAAAGCATGTGACATCATTATGCTTCTTGTGAACAAATCAGAAGAAAATCAGTGTAGGTAGATTTTACATTCACTTGCATTTACGTTCATATTAACTGTTTTCCAGTGTACCTGAAAGTACTCACCTGAATATGATACTTCCTTACAATATACTATTCTCTTGTCCTTATCCAGTCAGTGCATCATTATTTTGAAAACTGAATATTATGCTAAAATATGGTAGAAAAATTACTAATTTTATATTCTACTCCAAGTTAAGATTGCATGTATATAGACTTGATTATCAGTGAAACTTACCTTTGGGTGCAGAGCCTTTCTAGAGAAAAATATCCAAATCTATTAGGTACTGTTTCATTTGGAAGGGGCACATCTTGAAGGGGAAATATATGTTCAATGGGTGAATTAGTTGCAGTTATTGGCTGCAAATCAAAATAAATCATAAACAAAGTTACAATTTCTTAGTTACATTTAATGTGAAACATAGCACATTTAGGTATTTTGATTGTGGGAACAGTGTCACTTCATTATCTGCACTTATGTTTAAGGGAAAGGTATAATGAAAACATTTTTCAAAATAAAACTTCAGAAATAGCATTTAAGTATAAAAGGAAATATGATAGCTACATTGTGAGATATCTTCTTAGCCTCTACTTTTCCATAAACTAATGTCCATCCCCAAATGCCTCATTGGCGCTATGTTGCCTTGGAGTAATTGGCATTTAACACAAATTGGGGCAATAAGATTTTTTTTCCTGCAGAGTTATAGTTAGAATTCAGAATAGTTCTTTTTTTTAATTTTTTTTCCCCCTGCTGGTTGCTTGAAATAAGGAAAGGCAATCATGGGCAGTATGAAGAAGTAATGTCTGGCATATCCCTAGAGAAGTAAAAAAAAAAAATAAAAAAGTGTAGAGAGTGTAAATAATAAAATATCAATACATTAAGGAAGTAGAAACAAAGGATCATATGCCTCTAGAGAAACAGATGGATATATTTTCTACCTGAGCTCCTAATTCCAGTTCCTACTAAGTATTAATTTTACTTTCTGCCCTTGAGCTCTCTAAGGTAATCAAGATCCTTGACTTAATGTTTTTTACCATTTTTCCTTTTTTAAAAAATAATTGATTTATTTTAATTGGAGGCTAATTACTTTACAATATTTTGGTGGTTTTGGCCATACATTGACATGAATCAGTCATATTCTGATTGATTATGATGGAGGTGTACATGTGTCCTCCATCCCAAATTCCCCACCCACCTCCCTCCCCATCCCATCCCTCTGGGTTGTCCCAGTACATCAGCTTTGAGTGCCCTGTTTCATGCATCAAACTTTGACTGGTGATCTATTTCACATGTGGTATTATACATGTTTCAATGATATTGTCTCAAATCATCCCACCCTCACATTCTCCCACAGAGTCCAAAAGTCTGTTCTTTGTCTCTGTGTCTCTTTTGCTGTCTCGCATATAGGGTCATCATTATCATCTTTCTAAATTCCATATATATGCATGAATATACTATATTGGTGTTATTCTTTCTGACTTATTTCACTCTGTATAATAGGCTCCAGTTTTATCCACCTCATTAGAACTGATTCAAATGCATTCTTTTCAGTAGCTGAGTAATATTCCATTGTGTATATGTACCACAGCTTTCTTATCCATTCATCTGCCAATGGACATCTAGGTTGCTTTCATGTCCTGGCTATTGTAAACAATATGTCGATGAACATTGGGGGACACGTGTCTCTTTCAAATCTGGTTTCTGTATGCCCAGCAGTGGGATTGCTGGGTCGTATGGCAGTTCTATTTCCAGTTTTTTAAGGAATCGCCACACTGTTCTCCATAGTGGCTGTACTAGTTTGCATTCTCCCCAACAGTGCCCTCTCCAGCATTTATTGTTTGTGGATTTTTTGATAGCAGCCATTCTGACCGGTGTGAGATGGTACCTCATTGTGGTTTTGATTTGCATTTCTCTGATAATGAGTGATTTTGAGCATCCTTTCATGTGTTTGTTAGCCATCTGTATGTCTTCTTTGGAGAAATGTCTGTTTAGTTCTTTGGCCCATTTTTTGTTCAAGCCAGTATGAGTGGGAATCTGTTCCTTGAGAGAATAGCATTGAAATATATACATTACCATATGTAAAATAGAAGAAAAGTGCAAGTTCGATGCATGAAGCAGGGCACCCAAAGCTGGTACCCTGGGACAATCCAGAGGGATAAGGTGGGGAGAGAGGTGGGGGTTCAGGATGCGGGGTTCATATGTATTCCTGCAGCTGATTCATGGTGATATATGGCAAAAGTCATCACAATATCATGAAGTAACTATCCTCCAATTAAAATTAATTAATTAAAAAAAGAATTCTAGAAGAAGAAAACAAAACAATGAAAAGGTCCTTCATAAGACATCAAAATTGCTGTTAATATATTATTGTTAACCTCAAAGTAGAACATACATAATAAGTGAGACTTAGGTGAAGAAGTAGTCCAAGAAAAGGAAAAAGAAGAGTTGAAAAATGATCAAAAAATAATTTTATCTATGTAAAGAGATATATTCCATCTTCCAACAAAACTTGAGTAAAAAATAATGGATTTATACAACATGTTATTTTAATACAATATAAGAAAAAATACTCAAGTTTTAAAATACTATGGAATTAATTATAGTAACATTTTTGTAATCTCCTGTTCCAGTCAGTAATTGTGAGGCTCAAATGAGATAGTATTTAAGAGAAAACACTAATTCAAAATAAAAGATAAAGACAAATAATGTAAATTATTAACAGATATTAAAAAGAAGGGTGATTTTATTTATAAAAGCAAAAGTATGAGAAATTTTGAAACTTGCACATCTTAGGTGAGGTATATAGCAAACAATTTTCATGTGCTTCTAAACACTGATCTATAAGTGCAAATACTCAGAACTACTTTGACTCTTATTCTCAAATCACAGTAATGGATTTCAATTATGATTGCTCCGTCACTAGTTTTCATTATTTTGAAAGTCAAGACAAAAAGGGTTAGGGAAAGTACAGCAAATTTTATTCAATTAGACATTATCTAAATTTAAACAAATAATATCTGCCTTCATAGGTTGATAACTAACATCTTTTCATGTATATGATTTATTAGTATGCCTAGTCTCCTGAGGAAATATATACATCATGCTTCTACACTTTCCAAAAGAACATTGTACTATGTTAAGGAAAAATCTGGCAGAAAACACCTAAAATGACCTATATTATACTCCATATATAGCTTTTCCCCTCCAAAATCAGGTTTTTTTAAAAAAGTAAAAACCATCATGGTTAATATTTAATAAAATTACATGAAAAAAATCATAATCTGTGATATGCACAATATTAAGTATTTTAGGACTTAAGTAAGGAGTTTAAATGGAGAAGGCAATGGCAACCGACTTCAGTACTCTTGCCTGGAAAATCCCATGGACGGAGGAGCCTGGTGGGCTGCAGTCCATGGGGTCGCTAAGAGTCGGACACGACTGAGCAATTTCACTTTACTTTTCACTTTCATGCTTTGGAGAAGGAAATGGCAACCCACTCCAGTATTCTTGCCTGGAGAATCTCAGGGACGGGGGAACCTGGTGGGCTGCCGTCTATGGGGTCACACAGAGTCGGACACAACTGAAGTGACTTAGCAGCAGCAGCAGCAAGGAGTTTAAAGGGAATAGGGAGAGAGCATGGCAAGGAACCCCTTTATTTTTTAAAGGAATTTGACTCTTCAATGGAGTTTGACTCTTCAGTGGTCTGTTTGAAAAGTAGCTCCATCATTGTACATTGTACATTTCACTAGAGGCTTACTTTGGGAAAGCATCACTACTAAGATTTCCCGATTACAATTTAAAGTCAAGGAAATAAGTTATAATATCCAAGTATTTTCAACAGGCATTCTAAGTCTAGCCCAGTTTAAGATGACACGAGCAAGATGAGGGACTAACAAAGTATTCCCATGGGTCAAATCTAGCCCACCATGTTTTTGTATGGCCTAAGAGCAACAGAAATTTTTCACATTTTATATAAAAAGGTAAAATGTAACATCCATTATCTCATCAGTGAGAATAATTTTTTCAACAGTTGAGAACATTGTGTATTTGACCTGGTAAGCAACAGATATTTAAGGTTTAGTCTTTTACAGAAAAAGTTTGCCATTCTCTGTACTAGATGATTTCCAAGGACTTTCTGATTCAGAGTCCAAGAGCCTATGCTTTTAAGCAAAATAAAAGTATTAGCAATAAGAATGCTAACAGAATTATGGAAAAGAATACACACAGAATTTTAACAAGTAGTTAGAAAATAAAGGAACCAGTCAGAACTGAAGAGTATATTAACTGAAAGGAAAAAACAGACAAGAATGAATTAACAACAGACTAGGTGACACTGAGAAATGAATGAGATCTGGAATATAGAAAAATGGAAATCACTCATTTAGAACAGCAATAAGAAAAACAAATTAAAAAATGAGAACCATTTACAGGACCTCTGAAAAAACATTCAGTGTACCAACATTTGCTTTATGTGGGTTCCAGAAAGAGAAGAGAGAGAGAAAAGGGTCAAAAATATATTTGGTGAAATTATAGCTGAAAAGTTCCCAAACCTGAAAGAGGAAACATATATCTATGTACAGGAAGAACAGAGGGTCCCAAACATAATGAACCCATACCAAGACATAACATAACCAAAATGCCAAAAGTTACAGATTAAGAGATAATTTTGAAGGCATCTAGAGAAAAATAAAGTCATATACAAAGTAATCCACATATGGTTATCAGCTGCTTTTTTTGCAGAAATTTTGGAGGACAGAAGGGAATGGCATGATACATTCAAAGTGCTGAAAGAAGCAACCCAGGATAATCTACCTAGCAAGATTATCATTTATATTTGAAAGAGAGATTAAAAAAAAACTTATAGAATAAGCAAAAATCTAAAAGAGCTCATCAATGAAGAATGATGGAATAAATATGAAGATGTAAAATATGACACCAAAAACATGTAGGGTGAAATAAAAATGTATAACTTTTAGAGTGCTTGAACTTAAATGGCTAGTAATTAAAAACATGCAAATATAGTTATGTTGTTGTTGTTTAGTCACTAAGTCATGCCCAACTCGTTTGTGACATCATGGACTGTAGTCCACCAGGCTCCTCTGTCCATGGGATTTCCCAGGCAAGAATACTAAAGTGGGTTGCCATTTTCTTCTCCAGGGAATCTTCCCAACTAGGGATTGAATCCATGGCTCCTTCACAGGCAGGTGGATTCTTTACCACTGAGCCACCAGGTAAGTCATAGATATACTAATAAGTCAATATATATGAGCCCAATGGTAACTGCATATCAAATACAGAAAAAAACTAAAGAGAAAGGAACACAAGGGAAGAAAATAAAAGGAGACAGAAAGAACAGAGATGAACTACAAAAGCAAACAAAAACACAAGTAACAAAATGACAAAAATTACATGTCTACCAATAATCACTTTACATGTCAATAGACTAAATGTTCTAATCAAAATATATAGGATGAATGACTGGATAAAAAAAAACAAAGATCAACCAATATGCAGCTCCCAAGAGATTCACTTCAGAGCTAAAGTCACACACAGACTGAAAGTGAAGGTATGGAAAAAGATATTTTAAGAAAATGGAAGTGATAAGAAAGTAGGGATAAGTAACTCTTGATTAGACAAAATAGAGTTTAAAACAAAATCTACAGAAAGAAGGGTATAATAATAAGAGGATTAACACAAGAAGAGAATGTAACAGTCATTAATACATATGCAACTAATATAATAAAACATAAATATATAAAGTAAATATTAGCAGATATAAAGGGAAAAACTGACAGTAATACAAAAATAGTAGGGAACTTTAACATCCTATTTATATCAATGGACAGATTATCCTGACAGAAAATAAGGAAATAATAGTCTTAAATGACCAATGCGTTTTCTTGGCAAAACTTTATCAGCCTTTGCCCTGCTTCATTCTGTACTGCAAGGCCAAATTTACCAGTTATTCCAGGTATTTCTTGAATTCCTATTTTGCATTCCAGTCCCCTATAAAGAAAAGGACATCTTTTATGGGTGTTAGTTCTAGAAGGTCTTGTAGGTCTTCATAGAACCATTCAACTTCAGATTCTTCAACATTACTGGTTGGGGCATAGACTTGGATTACTGACATATTGAATGGTTTGCCCTGTAAATGAGCAGAGATCATTCTATCATTTTTGAGATTGCATCCAAGTACTGCATTTCAGACTCTTGTTGACTATGATGGCCACTCTATTTCTCCTGTATAGAGAAGCTCTATATAGTCAGCAAAAACAAGATGGGGATCTGACTGTGGCTCAGACCATGATGTCCTTATTGCCAAATTCAGACTTAAATTGAAGAAAGTAGGGAAAACCACTAGATCATTCAGGTATATCCTAAATCAAATCCCTTATGATTATACAGTGGAAGTGAGAAATAGATTCAAGAGATTAGATCTGATAGACAGAGTGCATGAAGAACTATGGACAGAGGTTCATGTAACTGTATGGGAGGCAGGGATCAAGACCATCCCCAAGAAAAAGAAATGCAAAAAAGCAAAATGATTGTCTGAGGAGGCCTTACAAACAGCTGTGAAAAGAAGAGAAGCAAAAGGCAAAGGAGAAAAGGAAAGATATACCCATCTGAATGCAGAGTTTCAAAGAATAGTAAGGAGAGATAAGAAAGCCTTCCTCAGTGATCAATGCAAAGAAATAGAGGAAAACAACAGAATGGGAAAGACTAGAGATCTCTTCAAGAAAAGTAGAAATCCCAAGGAAACATTTCATGCAAAGATGGGCACAATAAAGGACAGAAATAGTATGGACTTAAGAGAAGCAGAAGATATTAAGAAGAGGTGGCAAGAATACACAGAAGAACTATACAGAAAAGCTCATCATGATCCAGATAATCACAATGGTGTGATTACTCACCTGGAACCAGACATCCTGGAATGTGAAGTCAAGTGGGCCTTAGGAAGCATCACTATGAACAAAGCTAGTGGAGGTGATGGAATTCCAGTTGAGCTATTTCAAATCCTGAAAGATGATGCTGTGAAGGTGCTGCGTTCAATATACCAACACATTTGGAAAACTCAGCAGTGGCCAAAGGACTGGAAACGATCAGTTTTCATTTCAATCCTAAAGAAAGGCAATGCCAAAGAAAGTCCAAACTACAGCACAATTGCACTCGTCTCACACACTAGCAAAATGATGCTCAAAATTCTTCAAGCCAGGGTTCAACAGTACGTGACCTGTGAACTTACAGAGGTTCATGCTAGATTTAGAAAAGGCAGAGGAACCAGAGAACAAATTACAAACATCCGTTGGATCATCAAAAAAAGCAAGAGAGTTTCAGATAAACATCTACTTCTGCTTTATTGACTATGCAAAACCTTTGAGTCTGTGGATCACAATAAACTGTGGAAAATTCTGAAAGAGGTGGGAATACCAGACCACTTGATCTGCCTCTTGACAAATCTGTATGCAGGTCAGGAAGCAACAGTTAGAACTGGACATGGAACAACAGACTGGTTCCAAATTGGGAAAAGAGTACATCAAGGCTGTATATTGTCATATTGCTTATTTAACTTATATGTAGAGTACATCATGAGAAACGCTGGGATAGATGAAGCACAAGCTGGAATCAGGATTGCTGGGAGGAAATATTAATAACTCAGATATGCAGATAACACCATCCTTATGACAGAAACTGTAGAAGAACTAAAGTTCCTCTTGATGAAACTGAAATAGAGTGAAAAATTTGGGGTAAAACTCAACATTCAGAAAACTAAAGTCATGGCATCTGGTCCCATTACTTCATGGCAAATAGATGGGGAAGCAATGGAAACAGTGAAAGAGTTTATTTTGGGGGGCTCAAAAGTCACTGCAGATGGTGACTGCAGCCATGAAATTAAAAGACACTCCTTGGAAGGAAAGTTATGACCAACCTAGATAGCATATTCAATAGCAGAGACATTACTTTGCCAACAAAGTCCGTATAGTCAAAGCTACCGTTTTTCCAGTAGTCATGTATGGATGTGAGATCTGGACTATAAAGAAAGCTGAGTGTCAAAGAATTCATGCTTTTTAACTGTGGTGTTGGAGAAGACTCTTGAGAGTCCCTTGGACTGCAAGGAGATCCAACCAGTCCATCCTAAAGGAAATCAGTCCTGAATATTCAGTGAAAGGACTGAGACTGAAGCTGAAACTCCAATACTTTGGCAACCTTATGCAAAGAACTGACTCAGTAGAAAAGTTCCTGATGCTGGGAAAGATTGAAGGTGGTAGGAGAAGGGGATGACAGAGGATGAGATGGTTGGATGCCATCACTGACTCAATGGACATGAGTTTGAGTAAACTCCTGGAGTTGGTGATGGACAGGGAGGCCTGGCATGCTGCAGTTCATGGGCTGGCAAAGAGTCAGACATGATTGAGCTATTGAGCTGAACTGAGCCTTAAATGATACATTAGACCAGTTGGATCAGATATTTATTATCTACAGGATACTCCATCTCAAAATAGCAGAATATAAACTCTTTTCAAGTGTACATAAATGTTCATCAGGATAGATGACATGCTTAGCAACAAAAGAAATCTCAACCAGGTCAAGAGGACAGACGTTATATCAAGTTTAGATTTTCCAACCACAATGGTATGAAATTAGAAATCAATCACAGGAAGGAAACTGGAAAAAACAAAACATGGAGACTAAACATGCTACTAAAATATCAGTTTGTTAATGATGAAATCAAAGATGATTTCACAATATACCTTGAGACAAATGAAAAAGGAAAAACAACTGTCCAAAATCTATGTGATGCAAGAAAAGAAGTAGTAAGAGGAAAATTCATAGTGATATAGGCCTACGTTAGGAAAGAAGAAAAATCTCAAACAGCTTAACATACCACCTAAAGGAATTAGAAAAAAAAAAAAGTCAGCAGAAAGAAGAAAACAGTAAAGGTCAGAGAGGAAATAATAAAATAGAAAAATAATAGAACCAGAGAACAATGAAACCATTCGATCTTTTTGGAAAATAACAAAAGTGCCAAACCCTTAGCTAGTCTCATGGAGAAGAGAGAGCAGTAAAATAATCCAAATAAGAAATACATAAGAATAAGCAAATACTAATACCACAGAGGTATAAAAACTCATAAGAGAGTACTATGAATGGTTATATGCCAACACATTGGACAAACTAGAAGAAATGCACAAATTTCTAGAATTATACAACCTGACAAGACAGAGTCAAGAAGAAACAGGCAATTAGAGCAGACTGTTCACTAGTAGTCATACTGGATTTGTAATATATAATTCCATCAGAAAAAAGTTAAGGACCGAGCAGCTTCAGAGAGGAAATCTACCAAACATAAAAGGAAACACTAATATCTTTCTTCAAGCCATTCCAAAAAATTGAAGCGGTGGAAACATGCCCAGATTCACCTTTATGAAGTCACCGTTACCTGGCTATCAAAATAAGAAAAAGACACTAGGAAAAAAAAAAGAAAGAAAGAAAACTACAGGTCAATGTCTTTGATGAATACAAATGAAAGAACCTTAAAAATATTAGCAAACTGAATCCAAAAATATATTAAAATGATTATATAATCAAGTTGCATTAATTTCAGAGTCAAAAGGACAGCTAAACACTTGTAAATCAAGAAATGTGATACACTACTTTAACAAATTGAAGAATAAAAATCCTATGATAACCTCAATAGATGTCAAAAAAGCTTTTGACAAAATTCAACTCTGATATATGATAAAAACTCTCATTGATGTTATTGGTAATATGATAAAAACACTCATTAATGTCTCAGCCTAAAAGGCCATTTATGAAACACCTACATCTAATATCATACTCAATGGTGAAAAGATTTCATCACTTCCTATAAAATCAGGTAAAAGATAAGGATGCTGGCATTTTCATTTAACATATTATTGGAAATCTCAGCTACAGCAGTCAAATAAGAAAAAGCAATAAAATACATTCCAAATTGGAAAGGAATAAGTAAAACTGTCATTATTTTCAGATAACATGATACTATATACAGAAAACTTTAAAATCTCCACCAAAACCCTATTGAAAGTAATAAATGAATCCAGTAATGCTATAGGATACATGATTAATATACAAAATTTGTTGCTTTTCTATCACTAATAATCAACTATCAGAAAGATAATACAAGAAAATAATACCTTTTACAACTGCATCAAAAATGATAAAAAATAAACTAGGAATAAATTTAATCAAGGAATTGAAAGACATATACTCTGAAAGCTATAAAATATTTGTGAAAGAAATTGAATATGATACATGCAAATGGAAAGATATCATATATTCATGGATTAGAAGAATTAATGTTGTTAAAATGGCCATAGTACACAAAGTAATCTACACAAATAATGCTATCTCTACCAAAAACCCACGACATTTTTTTCCCACGGAACTAGAACAAAGAGTTCCTAAAATTTGTATACATCACAAATGATCCCAAATATTCAAAGGAATCTTGAGAAAAAGGAACAAATTTGGGGGGATATCATGCTGTCTGACTTCAGATTATAATACAAAGCTACAGTAATCAAAATAATATTATACTGACACAAAAATCTACACACAGATCAATGGAACAGAATAGACCACCTTGAAATAAACCCATGAACTTATGGTCAAATAATATGACAAAGGAAGGAAGGCTATACAATGGGAAAAGATAGTCTTTTCAATAAGTGTTGCTGGGAATAGTGGACAGCTATGTGCAAAAGAATGAAATTAGAACATTTTCCACACCATATACAAAAATAAAATCGAGATGGTTAGGATGAGAAGAAACTCAAACAGTAGTAAACTGTTGGTGAGAATGTAAATTGGTGCAGTCACAATGGAAAATAGAATGGAGGCTGTTCCAAAACTAAAACAGAACTACCATGTACTAAGTCGCTTCAGTTGTTTCTGACTCTTTGTGACCCTATGGGGTTCTCCAGGCAACAATACTGCAGTGGGTTGCCATGCTCTCCTCCAGGGGAATCTTCCCAACTCAGGGATTGAACCCAAGTCTCTTATGTCACCTGCATTGGCAGGTGGGCTCTTTACCACGGATGCCACCTGGGAAACCGCAGAACTACAGTATGATCTGGAAATTCTGTTTCTGAGTTTACATCAATGGAAACAAAGACAGTAATTCAAAAAGACACATGTACCCCAGTGTTCATAGCAGCAACATTTAAAATAGCCAAGATATAGAAGTAACAGATGAATCAAAAAAGTTGTGAGATTATATACATATATAATTACATATATGTAAATATATACATATATATATATAATTAATATGTGGGCTTCCTTGATGGGTCAGTGCAGGTTTGACTCTGTGTTAGGAAGATCCCCTGAAGAAGGAAATGGCAACCCATTCCACCATTCTTGTCTGGGAAATCCGATGGGCAGAGGAGCTTGGCAGGTG
The DNA here is from genome assembly GCF_029407905.1 of Bubalus kerabau. NCBI lineage: Eukaryota > Metazoa > Chordata > Mammalia > Artiodactyla > Bovidae > Bubalus > Bubalus kerabau. Next base: position 81,637,979 of record NC_073647.1, read on the forward strand.
ACAGTTCATGGGGTTGCAAGAGTCAGACACAACGTACTGACTAAAGAACAACATAATTAATATATACATTCATAACATGTACATACATGTATATAATTATATATGTATATAATCATATATTATTTATCTGATATATATACATATATACATAATGGAATATTATATATATATATATCAAACTGAATGGAAAAATATATAAAAATGATCATATATCATGATCAAGTTGCATTAATTTCAGAGTCACAAGGACAGCTCAACATTTGTAAATCAAGCAATGTGATACACTACTTTAACAAATTGAAGAATAAAAATCCTATGATCACCCTCACTCCAGTAAAACTATATATATATATATATATATATATATATATATATATATATATACACATAAATCTTATATCTTCATCTGAGACACATGGACTTCCCTGTCCATCACCAACTCCTGGAGCCTACTAAAACTCATGTCCATTGAGTCAGTGATTCCATCCAACCATTTCATCCTCTGTCGTCACCTTCTCCTACCACTTTCAATCTTTCACAGCATCAGGGTCTTTTCAAATGAGTCAGTTCTTTGCATCAGGTGGCCAAAGTATTGGAGTTTCAGCATCAGTCCTGCCAATGAATATTCAGGACTGATTTCCTTTAGGATTGAGTGGTTGGATTTCCTTGCAGTCCAAGGGACTCTCAAGAATCTTCTCCAACACCACATTTCAATTCTTTTACCACATCGATTCTTTGGCGCTCAATTTTCTTTATAGTCCAACTCTCAAATCCATACCAATAGTCTTACAGAATACAAAATTACCATACAAAAATCTGTGCATTTCTACATATATATAAATGAATTATTAGAAAGATAAATAAAGAAAACAATCCTAATATGAAATTGTAAATAAAAGCATTAGAAAGAATAAAATAATTTAGAATAAATTTAACCAAAGAGGTGAATGATCTGTGCATTCTAAACTGTAAGATGTTGATGAAAGAAAGTGAAGAAGACATAAATAAATGAAATGTTATTCCTTGCTCATGGACTGGAAGAATTAATATCATTAAATTTCCATAATAATCAATGCAATCTATTGATATAATGCAATCCCTATCAAAATTCAAGTGGTATTTTTTACAGAAATAGGAAAAAAAAATACTAAAGCTTGCATGGAACCATAGAAGATTGCAAATAGCCAAAGCAATCTTAAGAAATAAGAAAATAGGTGGAAGCATCACACTTCCTGATCTCAAACTATAGTCACAAAACTATAGTAATCAAAATGGTATGATGTAAAAACACGCAAATGAATGGAACAGAGTCCAGAAATAAACCCATGTACATATGGTCAATTAATTTATGACAAAGGAGTCAAGAATAAATAATGGGGAAGGAATAGTCCCTTTAATATATAGTATTAGGAATTTTTCTTTTTATTTTTACAGTGTTGTGCTGGTTTCTTTTGCAGGTACTTTGAAATAATTTTCATGTGTCATTATAATACTTTTCTTTTTTTACCCAATGGGGAAAAATATATTATTTCAAGGAAATACTGCTCATATTAAAATAAAAGAAATCCTTAATTTATAAAACATATATAATATTAAGAAAAGTGGACTTCAACATGCAAAAGAATGAAAATAAACCCCTTTCCTACACCAGGCACAAAAATAAATTCAAAATGGGTTAAAAACTTAAATTTAATTCCTGAACTATAAAACTTCTGTATAAAACACAAGGTTCAAGCACTTTGACATTAGCCTTGGCAAAGATTTTTTGGATTAGACACCAAAAGCAAAGGTAACAAAGACAAAAATTAAGTTAAATTACATCAAAATAAAAATCTTCTGAACAAAAATGGAAACCATCAACAAAGGCAACTTATGAAAAGAGAGAAAATATTTGCAAATAATGTATCTAATAAGGAGTTAATATTCAAAACATATAATAAATTCATACAACTCAGTAGGCAAAAGGCAAAGAATCCAGTTTAAATATAGGCATAATAACTGATTAGACAATTTTACAAAGACATACAGATGGCCAACAGGTACATAAAAAGGTGCTCAACATCAATAATCATCTGGGAAATGCAAATGAAAATCACAAGATGTGACCTTGCACCTGACAGAATGGCTATCATTAAGTAAAGGATAACAGATGTGTGTGAGAATGTGAGGAAAAGGGAATCCTTGTGCACTAGTGAATTGGAAGGTAAATTGGTTCAGCCACTATGAAAAACAGAATGGAGATTCCTTTATAAATTAAAAATAGAACTACCATATAATACAATGATTTCACCTCTTGGTATATATTCAAAGGAAGTAAAAACAGGATACAAAAAGGTTCATGTACTCCTATGCTCACTGCAACATTATTCACAACAGAAAACAGCCTAAATGCCCACTACTAGATGAATGGATAAAGAAGGGACACACACACACACACACACACACAATAGAATATTATTCAGACATGAGAAAGAAGCAAATCTTGCCATCTGCAGGTCTGAGATATTAAGTTAAACAAGGCAAAAAGAGGAAGTCAAATACTGAATATAACCACTTTTATATGAAATAAAAATAAAATTAAAAATCATAGAAACAGAGTATAAAATTGCCTACCAGGGGCTTCAGGTTGTGAGAAATAGAAACTAGTTTTTTAAAAAAGTGCACATTTTCAGCTATAAGATGTATAAAAGTATTGGGTCTGATGTATAACATGCTGATTGCAGTTGGTAACACTGTACTGTGTAATTGAAATATGCTAAGAAAGTAGGATTAAATACTGTCATGAAATAAATATGTGATGTGATGGATATGTTAATGAATTAGATGAGAGGAATTATTTCATAATGTAATATTACACAATATTCCAAATTATAATGATGTAAGCTTTAAATATCTTATTTTATTTTGAACTATATTTCAAAAATTTAACAAATTAAAAAGGTGAAATAAATGATAAAAGAAGTAATGTTGGAACATTAGAAATAAAGAATAATTGGAATATAAAATTATGGATTAAATATAAGGGTATTCCTTTTCTTGACTTTTCTAAATTATGTTGATGAATGAAGTAAAAATTAGATCACTGTCTTAAGTGGTTCTCACGGTATATAAAGGAAATATTCAAGGTAATTATATTGCAAATGCTGAGGGAAAGGGAGAAAAAAATATTTCTGTACTCCGATTTGGACAAATGGAATGAAATTAGCAATCAAAAACATAAAGATAGCAAAAATCACTACACATTTGGAAAAAAAAAGCAACACATTCATAAATGATCATTGAGTTAAAGAACAAGACTCAAAGGAAATAAAAATACAATTAATTGAATTAAAATACAACATATATGTGAGACATAGCTAAAGCAGCATTGAAGAAGGAATTTATGCCACTAAATGTTTATGTTAGAAAAGAAGTGTCAGATTAATAATCTAAACTCTTACCTCAAGGATCTAGATAAAGAAGGGCAAAATATATCCAAAGCTTGATAGGGACTGTGTTGAATCTATAGATTGCTTTGAGTAGTATACTCATCTTCACTATATTGTTTCTTCAAATCCAAGAACACGGTATATCTCTCCATCTATTTGTGTCATCTTTGATTTCTTTAATCAATGTTATATATATATATATATATATATATATATATATATATATATATATCTTTTGTTCTTTAGGTAAATTCATTCCTAAGTATTTTAATCTTTTCACTGCAATGGTGAATGGGATGGTTTCTTTAAGTTCTCCTTCTGTTTTCTCATTGTTATTATGCAATACTAATACAGGAATGCAAGGGATTTATGTGTATTAATTTTATATTCTGCAACTTTACTAGAACAAATAATTTCACAATTTGTACAGAAACACAAAAAATCTTGAATAGCTAAAGCAATCTTGAGAAAGAAGAAAAGAACTGGAGGAATCAACGTACCTGACTTCAGACTATACACAAAGCTACAGTCATCAAGACAGTATGGTACTGGCACAAAGACAGAAATAGAGATCAATGGAACAAAATAGAGACCCCAGAGATAAATCCACACACCTATGGACAACTTACCTTTGACAAAGGAGGCAAAAATATACAATGGCTAAAAGATAATCTCTTTAACAAGTGATGCTGGGAAAACTGGTCAACCACTTGTAAAAGAATGAAACTAGAACACTTCCTAACACCATACACAGAAATAAACTCAAAATGGGTTAAAGATCTAAATGTAAGACCAGAAACTATAAAACTCTTAGGGGAAAACATAGGCAGAACACTCTCTGACATAAATCATAGCAAGATCCTCTATGATGCACCTCCCAGAGTAATGGAAATAAAAATAAAAAATAAACAAATGGGACCTAATTAAACTTAAAAGCTTTTGCACAAGAAGGAAACAATAAGCAAGGTGAAAAGGTAGCCTTCAGAATGTGAGAATAGAAAACAAAGCAACTGACAAAGAATTAACCTCAAAAATATACAAGTAGCTCATGTAGCTCAATATGAGAAAAATAAATGACCCAGTCAAAAAATGAACCAAAGAACTAAACAGACATTTCTCCAAAGAAGACATCAGATGGCTAACAAACACATGAAAAGAGCTCACCATCACTCATGATCAGAGAAATGCAAATCAAAACCACAATGAGGTATCATCTCACACTGGTCAGAATGGCTACCATCAAAAAGTCTACAAACAATAATTGCTGGAGAGGGCATGGAGAAAACTGTTGGTGGGAATGCAAACTAGTACAGTCACTATAGAGAACAGTGTGGAGATTCTTTAAAAAACAGGAAACAGAACTGCCATATGACCCAGCAATCCCACTGCTGGGCATACACAGTGAGGAAACCAGAATTGAAATAGACACATGTACCTCAATGTTCATCGCAGCACTGTTTACAATAGCTAGGATATGGAAGCAACCTAGATGTCCTTTGGCAGACAAATGGGTAAGGAAGTTGTGGTAAATATACACAATGGAATATTACTCAGCTATAGAAAAAGAATGTATTTGAGACAGTTCTAATGAGGTGGATGAAACTGGAGCCTATTATACAGAGTGAAATAAGGCAGAATGAGAAACACCAATACAGTACATTAATGCATATATATGGAATTTAGAAAGATGGATTATGACAACCCTATATGCAAGACAGCAAAAGAGACAAAGATGTAAAGAACAGACTTTTGGATTCTGTGGGAGAAGACAAGGGTGGGATGATATGAGAGAATAGCATTGAAACATGTATATTATCATATGTAAAATAGATGACCATTGCAAGTTTGATGAATGAAGCAGGGCACTCAGTGCTGGTGCTCCGAACAACCCAGAGGGATGGGGTGGGAAGGGAGGTAGAAGGGGCTTCAGGATGGTGGGACACATGTATGCTCATGATTGATTCATGCTGATGTATGGAAAAAAACACCACAATATTGTAAAGTAATTAGCCCTAATTAATTAAAAATATATATTCAAAGCAAGTAGAAGAAAGTAAATAACAAATGCCGAATAGAAATCAAAGAAACTGAAAACAGAACCATGATAGAGAAAATAAATGAAAATAAAAGTAGTTTTTTGGAAAAAATCAATAAAACTGGCAGAATTCTAGCAAGACTGAAAAAAGAAAAGGTAGAGAATACAGATTAATATATCAAGAATAACAAGAAATATCACTACAGAACTTGTAGGCAAAAAAGGGTAATACTACAAACTACTAAACCCACAGAAATTTGATAATTCAGATCAAATGGATAAATTCCTGAAAAGACACAAATTACCATAATTTACCAAAAATATAATTGATAATTGGAAAATTTTATGCTTATCAAGGAAATTTAATACACAATTTATACCCCCCAAATTCCAGGTCTAAAAGTTTACACAGGAGAATTCCATCAACATTTAAAGATGAATTAACACCCGTTCTACATATTTCTTCCAATAATTTTTTTTCAAATAAGTCTATGAACTTAACATTACCTTAACAGCAAAACCAGCTATCTGCACAAAAAGAAAACTAAAGTTCAATCTGCCTTATCAATAGAGACAGAAAATTATTAACAAATAAATTTCAGCAACATATAATAAGAATTATCCACCAAGACAAAGTGAGTTTTATTTCAGGTTTACTAGTTAAAAATCAATGAATACAAAAATCCTCAACAAAGAATCAGCAAATTGAAACCAATAATATATTAAAAAAAAAAAAAAAAACTTACACACAACAACCAAGAAGGATTTATTGCAGGTATGTAGGGTGGTTTCTACATAGAAATACAAATTAATGTAAACCATCCCATAAATAGATTAAAGAAAGAAAATCATATCTTCATATTGATAGATGCCAAAAAGTGATTGACAAACATCCAAAACCCATTCTAGTTAAAAAGTCTCAGGGAACTAGGAATAAAGGGGAATTTTCCCAAATTAATAAAGAATATGCATAAAATCTATAGCTAACATCATATTAATGGTGTTAAATTAGATGTTATCTTGCTGAGATCAGAAACAACACAAAGATGTCTCATTGCACCATTTCTATTGAACACTGTAATGTAAGTCCTACTTAATGCATTAAGACAAGAAAATAAAAGGTATACAGAGTGTGAAAAAAAGAAGTAAAACTATCCTTCTTCACAGATGGCATGATTGCCTATGTGGACATTCCCAAAGAAATAACCAAAAGAAACCTGGAACTATTGTGAGGAATTATTAATATAGTAAAGCTAATATACAAAAGCCATTTGCTTTCTTCTATATCATAAATGTACAATTAGAATTTAAAATTAAAAACACAATACCATTTAGTTAAACAAAAAAAAAAACCTTGAAATATTTAGGTATAAATCTAACAAAATATGTATAAGAGCAATATTAGGATTCTATAAAATTCAGATGAAAGAAATCAATAATGATCTAAATAAAAGGATAGTCCATGCTCAGGATCAGGAGAATTCAAAATTGTCAAGATGTTAGTTATTCCCAATGTGACACACAGATACAAGGCAATCCCAATCAAAACCCCAGCAAGTTATTTTATGGATATCAACAAATATTATGGGGTTTATATGAAAAGGCACATGTCCAATAATAGCCAACAGAATATTTAAAGGGAAAGAACAAAGTTGGAGAATTGACACTACCAGCGCACTTCAAGACTTACTATAGAACCATAGTAATCAATATAGTGTGGTACTGGCAAAAGAATAGGCAAATAGATCAATGGAACAAAATAGAGAAGGCTGAAATACATCCACACAAATGCAATCAACTTATCTTTTACAAAAGAGAAAGGATAGTCTTTAATAAATGATGTGGAAAAAAATCTGGACATCTACAGGCAAAAATGTATCTGGACAGAGACCTATACCTTTCACAAAAATTAACATCAAATGGATTAGAGGCTTAAATATAAAACAAAACTCTAAAATTACTAGAGGATAACACAGAAGACCTAGGTGATCTTGGGTTTGGTTATGACTACTTAGAGACAACATCAAAGCAAGACTTGCTAAAGGAAAAATTGAGAATTTGGATTTCATTAAAATTAAAAAAGTTAACTCTGTGCAAGACACTATCAAGAGAATGAGAAGAGAAGCTATGGGATGGGAGACATTCTTTACAAAACACATGTCTGATAAAGACCTGGTATCCAATATATACATGGTGGTTTCGTCACTAAGTCATGTCAGACTCTTGGGACCCCATGGACTGTAGCCTGCCAGGCTCTTCTGTCCATGGGATTCCTCAGGCAAGAATGGTGTGGGTTGTCATTTCCTTCTCCAATTATATACATAGACTACTTAAAACTCAACAATAAGAAATCAAACAACCCAACTGAAAAATAGGTCAAAGATCTTAACAGACACCTCAACAAAGAAGATCTACAGATGGCAAATAGGCATATGAAAAGATACTTAACATCGTAAGTCAATGCTGCTACTGCTGCTAAGTCGCTTCAGTCGTGTCCGACTCTGTGCGACCCCATAGACGGCAGCCCACTAGGCTCCTCTGTCCCTGGGATTCTCCAGGCAAGAACACTGGAGTGGGTTGCCATTTCCTTCTCCAATGCATGAAAGTGAAAAGTAAAAGTGAAGTCGCTCAGTCGTTCCTGACTCTTAGCGACCCCATGGACTGCAGCCTACCAGGCTCCTCCATCCATGGGAGTTCCTAGGCAAAAGTACTGGAGTGGGGTGCCATTGCCTTCTCCAAAGTCAATAGCGAAATACAAATAAAAACAATGAGGGGGACTTTCAAGATGGCAGAGGAGTAAGATATGGAGATCATATTCCTCCTCACAAATATATCAAAAATACATCTCCACATGGAACAACTTCTACAGAACACCAACTGAAACTGGCAGAAGACCTCAGACTTCTAAGGAGGCAAGTTTATCTCCACATAATGGGGTAGGACAAAAGAAATAAGGATAAAAAGAGACAAAGGAATTGGGATGGGGCTTGCACCTCTGGGAGGGAGCTGTGAAAGAGGAATATTTTCTACATACTGGGAAATTCCCTTACAGGCAGGGACAGAGGGGAGCGTCAGAAGCTCAGAGGTGAGCCCAGCAATAGGTGCAGAATTCAACACGAGATCAGTGTGACCAGCAATTCCCAGCCTGAGATGCTTGCCTGCACACCTGCCAAGGTGAGTGGGGGCTGGGTGTTGAGGCTCAGGTTTCAGAGGTTAGATCCTCATGAGAGGACTGGGATTTACTGCTGTGAAGATACTCTGAGGGGGCTAGTATAACACAGCTGAAGGAGTCCAGGGAAAAGCCTGGGCCAACCAAGACAGGCAAGAGATCACTATCAGAAAGTGAAAGTGAAGTCGTGTCCCACTCTTTGTGACCCCATGGAAGGTAGCCTATCAGGGGCTCCTCTGCCCATGGGATTTTCCAGACAAGAGTACTGGAGTGTGTTGCCATTTCCTTTTCCAGGTTTATCTTCGCAATTCAGGGATCAAATCTGGGTCTCCCGCACTGCAAGCAGACACTTTACCATCTGAGCCACCAGGGAAGCCCTAGATCACTATCAGGGGAAACTCTAACTCCATATGATCACAGATGGCAGGACACCACCTTGGTGAGTGCCGTGGTGGGGCAAGCCTGAGGCCGTGGTCTGTGACCCCAGAGGTAGGCACGCCAGCCAGCCACCATCAAAGGCTTCATGGGTGCCAGAGGCAGGACTAGCTGTAGCTGTGGTTTTGATATTTGGCAAAACTAATACAGTTATGTAAAGTTTAAAAATAAAATAAAATTTAAAAAAAAAAAAAAAACTAGCAAAAGAAGAACACACTCAACCCACTAGCAGACAGGCTGCCAAAAGCCATACCAAGTTCATAGACACCCCAAAACACACCACTGAACACGGTACTGCCCTTCAGAGTGATAATATCCAGCTGCACCCACTAGAACACAGGCACCAGTCTCCCCACCAGGCAACCTTCACAAGGTACTGGATCAAACATACACACTGGGGGCAGACTCCAGAAGTAAAAAGGAACTAAGACCTTGCAGACTGCAGAAAGAATATCTCAAACATGGTAAATTAAACATAATGAAAAGATAGAGAAATATGTAGCAGATGAAGAAGCCTGGTAAAACCCCAAAAGACCAATTAAAAGAAGAGAAAATAAGCAGTCTACCTGAAAAAGAATTCAGAGTAATTATAGTAAAGATGATTCAAAATCTAAGAAATAAAATGGAGGCACAGATAATTAGAATGGAGGCATAGACTAAGAAGATGCAAGAAATGTTTAACAAGGATTTAGGAGAAATAAAGAACAACAGACAATCAGCAATGAAAAACACAATGACTGAAATAAAAAAAAAATACACTAGAGGAAACCAATCACAGAATAACTGAGGCAGACATAACTGAGGATATGAGAGCTGGAAGATAAGATGGTGGAAATAACTGAAGCAAAGAAGAATAAATAAAAAATAATGAAAAGAAATGAAAATAGCCTCAGAGACATCTGGGACAACATTAAGTGCATCAACATTAGAATTAAAAGGGTCCTGGAAGAATAAGAGAAAAAAGGTTAGAGAAAATAGAGAAAATATTTGAGGAGATTATAGTTGAAAACTTCCCTAACATGGGAAAGGAAATAGCTACCCAAGTACAGGAAGACCAGAGAGTCCCATACAGGGTAAACCCAAATAGAAACATGCCAAGACCCATATTAATCAAAGTAACAAAAATTAAACACAAAGAAAAAAATATTAAAAGTAGCAAGGGAAATGCAACAAATAACATACAAGAGAATCCCCATAAGGTTAATGGCTTATCTTTCAGTAGAGATTCTGCAGGTCAGAAGTGAGTGGAAGGATATACTTAAAGTAATGAAAGGAAAAAAAAAAAAAAAAACAAAAAAAAAAACTACAAAGAAGATTATTCATCCCAGCAAGGATCTCACTCAGATTTGACAGAGAAATCAAAAGCTTTAAAGTTAAGCAAAAGATAAGAGAATTCAGAATCAGCAAACCAGCATCACAACAAATGCTAAAGGAAGTTATCTAGATAGGGAATAGAAAGAAAAGACCTACAGAAACCAACCAAAAGCAATAAACTAAATTGTAACATACATATCAAGGATTACCTTAAATATAAATGGATTAAATGCCTCAACCAAAAGACACAGACTGACTGAATGGATACAAAAACAAAATTCCTATATAAGCTGTTGATATGAGCCCACTTTAGAAGGAAAGACACACACAGACTGAAAGCCAGGAGCTGCAAATTGATTTCAAAATAAAGTGAGAGTAGCAATACTCACATCAGATAAAATAGAGTTTAAAATAAGAGCCATTATAAGAGACAGAAAAGACACTGCATCATGATTAAGGGATCAATCTAAAATGAGATATAACAATTATAACTATACATGCACCCAACATAGCAGCACTTCAATACATAAAGCAAATGCTAACAACCATAAAAGGGTAAAATTAGAGTAAAACAATAATAGTAGGGGACTTTAACGCTCCACTCACACCACTGGACAGATCTTTCAGACAGAAAATAAGGAAACACAAGCTTTAAATGACACATTGGACTAGATGGACCTAATTGATATCTATAGGAAATTCCATACAAAAGCAGAAATATTCACAATTTTCTCAAGTGCATATGGAACATTCTACAGGATAGATCACATCTTGGGCAAAAATCAAACCTTGGTAAATTTAAGAAAATTGAAATTGTATCAAGTATTTTTTTTTTTTCTGACCACAACACTATAAGACTAGATATCAATTTCAGGGAAAAAAAAAAAAAAAACTAAAAAAATACAAACACATGGAGGCTAATCATTACAACTCTAAGTAATCAAAAGGTCACTGAATAAATCAATGAGGAAATAAAAAAAAATTAGAAACATATGACAATCTAGACACTACATTTCAAAACCTATGGAATACAGTAAAAGCAGTGCTAAGAGAGAAGTATACAGCAATACAAGCCTATCTCAAAAAATGAGAAAAACATCAAACAACCTAAGCTTACATCTAAAGCAACTGGAAAAAGAACAAAACACCCATAACATTAGTAGAAGGAAAGAAATGATAAAGATCAGAGTACAGATAACTTAAAAAGAAATGAAGGGGGAAAAAAAAAAAAGAAATGAAGGAAATAATCACAAAGTTCAAGAAAACTAAAAGTCTGTTCCTGAGAAGATAAACAATTGACAAACCACTAGCCAGACTCATCAAGCAAAATAGGGGAGAAGACTCAAATCAATAAAATTAGAAATTAGAAAGAAGTACAACATACAATGCAGAGATACAAAGGATCATAAGAGACTACTATGAGCAGCTATATGCCAAAAAATGGACAGAAATGGACAAATTGTTAGAAACATACAACATTCCAAGACTGTACCAGAAATAAAAAATATGAGATTAATCAGAAGCACTGAAATTGAAACTGTGATAAAAAGAAAGAAAAAAAAAAAAAAAACTTTGAATAAACGAAAGTCCAAGGCCAGATGGCTTCACGGGTGAATTTTTTAAAAAACGTTTAGAGAACAGCTAACACCCATCTTCCTCAAACCCTTCTAAAAAATGCAGAGGGAAAAGAACTCCCAACCTCATTCAACAAGGCCACCATCATGCTGTTACAAAAACTAGAAAAAGATGCCACACACAAAAAAGAAAATAACAGGCCAATATCACTGATGAACATAGATGTAAAATCCTCAAAATAATTCTAGCAAACAAAACCCAACAGCACATTACAAGGATCATACACCATGATCAAGTGGGGTTTATCCCAGGGATGCAAGGATATTTCAATGCATGCAAATCAACCTCTGTGATACATCATATTAACAAATTTAAAGATAAAAACCATATAATCACCTCAATAGAGGCAGAGAAAGATTTTGATAAAATTCAGCACCCATTTATGATAAAAAGTCTTCAAAAAATCAGAACAGAAGGAACCTTTCTCATCATAATAAAGGCCATTTATGACAAACCCCCAGCAAACATTATTCTCAATGGTGGAAAAACTGAAAGCATTTATTTCAAGATCAGGAAAAAGACAGGGTGCCCACTATCACCACTATTATTCAGTATAATTTTGGAAGTGTGAGACATGACGATTAGAGAAGAAAAAGAGGTAAAAGGATTCTAGATTGAAAAGAAGTAAAACTCACGGTTTGCAGATGACATGATAGAAAATCCAAAAGATGTTAACCAGAAAATTACTAGAGACAATAACCAATTTCAGTAAAGGCAGAGAATATAAAATTAATACACAAATATCCCTTGCATTCCTATATACTTACAATAAAATATCAGAAAAAATATTAAGGAAAGAATACCATTCACTGTTGCAACAAAAAGAATAAAATACCTAAGAATAAACCTACCTGAAAAGAGAAAAAACCTGTATGCAGAAAACTATAAGATGCTGATGAAAGAAATCAAAGAGAAAACAAACAGATGGAGAAATGTACCATGTTCTTGGATTGGAAGAATCAATATTGTGAAAATGACTATACTATCCAAAGCAATCTACAGATTCAATGTAATCCCTATCAAATTATCAATGGCATTTTTTACATAACTAGAACATTTTTTTAAATATAATTTGTATGGAAACTCAAAACACCTGAATAGTCAAAGCAATTTTGAGAAAGGAAAATGGACCTGGAAGAATAGACCTCCCAGTCTTCATATTATACTACAAAGCTATAGTCATAAAGACAGTATGGTACTGCACAAAAACAGAAATGGTCCAACTCTCACATATATACACAACTACTGGAAAGGCCTCGCTTTGACTATACAGACCTTTGTCACTAAAGTGATGTCTTTGTTTTTTAAAACACTGTCTATGTTTGTCATAGCTTTCCTGCCAAAAAGCAACTGTCTTCTAATTTCATTAGAAATTAGAGGTTCTATGAGGAAGAACCCACACAACATTTGGCCTTGAAAGACAGCAGAGCTTGAGTGCAGGAGCTCCACATGGTTGTAGGAAACAGACATTCCATTCTTGGAGGGCACACACAGGGTCTCACATGCACTGGGGCTCATCACAAAGCAGTACTTCCATAGAAACCTTGGTACACTTTCCTAGAGGTTTTAGAGGGTCTCAAGGGGAGCCACGTTTTGACTATAGCCCACTGTGAGAGCAAGGGTACTGGTAGCAAAAGCCCCAGAAAATACTGATCAGAGTGAACACTCACAGATGTCCAAATTTCAGCACCAAGACCTGGTCCCACCAAGCATACCTTAACTCTTTATTTTAGTTATACTCGCTTTTAAAAATTTTTTTTTTTTTTAATCTACAGGACAGTTATTTAAGTAATCTTCAATCCTTATTATATATTTTCCTTTTCTTCTGTTATTTTTGCTTTCCAAAAGGTTCTTTTTAATTTTAATTTTTTATTGAAGTATATAGTTGATTTACATTTCAGGTGTACAGCAGTGAATCAGTTATACATGTATTCATGCATTTTTTTTTCTTTTTCAGTCTTTTCCATTATAAGTTATTACAAGATATTGAATATAGTTCTCTGTGCTATACAGTAGGTTCTTGTTACTTATTTTAGTAGTAAGTATGGATCCCAAATACTTAATAGTATCCCAAATTCCTAATATATTCCTCACCCCCTTTCCCATTTTGTAGCCGTACTTGTTTTCTATCTCTGTGAGTCTAATTCTGTTTTATAAGTATGTTCCTCTGTATTTTTTTTAGATTCCATATATTAATATAAGTGATATCATATATTTGTCTTTTTCTGTCTAACTCACTCCACTTGGTGTGTAAAACTCTACTAACTATGTTGCTTCAAATGGCATGATTTCATGCTTTTTCTGGATAAGCATGTAAAGAACACATCTGACAATGCAGGAGACCTAAGAAACATGGGTTTGAAGATACTGCGTTGGGAAGATACTCTGGAAGAGGGCATGACAACCCACTCTGGTATTCTTGCCTGAAGAATCCCATGGGCAGAGGAGCCTGGCAGGCTATAGTCCATAGGGTTCCAAAGAGTCAGACACGAGTGAAGAAACTTAGCACACATGCATGCAATAAATATATAGGGGCTTCCCTGGTGACTCGGTGGTAAAGAATTTGCCTGAAATGTAGGAGAATGTGGGTTTGAGCTTTTCAGGTGGTGCACTTGAAAAGAAACCAATGCAGGAGACACAAGAAATGAAGGTTCAATCCCTGGGTTGGGAAGACTCCCTGGGTAGTAGGAAATGGAGACCCTCTCCAATATCCTTGCCTGGAAAATTCCATTGACAGAGAAGCATGGCAAGCTACAGTTGGACATGACTGAGCAACGGACCACACACACACACAGACTACACACACACACACACACACACACACACACACACACACACACACACACATTCCCTTCGTGGATTACAGCCTTGTCATGGTGAAGGGACTTGCATAATTCAATGAAGCTATGACCCATTGCTGTGCAGCTCCACATAAGATGGATGGGTCACAGTAAACAGTTCTGACAAAATGTGGTCCACTGGAGGAGGGAATGGCAAACCACCCTAGTATTCTTGCCGCGAGAATCCCATGAACAGTAAGAAAAGGCAAAAATATATTAGATCAGAAGAGAAGTCCCTCAGGTCAGAGGTGTGCAATATGCTACTGGGGAAGAATAGAGGGCAATTACTAAGAGTTACAGAAAGAATGAAGAGGCTGGGCCAAAGTGCAAATGATGCTCAGTTGTTGATGTGTCTGGTGGTGAAAGCAAACTCTGATGTTGTAAAGGACAAAACTGCATAGGAACCTGGAATGTTAGGTCTATGAATCAAGGTAAGTTAGATAGTCAAGCAGGAGATGGCAAGATTTACCATGACATCTTAGGAATCAGCGAACTAAAATGGAAGTATATGGGTGAATTTAATTCAGATGACCATTATATCTATTACTGTGGGCAATAATCACTCAGACCAACTGGAGTAGCCCTCATAGTCAACAAAAGAGCCTGAAATGCAGTACTTGTGTAAAACCTCAAAAATAACACAAAGATCTAGGTTCATTTCCAAGGCAAACCATTCAACATAGTAATCCAAGTCTATGCCCCAACCACTGATGCCAAAGAAGCTGAAGTTGACTGACTCTATGAAGATCTATAACACCTTCTAGAACTAACATCAAAAAAGATGTCCTTTTCATTATAGCATATTGGAATGCAAACGGAGGAAGACAAGTGTGGTAAGTTGCTTCAGTCGTGTTCGACTCTTTGCGACCCTATGGACTGTAGCCTGCCAGTCTCCTCTGTCCATAGGATTCTCCAGGCAAGAATACTGGAGCAGATTGCTATGCCCTCCTCCAGGGGATCTTCCTGACCCAGGGATGTAGTGCTCAGACACCTCCTGCACTGGCAGGTGGGTTCTTAACCACTAGCGCCACCTGGGAAGCACAGGGAAGTCAAGTGAAAGTTAAAGTCACTCAGTCGTGTCTGACTCTTTGCAACCTCATGGACTATACAGTCCATGGAATTCTCCAGGCCAGAATACTGGAGTGGGTAGCCTTTCCTTTCTCCAGGGGATCTTCCCAAACCGAAGAAGTCAAGAGATACCCAGAAAAACAGGCAAATTTGGCCTTGGCATACAAAATAGAGAGTGCAAAGTCTAAAAGAGTTTTGTCAAGAGAACATGCTAGTCATAGCAAACACCCTTTTCCAACAAAACAAAAGATGACTCTACACACATGGACATAACCAGATGGTCAATACTGAGATCAGATTGATTTTGTTCCTTGCAGCCAATGATTGAGAAGCTCTACACAGTCAGTAAAAACAAGACCTGGAGCTAGCTGTGGCTCTGATCATTAGCTCCTTATTGCAAAATTCAGGCTTAAACTGAAGATAGTAGGAATAAGCACTAGTCCATTCAGGTATGGCCTACATCAAATTCCTTATGATTATACAGTGGAGGTGACAAACAGATTTAAGGGATTAGAAGAACTATGGGTGGAATTTTACAACACTATATAGGAATCAGTGACCAAAACCATCCTGAAGAAAAATAAATGCAAGAAGGCATACTGGTTGTCTGCGAAGGTTTCTATAAATAGCTAATAAATGAAGTGAAACAAAAGGGGCAAAGGGAAAGATTAAACCTAACTGAATGCAGAGTTCCAGAGAATAACAAGGAGAGATAAGAAGGACTTCTTAAACAAACAATGCAAAGAAATAGGGGAAAACACTGCAATCGGGAAGATTAGAGATGTCTTCAAGAAAATCGGAGATATTGAGGGAACATTTCATGCAAGCATGGGCATGGTAAATGACAGAAACGGTAGAGACATAACAGAAGTAGAAGAGATTAAGAAGAGATGGCAAAAATGCACAAAAGAACTATACAAAAAAGGTTTTATTGACCTGGATAACCATGATTATGTGCTCACTCACCTAGAGCTGGACATCATGGAGTGTGAAGTCAGGTGGGCCTTAGGAAGCATTACTACCAACAAACTAGTGGAGATTACTAGTGGAGATGATGGAATTCCAGTTGAGTTATTTCAAATCCTAAAAGATGATAAACTGTTGTACTCAATATGCCAGCAAATTTGGAAAACTCAGCAGTGGCCAGAGGACTGGAAAAGGTCAGTTTTAATTTCAATTCCAAAGAAGAGCATTGCCAAGGAATGTTCTAACTGCCATACAATTATGCTCATTTCACATGCTAGCAAGTTTATGCTCAAAATCCTTCAAGCTAGGTTTCTGCTATATGTGAACTAAGAACTTCCAGATGTATAAGCTGGATTTAGAAAAGGTACAGAGGAATAAGAGATCAAACTTTCAACATTTATTCAATCATGGAGAGCAAGGGAGTTCCAGAATAATATCTACTTCTGCTTCATTGACTATGCTAAAGTCTTTGATTGTGTGGATCACAACGAACTGTGGAAAATTCTCAAAGTGATGGGAATACCAGACCATCTTACCTAGTTCCTGAGAAACCTGTATGTAGATCAAGAAGCAGCAGTTAGAACCAAACAGGGTACAACTGGCTGGTTCCAAATTGAGAAAGGAGTATGACAAAGGTGTGTATTGTCACCCTGCTAATTAAACTTATATGCAAAGTACATCATGCAAAATGTTGGGCTGTATGAATCACAATTTGGAATCAAGATTGCTGGGAGAAATCAACAACCTCAGACATTCAGGTGATACCACTCTAATGGAAGAAAGCAAGAGGAACTAAGAGCTTCTTAATAAGGGTGAAAGAGGAGAGTGTAAAAGCTGGCTTGAATTTCAACATTTAAAATACAAGATCCCGGTGAACATTCCTGTCACTTCACTGCAAATAGAAGGGGGAAAAGTGGAAGCAGTGACAGATTTTATTTTCTTGATCTCCAAAATCACTGACAGCAGTGACTGCAGTCATAAAATTAAAAGACGCTTGCTCCTTGGAAGAAAAGCTATGAACTAGATAGCATATTAAAAAGCAGAAACAAAACTTTGCTGACAAAGGTCCATGTAGGCAAAGCTATGGTTTTTCCAGTAGTTATGTATGGATGTGAGAGTTGGGCCGTATAGAAGGATGAACATCAATGAATTGATCCTTTTGAACTGTGGTGCTGGAGAAGACTCTTGAGAGTCCCTTGGACAGCTAGGAGATCAAACCAGTCAATCCTACATGAAATCAACCCTGAATATTCACTGGAAGGACTGTTGGTGAAGCTGAAGCTCTAATACTTTGGCCAGCTGTGGAAATTGCTGACTCATTGATAAAGACCCTGATGCTGGGAAAGACTGAAAGCAAAAGGAGAAGTGGGTGGCAGAGGTAGAGATGGTTAGATAGCATCACTGATGCAATGGACATTTATTTTAGCAAATTCTGGGAGACAGTGGAGGACAGAGGAGTGTGGCATGCTGGAGTTCATGGGGTCACAAAGAGTCAGACATGACTTAACAACTAATCAACAATGATATATGCACCACAACTTCTTTATCCATTCATCCGTTGATAGACATTTAGGTTGCTTCCATGTCTTGGCTACTGAAAGTAGTGCTGCCATGAACACTAGGGTACATGCATCTTTTCAAGTTAGAATTTTCATATTTTATGTATATGTGCCTATATACATTGCTGGACTATATGATGACTCTATTTTTAATTTTAAAGGAACTTCCACAATATTTTCCATAATGGCTTCACCAATGTACATTTGCTCAAACAATGCAGAAGGGTTCCCTTCTAATAGGTTCTTACTTTTTTTTTAATTTAGAAAACATTCTTCAATATCTTTTTTATAGTAGGTTTTGTACTGATTAGTTTTTTCAGTGTTTGCTTTCTGAGAAATTATTTATCTCCCCTTGTATTCTAAATTATAATTTTGCTGGGTAGAGTATCCTAGGTTTCAGGGCTTTCCCTTTTAGCAATTTGAATATATATGCAACTTCCTTCTGACTTGCAAAGTTTCTACAGAGAAATCAGCAGATGGCCTAATTGAAATTCCCTTGTATATTGAATGTTTTTCTCTTGCTGCCTTTAGACTTTTCTCTTTATCCTTAACTTTTACCATCTTAATTATATGTCTTGGTGTAAATCTGTTTTGGTTCATTTTGTTCAGATCCATCTGTGCTTCCTGTACCTGGATAGCTGTTTCCTTCTTCAAGTTGAGGAGTTTTCAAGCCATAATTTCCAAAAAAAGTTGGGGTGGGGTTTGATAGGCTTCTCTCTTCTCGCTCTAGTACTCCTATAATGTAAATGTTATTACACTTAATGTTAAATCAGAGATCCTGTAGGTTGCTTTCTTTTTTTTTTTTTTCTCATTTATTTTTCTTTGTCTTCTTCTGATTGGGCGATTTTCATTATTCTATCTTTAAGAACACTTAATGGATTCTTCTGTATCACTTAGTCTACTATTCATTTCTTCTAGTATGTTTTTTAATGTCAGATATCAAATTATCTATTTTTGATTTGGTCTTTTTATATTTTCTATTTCCTTATTAAAATAATAATTGTTTTGACCTATTCTTCCCCTAAAACAGTTAACTTTTTATTACCACTGTTTTGAATTCCTTATCTGGTAAATTGTTTATTTCTATCTCATTATTTTTTTCAGTGTTTTTCTCTTGCTCTTTAAGTTGAGAGTAGTTTCTCTGCCTTTTCATTTTACTTAACTTTCTCTGCTTCTATGGATTTGGGTGAAACAATTACCTACTGCAGTCTTGATACACTGTTCTTTCGTGGGAGTGTCCCTATGCAGACTGCATATTCTCAGTGCCTTTGGTGGTAGGACTGGACTTGATGTGGTTGCCAGTCATGTTTTTCCTCAGGGTGTGCTAGCAGCTATCACCTTTTAAGGGGATAAGGGTGGAGATCAGTGAGTCAAAGCCTGCACAGTTTGTGAGGTGGGACTTCCTTTCTGCTAAAATATCATCTCTGCCCTGTCCAGGGTGGGGTCTGTTTCTACATTGCTACAGTGGAAGCCATAAGAGTCAGATTTGAGCTGGTTCTGTTCCTTTTAAGTTTGTGTGATTTCCTTCTCCCTCTGCCAGGACCTTTGTCTTAAAGGAGGGCTGTGCTGAAACAAGTCAAGCACTTGCACCTAACAGAGGTCTGATGCTCTGCTTGTGTAAGTGTCTGCAGCTCCACTCAGGTGCAATACATGGTCACATCTTTTCCCCAGCCATGGTCACCTCAGATCTAGTGCTACACAGTGGCATGGAGTGTGCAGGGTCAGAGGGTTCACTCAGAGCTTGGGAGCATGGGAAACGTGACAGCTCCTAGGGCATACCTTTCTCCACCTTGTCTCTGAGCAAGCCAGCACCTGTGTACTCATCATGAGTAGAGTCCAGGCTTCTCCAGTCTTTCCATCTTTCCTAGAATTTGTCCAACCAGCCAAGGGTAATTTTCTCCTATGTGGAGCATCCCAGGATTGAGATACCCAGTCAGTGGCTTGACTTGCTCATTCCTCAGGGCAGGTGAGCTGCCATGCAATCTCTGTCTTCTTTTGAGTCTATTCAGGGTTGCAGGTCTTGATCTGATCACTCTTCTTCCTATCCTACCTGATTACATGTAGATCTTCCTTACAGATTTTGTTGTACAGGATTTCTTTCGCAAATTTACAGTATTCAGTGAGAACTGTCCCACAAATAGATGTATTTTTGTTGTGTTCATTGGGGGAAGTGGGCTCCATGTCCTCTTAATGCACTGTCTTGATCTCTCTCCCCCAACATTACTTCTTATATCATTATTTCTTCCTTAGAAACAGTTTCCTTAGATGATTTGTTAGCTAAGTTTGCTAGCAAAAATATTACTTTCACTTTCCTTTACCTGAGAATGTCTTGATATCTCTTTTACTAATGAAGGGTATTTTTTTTTCTGCATGTAGAAATTATGGGTTGACAGTTATTTTCACTACTTCAAAAATATCTTGCCACTTTTTCTGGCCTTCATGGTTTTTGAAGAGAAATCCATTGTCATTCAAATTGTTTTTCCCCTAAAAGTGAGGTGTCATTTTTCTCCAGCTGCTTTCAAGATTATTTTCTTTACATTTAGTTGTCAATAGCTTAATTGTGATGTATCTTGATATGATTTTCTTTAGCTCTGTTTTGTGGGGGGGGGGTCCATTCATCTTCTTTTATCTAAAGGTCGCTTGCCAAATTTAGAGATTGTTTTGGGTCATCTTCTCTTCTCTCCTTCCAGAACTCCACTTTAATGAATATTAGATCTGTTGTCAAAATCACACAGATTTCTGCAGCTCTGTTTATTATCTTTTCTTTCAGTTTATTTTCTGTCTGTTTTTCATACTAGGTAATTTCTATTGTTGTATCTTAAAGTTCACTGATCCTTCATCTCTTTCATTTCACTATTGAGTCCATCCATTTTTAAAATTCCAGTTACTGTACTTTTCAATTTCAAAATTTTCATTGGTTCTTCTTCCTATTTCTTTGGTGATAATTTTATTCATTTGTTTTTAGCATGTTTGTAATGATTTGTGGAAGTCTTTTTATAATGGCTCTTTTTAAATCTTTGTCAGATAATTTGAACATCTCTGTCATCTTGATGTTAGTGTCTTTGTCTTTGATCACACAAGTGAGGTTTTCCTGGTTTTTGATATGGATGATTTTTGTTTTACATCTTGACACTTGAGTTATTATATTATGAGACTCCATATTTTATTAAAAATTTTGTTTCAGCTGTTTTTCACTGATACCATCCCACCAGAAGAAGAGGCAACTCTGATTCATTACTGAAGTTTGTTGGTAGAAATCCAGGTTTCCCTGTTGGCATCTACTTGCATGTGAATTGAAGGGAATTCATTACTGCTAGGCAGGGATGGGAGTTTTGGCTTTCCACTAGGCCTCCAGTAATAATTCCCTGGCTATGAACAGTAAGACTCCCTCACTACTGCTTCATACATAATTTTCACTGAACCTAGGGATGAGCAGTGGTGGCTTTATCACTCTTGGGCATTGGTCAAATCTTGACTCTCCACTAAGTCATCTCTGCTATTACTCTACAGGGGAGGGAAATGGTGTCTGGTTAATACTTGATAAGTATAAAAATCTAGGCTCCCCATGTGGTCTTCAGTGACGCTGTGGATGGGGAGGTCTTTTCACAGCCTACAAGGATAGATCAGATCAGATCAGATCAGTTGCTCAGTTGTGTCCGACTCTTTGTGACCCCATGAATCGCAGCACGGCAGGCGTCCCTGTCCATCACCAACTCCCGGAGTTCACTCAGACTCACATCCATCGAGTCAGTGATGCCATCCAGCCATCTCATCCTCTGTCATCCCCTTCTCCTCTTGCCCCCAATCCCTCCCAGCATCAGAGTCTTTTCCAATGAGTCAACTCTTCGCATGAGGTGGCCAAAGTACTGGAGTTTCAGCTTTAGCATCATTCCTTCCAAAGACATCCAGGGCTTCCAGTTCAAATCTTAAAAGATGATGCTGTGAAAGCACTACACTCAGTATGCGAGGAAATTTGGAAAACTAAGCAGTGGCCACAGGACTGGAAAAGGTCAGTTTTCATTCCAATCCTAAAGAAATACAATGCCAAATAATGTTCAAACTACCACACAATTGCCCTCATCTCACATACTAGCAAAGTAATGCTCAAAATTCTTCAAGCCAGGCTTCAACAGTCATGAACCATGAACTTCCAGATGTTAAGATGATTTAGAAAAGATAGAGGAACCATAGATGAGATTGACAACATCTGCTGGATCATTGAGAGAATTCAAGAAAAACATCTATTCTGCTTCATGACTACACCAAATCATTTGACTGTGTGGATCACAACAAACTGTGGAAAATTCTTAAAGAGATGGGAATACCAGACCACCTGACTTGCCTCTTGAGAAATCTGTGTGCAGGTTAGGAAGCAACAGTTAGAACGGGTCATGGAACAAGAGACCAGCTTCAAAAAGGGAAAGGAGTACGTCAAGGTGGTATATTTTTCAGTTCACTTCAATTCAGTTGCTCAGTCATGTCTGACTCTTTGCAACCCTATGAATCGCAGCACACCAGGCCTCCCTGTCCATCATCAACTCCCAGAGTTTACACAAACTCATGTCCATCGAGTTGGTGATGCCATCCAGCCATCTCATCCACTGTTGTTCCCTTCTCCTCCTGCCCCCAATCCCTCCCAGCATCAGAGTCTTTTCCAATGAGTCAACTCTTTGCATGAGGTGACCAAAGTATTGGAGTTTCAGCTTCAGCATCAGTCCTTCCAATGAACATGCAGGACTGATCTCATTTAACGTGGACTGGTTGGATCTCCTTGAAGTCCAAGGGACTCTCAAGTCTTCTCCAACAACACAGTTCAAAAGCATCAATTCTTCAGCGCTCAGCCTTCTTCACAGTCCAACTCTCACATACATACATGACCACTGGAAAAACCATACCCTTGATTAGACGGACCTTTGTTGGCAAAGTAATGTCTCTGCTTTTGAATATGCAATCTAGGTTGGTCATAACTTTCCTTCCAAAGAGTAAGCATCTTTTAATTTCATGGCTGCAATCGCCATCTGCAGTGATTTTGGAGCCCAATAAAATAAAGTCTGACACTGTTTTCACTGTTTCCCCATCTATTTCCCATGAAGTAATGGGACTGGATGCCATGATCTTAGTTTTCTGAATGGTGAGCTTTAAGTGAACTTTTTCACTCTCCTCTTTAACTTTCATCAAGAAGCTTTTTAGATCCTCTTCACTTTGTGCCATAAGGGTGGTGTCATCTGCATATCTGAGGTTATTGATATTTTTCCTGGAAATCTTGATTCCAGCTTGCGCTTCTTCCAGCCCAGTGCTTCTCATGATGTACTCTGCATATAAGTTAAATAAGCAGGGTGACAATAAACAGCCTTGATGTGGAGAAGGCAATGGCACCCCACTCCAGTACTCTTGCCTGGAAAATCCCATGGACAGAGGAGCCTGGTAGGCTGCAGTCCATGGGGTCGCTAAGAATCAGACATGACTGAGCGACTTCACTCTCACTTTTCACTTTCATGCATAGGAGAAAGAACTGGCAACCCACTCCAGTGTTCTTTCCTGGAGAATCCCAGGGATGGGAGAGCCTGGTGGGCTGCTGTCTACGGGGTCGCACTGAGTCAGACACGACTGAAGTGACTTAGCAGCAGTAGCAGCAGCAATATACAGCCTTGATGTACTCCTTTTCATATTTGGAACTAGTCTGTTGTTCCATGTCCAGTTCTATCTGTTGCTGCCTGACCTGCATACAGGTCTCTCAAAAGTCAGGTCAGTTGGTCTGGTATTCCCATCTCTTTTTCAGAATTTCCAACAGTTTATTGTGATCCACACAGTCAAAGGCTTTGGCATAGAAAATAAAGCAGAAATAGATGTTTCTCTGGAACTCTCTTGGTTTTTCAATGATCCAGCAGATGTTGGCAATTCGATCTCTGGTTCTTCTGCTTTTTCTAAAACCAGCTTGAACATCTGGAAGTTCACAGTCCACGTATTGCTGAAGCCTGGCTTGGAGGATTTTGAGCATTATTTTACTTGTGTGTGAGATGAGGGCAATTGTGCGGTAGTTTGAACATTCTTTGGCATTGCCTTTCTTTGGGATTGGAATGAAAACTGACCTTTTTCAGTCCTATAGCCACTGCTGAGTTTTCCAAATTTGCTGGCATATTGCATATCACACGTTCACAGCATCATCGTTTAGGATTTCAAATAGCTAAACTGGAATTCCATCACCTCCACTAGCTTTGTTCATAGTGATGCTTTCTAAGGCCCACTTGATTTCATATTCGAGGATGTCTAGCTCTAGGTGAGTGATCACACCATCGTGATTATCTGGGTCGTGAAGACCTTTTTTGTACAGTTCTTCTATGTATTCTTGCCACCTCTTCTTAATATATTCTGCTTCTGTTAGGTCCATACCATTTCTGTCCTTTATCGAGCCCATCTTTATATGGAATATTCCCTTGGTATCTCTAATTTTCTTGAAGAGATCTCTAGTATTTCCCATTCTGTTGTTTTCCTCTATTTCCTTTCGTTGATCACTAAGGAAGGCTTTCTTATCTCTCCTTGCTATTCTTTGGAACTCTGCATTCAGATGCTTTTATCTTTCCTTTTCTCTTTAGCTTTTTGCTTCTCTTCTTTTCACCGCTATTTGTAGGCCTCTTCAGACAGCCATTTTTTTTTTTTTTTGTATTTCTTTTCCATGGGGATGTTCTTGATCCTTGTCTCATGTACAATGTCATGAACCTCTGTCCATAGTTCATCAGGCACTCTATCTATCGGATCTACTCCCTTAAATCTATTTCTCACTTCCACTGTATAGTCATAAGGGATTTGATTTAGGTCATAGCTGAATGGTCTAGTGGTGTTCCCACTGTCTTCAATTTCAGTATGAATTTGGCCATAAGGAGTTCATGATCCAAACCACAGTCAGCTCCCGGCCTTTTACTTTTTTTTTTTGCTGACTGTATAGAGTTTCTCCATCTTTGGCTACAAAGAATAGAATCAATCTGATTTTGGTGTTGACCATCTGGTGATGTCCATGTGTAGAGTCTTTTCTTGTGTTTTTGGAAGAGGGTGTTTGCTATGACTAGTGCGTTCTCTTGGCAAAACTCTATTAGCCATACTTCATTCCGTACTCCAAGGCCAAATTTGCCTGTTACTCCAGGTGTTTCTTGTCTTCCTACTTTTGCATTCCAGGCCCCTATAATGAAAAGGACATCTTTTTTTGGGTGTTAGTTCTAAAAGGTCTTGTAGGTCTTCATAGAACCATTCAACTTCAGCTTCTTTAGCATTACTGGTTGGGGCTTAGGGTTGGATTACTGTGATACTGAATGGTTTGCCTTGGAAATGAACAGAGATCATTCTGTCGTTTCAGAGATTGCATCCAAGTACTGCATTTTGGACTCTTTTTTTGACCATTATGGCTACTCTATTTCTTTGAAGGGATTCCTGCCCACAGTAGTAGATATAATGGTCATCTGAGTTAAATTCACCCATTCCAGTATATTTTAGTTTGCTGATTCCTAGAATGTCAACGTTCACTCTTGCCATCTCCTGTTTGACCACTTCCAATTTGCCTTGATTCATAGGCCAAACATTCCAAGTTCCTCTGCAATATTACTCTTTACAGCATTGGACCTTGCTTCTATCACCAGTCACATCCTACTCTATGAACAGTATGAAAAGGCAAAATGATAAGATACTGAAAGAGGAACTCCAGAAAGAATGAAGGGATGGAGCTGTATATTTTAACTCTGCTTATTTAACTTAGATGCAGAATATATCATGGGAAATGCTGGGCTGGAGGAAGCACAAGCCGGAATCAAGATTGCTGGGAGAAATACCAATAACCTCAGATATGCAGAAGATATTACCCTCATGGCAGAAAGTGAAGAAGAACTAAAGAGCCTCTTGATGAAAGTGAAAGAGGAGAGTGAAAAAGTTCACTTAAAACTCAACATTCAGAAAACTAAGATCATAGCATCTGGTCCCATCACTTCATGGCAAATAGATGGGAAACAGTGGAAAAAATGAGAGACTTTATATTTTTGGGCTTCAAAATCACTGCACATGGTGACTGCAGCCATGAAATTGAAAGATGCTTGCTTCTTAGAAGAAAAGTTATGACCAAGCTAGACAGCATATTAAAAAGCAGAGACATTACTTTGCCAGCAAAGGTCTGTCTAGTCAAAGCTATGGTTTTTCCTGTCACCATGTACGGATGTGAGATCTGGACTATAAACAAAGCTGAGTGCCAAAGAATTGATGCTTTTGAACTATGGTGGGAGAAGACTCTTGAGAGTCCCTTGGACTGCAAGGAGAACCAACCAGTCCATCCTAAAGGAAATCAGTCCTGAATATTCATTGGAAGAACTTATGCTGATGCTGAAACTCCAATACTTTGGCCACCTGATGCGAAGAACTGACTCATTGGAAAAGACTCTGATGCTGGGAAAGATTTAAGGCAGGAAGTGAAGGGGATGACAGAGCATGAGATGTTTGGATGGCATCACTGACTCAATGGACATGAATTTGAGTAAACTCCGGGAGTTGATGATGGAGAGGGAGGCCTGGCATGCTGCAGTCCAAGGCTTTGCTAATAGTGGAACACAACTGAGCGACTGAACTGAACTGAACTGTTGAGACAATTGTTTCTAAGCATATACCATAAATATTTTAATGAATATATATTTTAAATGAATATGATGATTCTTGCTGACTATATTCTGAAGCAGGTTTATTAATAAATGCTAAGTGGATTATGGGCTTCCCTTGTGGCAAGTGGGTTTTAAATGTTAAGATCAGCCTGTGATGAGGAGAAAATACTTTCATATTAAAACTATACTGCTTAGGACACTGTGCTCAATTGAGTATTGATAAGCTCAAACTTGTCTGGCAGGTATATGGCTGCATATTTTCTTGGGATATATACCCATAAGTAGTAGTCACATTGGTCATTCATTCAGCAACTATTTTTTGATCATTTATTATATACTTTGTATCTTTAAAAACGTTAGAATTATAATGGTACACACACACACACACACACACACACACACACACACAAAACAGACATGTCCCTGCCTTTGAGCATCTTATACTTAGTTCAATGGGAGAGACAGGTATTAATCAAAAAAATTAATAAATCCATTTTCTTTCAGTATTTTTTCCATAGCCACTTTGTATAATGCTCCTCTGAAATCAAGGGACTCTTATTTTGATGATCCATTTCGCATTGTCCTTAGAGTCCAATGATCAGGCTCATGAGAATAGCATTTTTCTTAATCACACATAATTATTTTGTGTATCATTTTCTTGAAGTTCTGTATTTAAATTTCTGAGAATGGTAATGCTGGTGTGCCTCCCTTAA
Organism: Bubalus kerabau; assembly: GCF_029407905.1. Classification (NCBI taxonomy): domain Eukaryota; kingdom Metazoa; phylum Chordata; class Mammalia; order Artiodactyla; family Bovidae; genus Bubalus; species Bubalus kerabau. The sequence continues at coordinate 81,665,771 of NC_073647.1, forward strand.
TTTAATATAGCTATATTAACATCATTAAAACATGCAGTTCCTTAAGAGATCCAAAGTAAATGATGTTATTTGAAAATTCCAAACATTAGGCAATCTGATGAAGGAGATGGCAGGCAGAACACAAATAATGTCATATATATAACTGCTCTAAGAGGTATTGTGTAGTGGGAAGGGTATGGAATGTGGAGGCATCTATATGTTAGAATTCTACCTTAGACACTTATGAGCTATGCAGTCTTAGCCAAGTAATTAAACTTCTTTGAGGCTCAGTCTCCTCATCTGTAAACTAGAGTTAAGAATACTTGCATCTCACAGGTTTATAATAAGAATAGTATCTGGCTCATATCTGGCATTCAAAAAATGTTAGTTTCATTTACTATTATCCATTTGTTTAGATTGGTTCTGATTATATGTTTAGTCTATTTAGGGTAAACAAAAATAAAATAACCAAGCTATACTAATAATAGTTTATTACCAACATAGATCTTTTCCCAGATTCATTGCCCTACCTGATAAATGCAAACCTCTTTCAAAGAAACTTTTTCCTGATGAAAAATTTTAAGCAATAAAAAAGTTAATTGTATTAGACAATTTCTCTTTTCCTTTAAACTCTAACTTTGGCATTTATTATGATCTACATTTATGTAAATCATGCTCAATAATTTGAGGGCCTATTTTAATGTCATGTTTGATAGATTAAATAGAGGTCTACCTCATACAAAGATATCTGGGTAAATTCTAAGGTACAGTGAATTCACCTTTATGATTATCTACCTACATTACTTGTTTAAATTTAAAATGCTTTTGTTTGAAAATTAATTTCAGAACAAAGCATCTCATTTAAATCATTTTTTTTAATAGTGAGTTCAACTTATAAATATAGTGACTTGAGGGACAGAAGCATCATATATAGCACGTTATATAAACACTCATAGAAAATATCTCAACAATGTAATTTGAAGTATATTTCCTTATAATATCATTAACTCATATGGATACTTACTTGAGAAAAATATCCCATAAAGAGATGTATTTACTGACCTTACTTTAAACTGTTTAAAATATGAGTTTTCAAATCAAGCCAACTAGGTTTTAGGATTAATAAATTCAATTATTTAGTAGAAACAATTCTTGTTAGCAATTAGATATAATTGAGGGAGACAGAATAGAAAGTGTTTTGAATATCACAGATAACAACCTATGTTTGGCTTTTAAATTACACTGAGGGAATAATTTTATAAATTACCAAGAAGATAAGTTTAAAAGAAAGTATTATGGGGATTTATCCCAGGGATGCAAGAATTTTTCAATATCCACAAATAAAACATTGTGATACACCATATCAACAAATTGAATAATAAAAAGCATAGGATCATTTCAATACAGAAAAAGCTTTTGACAAACTTCAACAACCATTTATGACAAAAACATTCTATAAAATGGGAAAGTGGGGATAAAGGGACCGTATCTCAAGATAATAAAAGTCATGTATGACAATCCCACAGTAAACATCATTCTCAATGGTTGAAAATTAAAATAATTTCCTCTAAGATCAGGAAAAAGATATGGATGTTCACTGTCACCATGATTATTCTACATAGTTTTGGACGTCCTAGTTACAGCAATCAGAGAACAAAAAGAAATAAAAGGAATACAAGTTGGAAAAAAAGTAAAACCATCACTATTTGTAGATAACATGATAGTATACATATAAAATCCTAAAGATGTTAGCAGAAAACTACTAGAGCTCATTAATAAATTTGATGAAGTTCCAGGATACAAAATCAATACACCAAAATCACTTGCAGTCCTATACACTAACAATGAAAGATCAGAGAGATCAAGAAAACAATCCCAATGAAAGATCAGAGAGATAAAGAAAACAATCCCATTTACCATCACATCACAAAGAATAAAATAGACAGGAATAAACCTACCTAAAGAGTCAAAAGATCTGTACTCAAAAGACGACAAGATACTAATGAAAGAAATAAAAGATGACATAAACAGATGGAGAGATATATCGTGTTCTTGGTTTGAATGTGAAAATGACTATACTAGCCAAAGCAAACTACAGACTCAATGTAATCCCTATTAAATTACCAATGGCATTTTTCACAGAAGTAGAAAAAACAATTTTTACAATTTGTATTGTAACGCAAGACACATGACAAAACTGGGGCTTCCCTAGTGGCTCAGATGGAAAAGAAATCACCTGCAATGCAGGAGATTCTGGTTTGATCCCTGGTTCAGGAGTACCCCTGGAGAAGGGAATGACAACCCACTCCAGTATTCTTGCCTAGAGAATCCCATGGACAGAGGAGCATGGAGGTCTACAGTCCATGGAGCTGCAAATAGTTGGACACAAATGAGTGACTAACACTTTCACTTTCACAAGACCAAGAATAGCCAAAACAATGTTAAGAGAGAAAAATGGAGCTTGGAAGAATCAGGCTCCTTGACTTCGGACTATACCACAAAACTACAGTGATCAAAACAGTATGGTATTGGGACAAAAACAGAAATAGAGAGCAGTGGAACAGAATAGAAAGGCCAGAGATGAATCCATGCATGAATGATAATCTAATCTATGACAAAGGAGGGAAAAATATACAATGAAGAAAAGACAGTCTCTTCAATAAGTCTTGCTGAAAAACCTGGACAGCTACATATAAAGGAATGGAGTTAGAACACCATCAAACACCATATAAAAAATAAACTCAAAGTGAATCAAAGCCTTAAATGTAAGGAATAGACACCATAAAACTATTAGAGAAAAACATGCAGAATACTTTTTGACATAAATTGCAGCAAGATCTTTTTTGATCCATGTCCTAGATTTTTTAAAATACAGACAAATATAAACAAATGGGACCTAATTAAACTTAAAAGCTTTTGCACAGCAAAGAAAACCATAAATAAAACAAATAGGTAACCCACAGAATGAGAGAAAAAATTTACAAATGAAGCAACTGACAAGGAATTAATCTCCAATATATACAAACAGCTCATGCAGATCAGTTTCAAAAAAACAAACAACCAAATCAAAAAATGGCAGAAGACCTAAACAGACATTTCTCTAAAGCAGACATACAGATGGCCAAGAGGTACATGAAAGTATGCTCAACATCATTAATTTTCATAGAAATGCAAATCAAAACTACAATGAGGTATTACTTCATGTTATTCTGAATGGCCATCATCAAAAAACTACATACCCTGGAGAGGGTGTGGAGAAAACAAACCCTCCTACAGTGCTAGTGGGAATATAAACTGGTATAGCCACTATGGAGAACATAATGGAAGTTCCTTAAATAAACTAACAAATACAACTACCATATGATCCAGCAATCCCATTCATGGGCATATATCCAGAGAAAACCATAATCTAAGAGGATACACGAACCACAGTGTTCATCGCAGCACTATTTAGAATAGCCAGGACATGGAAGTAAGCTAAATATCCATGAACAGAGGAATGGGTAAAGAAATTGTGGTACATATACAAACAATGGAATATTATTCAACCATATAAAAGAAAAAAATGATGTGATTTGCAGCAACATGGATGTACCTCAAGATCATATATTGAGTAAAGTAAGTCAGATAGAGAAAGAAGTATTATATATCACTTATATGTTGAATCTATAAAAAGGTGCAGATGAACTTACCTGCAAATCAGAAAGAGAGTTAAAGATGTGGAAAACAAACTTATGGTTACCACAGTGTAAAGCAGGGTGAAGGGATAAATTGGGAGATTGGGACTGACATGTACACACTACTATACATAAAATAGATCACTCAACTCAATTCTCTATATTGGCCTATATTGGGAAAGAATCTAAACAAGAGTGAATATATATAATTGATTAAATATATATAACTGAATATATATGACTGATTCAGTATAGTAGAAACTAACACAACATTGTAAATCAAGTATACTTCAATACAATTTTTTAAATTATTTTAATTGGAGGCTAATTACTTTACAATGTTGTATTGGTTTTGCCACACATTGACATGAATCCACCACGGGTGTACATGTGTTCTCCATCCTGAACCCCCCTCCCACCTCCTTCCCCATACCATCCCTTTGGGTCATCCCAGGGCACCAGCCCCGAGCATCCTGTATAATTTTTTTTTTAACACTTAAAATGTCAGAGATTAAGGAAAGGCATGAGATGGATACACTTCCTCTTGTCTATGAATCCTTGTCTCACTGTCTCCATCTAAATCTTTTAAATCCAGATTATTTTTTATATTAGTACCTTGTGAATCTAATCTGACCTGAAAACTTGCTGGTTTTGACTAATACAATTAAAAAAAAACAAAAAACAAAAAAAAACAAAAAAAAACACTTGGATTTGAATTCAGATGGACGTGAGTCTGGGTGAACTCCGGGAGTTGGTGATGGACAGGGAGGCCTGGCATGCTGTGATTCATGGGGTCGCAAAGAGTCGGACATGACTGAGCGACTGAACTGAACTGAACTGAACTGAGGCAAGATTATACTTTCTTGTCTACAGCTTTCCAAACCACTTCCTATATATGTATGTATGTATGTGGCTTGCTTTAATCATTTTAGATACCTTCCCAGACACTGAAGTTACCTGACTGTGATGCCTGAGTTTAAGTTTTAATTTTTATCTAGAAGTTACTAGGAAGAAAAACCCATCATTTTTGCTTTCAAATTTTTAAATCAATACCTTTAAATAATATCCCAACCTAAGGAGGAGACTCCATATATGGCTATTGGATGAATAAGTGGAAGAAAGGATTAAAATAAAGTTAATGAAATAACAGAATATGTATATCCCTAATATTTTGTTTCTTTAGATATCTGTTTGCCAACAAATTCCTAAGCCATAAATGCAATGCATCTGAATGAGAAGCAAAAACGTTTTCTATAGATCAATTATCTAATCTATATAAAGTTTTTGGTTATTAGTTTGTAAAATTTATAGTGTGATTTCTCTGCAGACTTGGTGATTATTGATTCATAAGAATTCACTAAGCTGAAATAAGCAAATTATTTGCTAATGGAAATTATAGAAATTACAAGGATCAGATTGATTTATGCCAACACACAAATTCTGACAGTGGTAATAGGGGAATATATGTGACTTATGAATGTAGGGAAATCCTAATTAATAGGCAAGTTTTTCATATTGCTCTTTTCTTATTGGTCATGATTAAACTTATAGTGTTAGACATGTATTGTTGTAATACAAATAAAAACAAGATATAATTTGCTATTTAAAAATAACTGTCAAAAAGAATAAAACACTTAGGAATAAAGTTAACCAAGGATGTGAAAGATCTGTACACTGAAAACTATAAAACAACTGAAGAAAGAAACACCAATTAATGGAAAGATATCCCATATTTATGGACTGGAAGAAGTATTGTAATATTGTTGAAATGTCTATACCACCGAAAGTGATCTATAGATATACTGCAATCCTTATTAAAATTCCAATAATTTTAATAAAAATTTATCAAGCTACCAACCGTATTTTTCACAGGGCTAGAACAAATAATTTCACAATTTGTATGGATATACAAAAAACCTCGCATAGCCAAAGCAATCTTGAGAAAGAAGAATGGAACTGGAGGAATCAACCTGCCTGACTTCAGGCTCTTCCACAAAGCCACAGTGCTCAAGACAGTACGGTACTGGCACAAAGATAGAAATATAGATCAATGGAATAAAATAGAAAGCCCAGAGATAAACCCACGCACCTATGGACACCTTATCATTGACAAAGGAGGCAAGAATATACAGTGGAGAAAAGACAATCTCTTTAAAAAATGGTTCTGTGAAAACTGGTCAACCACTTGTAAAAGAATGAAACTAGAACACTTGCTAACACCATACACAAAAATAAACTCAAAATGGATTAAAGATCTAAATGTAAGACCAGAAACTATAAAACTCCTAGAGGAGAACATAGGCAAAACACTCTCCAACATACATCACAGCAGGATCCTCTATGACCCACCTCCCAGAATATTGGAAATAAAAGCAAAAATAAACAAATGGGACCTAATTAAAATTAAAAGCTTCTGCACAACAAAAGAAACTATAAGCAAGGTGAAAAGACAGCCTTCAGAATGGGAGAAAATAATAGCAAATGAAGCAACTGACAAACAACTAATCTCAAAAATATAAAAGCAACTCCTGCAGCTCAATTCCAGAAAAATAAATGACCCAATCAAAAAATGGGCCAAAGAATTAAAGAGATATTTCTCCAAAGAAGACATACAGATGGCGAACAAACACATGAAAAGATGCTCAACATCACTCATGATCAGAGAAATGCAAATCAAAACCACAATGAGGTACCATTTCACGCCAGTGAGAATGGCTGTGATCCAAAAGTCTACAAGCAATAAATGCTGGAGAGGGTGTAGAGAAAAGGGAACCCTCTTACACGTTGGTGGGAATGCAAACTAGTACAGCCACTATGGAGAACAGTGTGGAGATTCCTTTAAAAAATGGAAATAGAACTGCCTTATGACCCAGCAATCCCACTGCTGGGCATACACACTGAGGAAACCAGAAGGGAAAGAGACACATGTACCCCAATGTTCATTGCAGCACTGTTTATAATAGCCAGGACATGGAAGCAACCTAGATGTCCATCAGCAGATGAATGGAGAAGAAAGCAGTGGTACATATACACAATGGAGTATTACTCAGCCATTAAAAAGAATACATTTGAATCAGTTCTAAGGAGCTGGATGAAAATGGAGCCTATTATACAGAGTGAAGTAAGCCAGAAAGAAAAACACCAATACAATATACTAACGCATATATATGGAATTTAGAAATATGGTAACAACAACCCTGTATGCAAGACAGCAAAAAAGACACAGATGTATAGAACAGTCTTTTGGACTCTGTGGGAGAGGGAGGGGGTGATGATTTGGGAGAGTGGCATTAAAACATGTATAATATCATATAAGAAACAAATCACCAGTCCAGGTTCAATGCAGGATACAGGAAGCTTGGGGCTGGTGCACTGGGATAACCCAGAGGGATGGTAATGGGGAGGCAGGTGGGAGGGGGGTTCAGGATGGGGAACACGTGTACACCCATGGTGGATGCATGTTGATGTATGGCAAAACCAATACAATATTGTAAAGTAAAAAAGTAAATAAATAAATTAAAAGGAGGAAAAATTTTTAATTTTTAAAATTAAAATTGAATTAAAATTCCAATATTTCATAGAAATAGAAAAAGACAATCTTAGAATTCATATAGAATCATAAAAGATCCTGGATAGCTGAAGCGATCTTGAGTAAGATGAACAAAACTTGAGGTATGACACTTCCTAATTTCAAACTAAACTACAAAGATATAGTAATCAAAACAGTATAGTAGTAGCATAAAAAGGACATATAAAGATACACACACATAGAAACTGAATAGACAGCTTGGAAATAAATCCATTCATATATGATCAATTATTTTCTACAAGGTCTCTAAAAATACAAAATAAGTAAAGGATCAGATCAGATCAGATCAGTCACTCAGTCGTGTCCAACTCTTTGCTACCCCATGAATTGCAGCACGCCAGGCCTCCCTGTCCATCAACTACTCCCGGAGTTCACTGAGACTCATGTCCATCGAGTCAGTGATGCCATCCAGCCATCTCATCCTCTTTCGGCGCCTTCTCCTCCTGCCCCCAATCCCTCCCAGCATCAGAGTCTTTTCCAATGAGTCAACTCTTCGCATGAGGTGGCCACAGTACTGGAGTTTCAGCTTTAGCATCATTCCTTCCAAAGAAATCCCAGGGCTGATCTCCTTCAGAATGGACTGGTTGGATCTCCTTGCAGTCCAAGGGACTCTCAAGAGTCTTCTCCAACACCACAGTTCAAAAGCATCAATTCTTTGGTGCTCAGCCTTCTTCACAGTCCAACTCTCACATCCATACATGACTACAGGAAAAACCATAGCCTTGACTAGACGAACCTTTGTTGGCAAAGTAATGTCTCTGCTTTTTAATATGCTATCTAGGTTGGTCATAACTTTCCTTCCAAGGAGTAAGCATCTTTTAATTTCATGGCTGCAGTCACCATCTGTAGTGATTTTGGAGCCCAGAAAAATAAAGTCTGACATTGTTTCCACTGTTTCCCCATCTATTTCCCATGAAGTGGTGGGACTGGATGCCATGTCTTAGTTTTCTGAATGTTGAGCTTTAAGCCAAATTTTTCACTCTCCACTTTCACTTTCATCAAGAGGCTTTTGAGTTCCTCTTCACTTTCTGCCATAAGGGTGGTGTCATCTGCATATCTGAGGTTATTGATATTTCTCCCGGCAATCTTGATTCCATCTTGTGTTTCTCCCAGTCCAGAGTTTCTCATGATGTACTCTGCATATAAGTTAAATAAACAGGGTGACAATATACAGCTTTGATGAAATCCTTTTCCTATTTGGAACCAAGGAGATGTACTCTGCATATAAGTTAAATAAACAGGGTGACAATATACAGCTTTGATGAAATCCTTTTCCTATTTGGAACCAAGGAAAGGATAGTTTCTTCAAAAAATGGTATTAGGAAATCTTGATATCCACATTCAAAAGAATGAAGTTGGAGGAGTTAAGTGACACATGAACATAAACTCAAAAGTAATTTAAGACTGAAACACGAGACCTGAAACTCTAAAATACGTAGGAGAAACAGGGAGAAAGCTTCTTGAAACTGATCTTGCCATAACATTTTGGCTATTACAGAAAATCACAGGAAAGAAAAGGAAAAGGAAACAAGAAGAATTACATAAAACTGAAAAGTTTAAGCACAAGAAACAATAAATAAGACAAAAAATAACATAGGAAATGGGAGAAAATATTTGCAAGCCATATATCTGATAAAGGGTTAATTTGTAAAATGTAAGTAACTCATACAACTCAGTGACAAAACCCTAAATAACCAAATTTAAAAATAAGCAAAGGATCTGAATAGATAGTTTCCAAGAAGACATACAAATTACCAATAGCTACATTAAAAGGTTCTCAATATCACTAATTATTAGGGAAATGAAAATTAAAACCACAGTGAGATATCATCTCACATCTGTTACAATGACTATTATAAAAAATTCTATAGATAACTAGCTCTGGTGAGGATTGGAGAAAAAAGGAACCCTTAATCACTGGCGATGGAAATGTAAATTGGTACAGCTATTATGGAAAACAGTATGGAGGTTCCTCAAAAAATTAAAAGTAGATCTTTCAATTTCACTTTCAATTATTTATCCAAAGAAATTGAAATCAGAATCTTGAAGAGATATCTACATGTTCATTGCATTTAGATCCCCATGTTCATTGCAACATTATTCCCAATAGAGGAGACATAGAAATAACCTAAATGTCCATTGACAAGTGAAAGAATAAACAAAATTTGGTGTGTACACATAGTGGAATATTACCCATCCTTAAAAAAGAAGGAAATTCTGTCATTTGTGACAACATGGATGGACATGTATGACATAATTCTAAGTGAAAGAAAAGACAAATATTGCACTTAAATATATATGATTTCACCTCTATGTGGAATCTAAATAGTCATACTTATAGAAGCACAGAGAAGAATGAATGGTGATTTCCAGGAGCTGAGTGGGAAATGCAGAGGTGATGGTGAAAGGGGACAAAGTTTAAATTATGAAATATAAATACATAACTTCTGATGATCTGCTATACAGCATAGTGCGTATTATAGCTTTCAATATTGTATTTTAAACAAGATTTTCTAAAAGGTTAGCTCATATGTAAATTGTTCTTAACATACACACAATAATGATAAAGGGAACAGGAGGATACTTAGAGAGGTGATGGATAAACTACAGATTTTATGGTAGTGCTGGCTTATGGATGAAAATATGTCCACAAAATCATCGACTTGTATACATTAAACATGTACATATTTTGACACATAAACTATAGGTTAATAATGTGGTTTTAAGAGAAAATAATAGAGAAGGAAATGGCAAACCACTGCAGTATTCTTGCCTGAGGAATTCCATGGACAGAGGAGCCTGGAGGGCTACAATTCATAGGGGTCACAGAGTCTGACACAATTTACCAAATAAACAACAACAACAACAAAAAGCAAATAAAACATAAAGATGATAGGTGAGGTTTAGTGAAGGGTATATGGGGACTCTCTATACAGTCGCCAAGCTCTCCTCTAAATCTTAAACTATTCTAAAATAGAAAGATTATTTAAAAAAAACACAAAAATATAAAAATGAATTAAGAAAATACTATGTATTGTCACATACGTGAGTATAAATTTTGTAAGTTTGAAATCTGCTGTGGGCATTTATATACTCTAAATTAAAATATCAAACTGTGCTGAAATTCTATTAAACTGCCTAGAACTCATAAACTCTAAAATAAGAGAAGTATTAAATTGCCAGTTAGTTGCATTATTTGCATTTTGCACAACAGTTAACACAGTGTACCACTCACAGAACTCTTGACTTTTAGAATGGAAAGAATTCTGGGGAATATCTTCATTCCCCTTTAGAGTTATTCAATAAATATCCATTGACTGATTTGGTCATATAAGAGGAAAGACCACTGAACAACTATTAAAGGGCAATAGAGAAGCACTGGAAAAATAATCAATATTTCCATCCCTGTTCTACTTTTTCCATCTTGCCCACTCTTTAAAGATTTAAGATGCAGACTGCTATAAAAATTGAGATAGCAGAACTTTTGAGAATTGAAACTTTTTTTTTTTTAAATGAGCAAATTGGGAAGTATGTCAGAGAAATAGAAGAAATAAAAGACAAAGAACTTGTTGTGCTGCAAGGAGTGGATAAGGTCCAAAGAAAATCCTAAGTAAGAGTCTAAGTAGGCATTTGGGGAGAGGAATAGCATGTATGAAAGTCAGGAAAAAGACAAGGGTGCCCACTCTGACCACTACTATTCAACATAGATTTGGAAGTTTTAGCCAAAGCATTCAGAGAATAAAAGGAAATAAAAGGAATCCAGATTGGAAAATAAGAAGTGAAACTCTGTTTGCAGATGACATGATCATTTAACAGGAAACCCTAAAGACTCCACCAGAAAATTACTAGAGCTAATCAATGAATATAGTAAACTTGCAGGATATAAAATTAATATAC